>NC_088408.1:80784802-81153552 GCF_034236695.1 Oncorhynchus nerka
AAGCCTCCTTCCTCTGACAACATTTTATTGTACTTGAACACGAGTCACACTTCCCCAGGGCTAACTAAAACCACCCCCTGCTCTACTGGTTTGCTCCAACTCCAGGAACTAGCCTAGATGCCTCTGCTTAGCACCAGCCATATGTACTGGCAGCTGATGTCCTCCACGGGCCCACCACAGTACTTTAAATAAATACAGAAAGTATTCAGACCACTTCCCTTTTCCACATTTTGTTAAGTTACAGCTTGATTCTAAAATAATTAAATAAATAACAATGTCATCAATCTACACAAAATACCCCACAATGACAAAACAGGTGAAAACAGGTTTAGAATTTTTAGCAAATATAAATTTATTTTTAAAACACCTTATTTCCATAAGTATTCAGACCCTTTGCTATGAGACTCAAGATTGAGCTCAGGTGCATCCTGTTTCCATTGATCATCCTTGAGATATTTATACAACTTGATTGGAGTCCACACGTAGTAAATTAAATTGATTGCACATGATTTGGAAAGGCAAACACCTGTCTATATAAAGTCCCACAGTTGACAGTGCATGTCAGAGCCAAAAACCAAGCCAAAAACCAAAAACCAAGCCATAAGGTCAAAGGAATTGTCCGTAGAGCTACAAGACAGGATTGTCTCGAGGCACAGATCTAGGCATTTCTGCAACATTGAAGGTACTCAAGAACACAAGTAGTTTGACTCTTCCTAGAGCTGGCCGCCCGGAGCAATCGAGGGAGAAGGGCCTTGGTCAGGGAGGTGACCAAGAACCTGATGGTCACATGGACAGAGCTCCAGAGTTCCACTGTGGAGATGTGAGAATCTTCCAGAAGGACAACAATCTCTGCAGCACTCCACCACCTAGGCCTTTATGGTAGAGTGGCCAGACAGAAGCCACTCCTCAGTAAAAGGCACATGGCAGTCCGCTTGGAGTATCGACATAACCTGAAAGGCTGCTGAGCAAGGAAGAAGCCATTACTCGTAAACCACCATGAAAAAAAGAGAGACTACGGTTTGAAACTGCACATGGGGACAAAGATCGTACTTTTTGGAGAAATGTCCTCTGGTCTGATGAAACAAAAATAGAACTGTTTGGCCATAATGACCATCGTTATATTTGGAGGAAAAAGGGGGATGCTTGCAAGCCGAAGAACACCATCCCAACCGTGAAGCACAGGGGTGGCAGCATCATGTTGTGGGGGTGCTTTGCTGAAAGGTGGACTGGTGCACTTCACAAAATAGATGGCATCATGAGGTAGGAAAATTATGTGGATATATTGAAGCAATATCTCAAGACATCAGTCAGGAAGTTAAAACTTCTTGGTGACGGGGGGGGCAGTATTGAGTAGCTTGGATGAATAAGGTGCCCAAAGTAAACTGCCTGCTACTCTGTCCCAGATGCTAATATATGCATAGTATTAGTAGTATTGGATAGAAAACACTCTGAAGTTTCTAAAACCGTTTGAATGATGTCTGTGAGTATAACAGAACTCATATGGCAGGCGAAAACCCGAGAAGAATCCAACCAGGAAGTGGGAAATCTGAGGTTTGTAGGTTTTCAAAGCATGGCCTATCGAATACACAGTGTCTATGGGGTCATTTGTCACTTCCTAAGGCTTCCACTAGATGTCAACCGTCTTTAGAAACTTGTTTGAGGATTCTACTATAAAGGAGGGGCTCATGAGACCTGTATGAGTCAGTGGTCTGGCAGAGTGTCTTGGTCTCATGACGCGTGATCACGAGAGAGTTAGCTCTCGTTCCATTGCTTTTCTACAGACATAGGAATTCTCCGGTTGGAACATTATTGAACATTTATGTTAAGAACATCCTAAAGATTGATTCTATAATTAGTTTGACAGGTTTCAACGGACTGTTATATAACTTTTTGAACTTTTCGTCCGACATTCTGCTGGACCTGCACGCGCGTTTGGATTTGCTTACCAAACGCCCTAACAAAAGGATCTATTTGGACATAAATGCCGGACATTATCGAACAAATCAAGCATTTATTGTGGACCTGGGATTCCTGGGAGTGCATTCTGATGAAGACCATCAAAGGTAAGTGAATATTAATAATGCTATTTTTGACTAATTTTGACTACACAATATGGCGGATATCGCTTTGGCTTCTTTGTTGTCTGAAGGCTGTTCTCAGAAAAGCATGGTTTGCTTTTTCCGTAAAGTTTTTTTAAAATCTGACACAGCGGTTGCATTGAGGAGAAGTTTATCTCTAATTCCATGTATAATAGTCGTATCTTTATCAATGTTTATTATGAATATTTCTGTAATTTGATGGGGCTCTAAGCTAAATCATTGTATGTTTTAGAACTACTGAACGTAACGTGCCAATGTAAAATTAGATTTTTTAATATAAATATGCACTTTACCAAACAAAACATACATGTATTGTGTAACATGAAGTCCTATGAATGTCATCTGATGAAGATCATCAAAGGTTAGTGATTAATTTTATCTCTATTTGTGCTTTTTGTGACTCCTCTCTTTGGCTGGAAAAATGGCTGTGTTTATTCTGTGGCTTGGTGGTGATCTAACATAATCGTTTGTGCTTTCGCTGTAAAGCATTTTTTAAATCAGACACTGTGGCTGGATTAACGAGAATTGTATCGATAAAATGGTGCCTAATACTTGTATGTTTGAGAAATTTGATTTATGAGATTTATGTTGTTTCGTATTTGGCGCCCTGCAATTTAATTGGCTGTAGGCGAGGGGTTGCGATGGAACGGGGTTCCCCCTTTCCCAAACAGGTTAAAGCTTGGTCCCAAATGGGTCTTCCAAATGGACAATGACCCCAAGTATACTTCCAAAGTTGTGCAAAATGGCTTAAGGACAACAAAGTCAAGGTATTGGAGTGGCCATCACAAAGCCATGACCTCATCCTATAGAAAATGTGTGAGATGAACTGAAAAAGCGTGTGCAAGCAAGGAGGCCTACAAACCTGACTCCGTTACACCTCTGTCAGGAGGAATGGACCAAATTTCACCCAACTTATTGTGGGAAGCTTGTGGAAGGCTGTCACGCCCTGGCCATAGAGAGGCTTTTTATTCTCTATTTTGGTTAGACCAGGGTGTAACTAGGTTGGGAATTCTATGTTCTTTCTTCTATGTTTTTGTCTTTCTTTGTTTTTGGCCGGGTATGGTTCTCAATCAGGGACAGCTGTCTGTCGTTGTCTATGATTGAGAACCATACTTAGGTAGCTCTTGCCCACATGGGTTTTGTGGGTAGTTGTTTTCTGTGTCGTATCTGTACCAGACAGAACTGTTTCGGTTATTCTTTTTGTCATTTTCAGTTGCTAATAAACTAATTATGAACACGTACCACGCTGCACCTTGGTCCTTACCTTCTTCTACCAACGGCCGTTACAGCTACCCAAAACGTTTGACCCAAGTTAAACAATTTAAAGACAATGCTACCAAATACTAATTGAGTGTAAGTAAACTTCTGACCCACTGAATGTGATTAAAGAAATAAAATCTGAAATAAATCATTCTGACATTTAACTTTCTTAAAATAAAGTGGTGATCCTAACTGACCTAAAACAGGAACATTTTACGAGGATTAAGTGTCAGGAATTGAGAAAAACTGAGTTTAAATGTATTTGGCAAAGGTGTATGTAAACTTCCGACTTCAACTGTAGATACTAGAGGTCGACCGATTATGATTTTTTTAACGCCGATACCGATTATTGGAGGACCAAAAAGGCCGATACCGATTAATAGGCCAATTTTTTTTGTAATAAAGACAATTACAACAAACTGAATGAACACTTATTTTAACTTAATATAATACATCAATAAAATCAATTTAGCCTCAAGTAAATAATGAAACATGTTCAATTTGGTTTAAATAATGCAAAAACAAAGTGTTGGAGAAGAAAGTAAAAGTGCAATATGTGCTATGTAAGAAAGCTAACGTTTCAGATCCTTGCTCAGAACATGAGAACATATGAAAGCTGGTAGGTTGTAGTTATTATAGGAATTATAGGACTATTTCCCTCTATACCATTTGTATTTCATTAACCTTTAACTATTGGATGTTCTTATAGGCACTTTAGTATTGCCAGTGTAACAGTATAGCTTTCGTCCCTCTCCTCGCTCCTCCCTGGGCTCGAAACCGCAACACAACGACAACAGCCACCATCGAAGCAGGGTTACCGATGCAGAGCAAGGGGAACAATCACTAGAAGCCTCAGAGTGAGTGACGTTTGAAACTCTATTAGCGCGCGCTAACTAGCTAGCCATTTCACTTCGGTTACACCAGCCTCATCTCGGGAGTTGATAGGCTTGAAGTCATAAACAGTGCCATGCTTGATGCATAACGAAGAGCTGCTGGCAAAACGCACTATAGTGCTGTTTGACTGAATGTTTACGCACCTGCTCTGCCTACCACCGCTCAGTCAGAAACTTAGATACTTGTATGCTTGTATGCTCAGTCAGATTATATGCAACGTAGGACACGCTAAATAATATCTAGTAATATCATCAACCATGTGTAGTTAACTAGTGATTATGATTGATTGTTTTTTATAAGATAAGTTTAATGCTAGCTAGCAACTTACCTTGGCTTACTGCATTCGGGTAACAGGCAGTCTCCTTGTGGAGATCAACGAGAGAGAGGCAGGTCATTATTGCGTTGGACTAGTTACCTGTAAGGTTGCAAGATTGGTTCCCCGAGCTGACAAGGTGAAAATCTGTCGTTCTGCCCCTGAACGAGGCAGTTCACCCACCGTTCCTCGGCCGTCACTGAAAATAAGAATGTGTTCTTAACTGACTTGCCTCATTAAATAAAGGTGTAAAAAAAATATATATATATAGATACAAAAATATATATTTTTTAATTGGCACATCGGCGCCCAAAAACACAGATTTCCGATTGTTATGAAAACTTGAAATCGGCCCTAATTAATCGGCCATTCCGATTAATCGGTCAACCTCTAGTAGATACTTTTGTGCCTATTCCCTCCAGAATCTTCACAAGGTCTTTTGCTGTTCTGGGATTGATTTGCACTTTTCACACCAAAGTACGTTCATCTCTAGGAGACAGAACGCCTCTCCTTCCTGAGCGGTATGACGGCTGCGTGGTCCCATGGTGTTTATACTTGCGTACTCTTGTTTGTACAGATGAACATGGTACCTTCAGGCATTTGGAAATTGCTCCCAAGGATGAACCAGACAGGTGGAGGTCTACAATTTTTTTTCTGAGGTCTTTGCTGACTTTTGATTTTCCCATGATGTCAAGCAAAGAGGCACTGAGTTTGAAGGTAGGCCTTAAAATACACCCATGGGTACACCTCCAATTGACTCGAATTATGTCAATTAGCCTATCAGAAGCTTCTGAATCATTTTCATTTTCTGGAATTTTCCAAGCTGTTTAAAGGTACAGTCAACTTAGTGTATGTGAACTTCTGACCCACTGAAATTTGAATACAGTGAATTATAAGTGAAATAATCTGTCTGTAAACAATTGTTGGAAGAATTACTTGTGTCATGCACAAAGTAGATGTCCTAACCGACTTGCCAAAACTATAGTTTGTTCACAAGAAATTTGTGGAGTGGTTGAAAAACTAGTTTTAATGACTCCAACCTAAGTGTATGTAAACTTCCGACTTCAACTCTATATATCCCAACCAGAAGCCATGGGTCATTTTTCACTTCCTAAGGCTTCCACTAGATGTCAACAGTCTTTAGAACCTTGTTTGAGGCTTCTACTGTGAAGGAGGAGAGAATGAGAGCTGTTTAAACCAGAAGTCTGGCAGAGTGCCATGAGCTGATCACACGCGTGGCCGTGAGAGGTAGCTGCGTTCCATTGCATTTCTAAAGACAAAGGAATTCTCCTGTTGGAACAATATTGAAGATTTATGATAAAAACATCCTAAAGATTGATTCTATACATCGTTTGACATGTTTCTACGAACTGTAATATAACTTTTTTGACATTTCGTCTGAACAAGTGATCGCACGATATGCATTTGGATTACTGGGCTAAACGCGCAAACAAAAAGGAGGTATTTGGACATAAATAATGGACTTTATCGAACAAAACAAACATTTATTGTGTAACATGAAGTCCTGTGAGTGCCATCTGATGAAGATCAAAGGTTAGTGATTAATTTAATCGCTATTTCTGATTTTTGTGAGCCCTCTCCTTGGCTGGAAAATGGCTGTATGGTTTTCTGTGACTAGGTACTGACCTAACATAACCGTTTGGTGTGCTTTCGCCGCAAAGCCTATTTGAAATTGAACACTGTGGCTGGATTTACAAGACGTTCATCTTTAAAATGGTGTAAAATACTTGTATGTTTGAGGAATTTTAATTATGGGATTTCTGTTGTTTTGAATTTGGCGCCATGCAATTTCACTGGCTGTTGGCGAGGTGGGATGCTACCATCCCACATATCCCAGAGAGGTTAAACAGGTCAACATTCACAAAGCCGCAGGGTCAGATCGATTACCAGGACATGTACTCAAAGCATGCGCGGACCAACTGGCAAGAGTCTTCACTGACATTTTCAATCTCTCCCTGACTGAGTATGTAATACCTACATGTTTCAAGCAGACCACCATAGTCCCTGTGCCCAAGGATGCGAGGGTAACCTGCCTAAATAATTACCGCCCCGTAGCACTCACGTCGGTAGCCATGAAGTGCTTTGAAAGGCTGGTCATGGCTCACATCAACAGCATCCTCCCAGATACCCTAGACCCACTCCAAATCGCATACTGCCCCAACAGATCCTAAGATGACGCAATCTCAATCGCACTCCATACTGCCCTTTCCCACCTAGACAAAAGGAACACCTTTGTGAGAATACTGTTTATTGCAAATCACCATAGTGCCCACGAACCTCATCACTGAGCTAAGGACCCTGGAACTAAATACCTCCCTCTGCAACTGGATCCTGGACTTCCTGACGGGCCACCCCCAGGTGGTAAGGGTAGGCAACAACACATCTGCCACGCTGATCCTCAACACTGGGGCCCCTCAAGGGTGTGTACTTAGTCCCCTCATGTACTACCTGTTCACCCACGACCGCATGGCAAAACACGACTCCAACATCATCAAGTTTGCTGACGACACAACAGGGGTAGGCCTGATCACCGACAATGATGAGACGGCTACAGGGAGGAGGTTAGAGAACTGGCAGTGTGGTGCCAGGACAACAACCACTCCCTCAATGTGAGCAAGACAAAGGAGCTGATCGTTGACTACAGGAAAAGGCGGGCCGAACACTGACAGGACACAATGTTCCAGCAGCAATCTGGAACAAACTGACGATACAGCATTCAAATTTGAAACTGGAGATTGCAAAATCTCACGAGTGAGAGAGTTGAGCAGGACGGAGAGTTGAGACACCAAAAGGGTTATGTGACTTTTTACACTAGACTGCAGTAGGAATCATATTGTCATGGCGTAAATCAGAAGTAGGATAAAGCCTAAAGAGAAAATCTCGGAATGGTGAGAAGCACAAATGTAGGAAAGCCAGTGACGGAGAGGCAGGCAGGAGAAGTAGCCTGTGGGCTGTCCAAAATTGTACATTTTATTGACCTAAGTTGGAGCTGTGAAATGTCAATAAAGTTAGAGGCTAGTAGTGCACAGTTTGTGGCTGGTCGAACCTAACAGGCTTAGCAAGTTAAACACAGCTGGCAAGCAGAGCCTATACTATGAATGTAATTTGAGGAGTTAGCTAGGTAACTTGGTCAACTGAGTTCAACTCGGGATAACCGGTACCACAAAAGTGGCTCACCTTTAAGCCAGGCAAAATTTTACGGCAACAAATCATTCAGAACTAACTTACAGTGACTGATGACAAAGGGGCTGTCTTATCGTAGTGACATCAGGCCTGGATAGAAGCAGTCTACCGTATTCAGAATAGGATAATTGGTTTGACTTGAAATAATAGAAAAATAAATAACACTGTTTGCTCCATCCATCATAAAGTTGTGATTGGGAATAGCCTATGCCCAGGCTATAAACTGTCATTCTTCTTTTTTTTGAAAGCCATAACTTTCGGACAACACCTTCGTAGGCTAGAATACATTACATGGCCAAAAGTATGCTCGTCGAACATCTCATTCCAAAATCGTGGGCATTAAAATGGAATTGTTCCCCCCTTTGCTGCTATAACAGCCTCCACTCTTCTAGGAAGGCTTTGCACTAAATGTTGGAACATTGCTGCAGGGCCTTGCTTCCAACCTCACTAAGAGCATTAGTGAGGTTGGGCACTGATGTTGGCAGATACGTCCTGGCTCGCAGTTGACGTTCCAATTCATCCCAAAGGTGTTCGATGGGGTTGAGGTCAGGGTTCTGTGCAGGCCAGTCAAGTCCTTCCACACCAATCTCAACAAACCATTTCTGTATGGACCTCGCTTTGTGCACAGAGGCCTTGTCATGCTGAAACAGTAAAGGGCCTTCCCGAAACTGTTGCCACAAAGTTGGAAGCACAGAATTGTCTAGAATGTCATTGTATGCTGTAGCGTTAAGATTGTCCTTCACTGGAACTAAGGGGCCTAGCCCGTACCATGAAAAAACAGCCCCAGACCATTATTCCTCCTCCACTAAACTTTACAGTTGCCACTACTTTGGGGCAGGTAGCGTTCTCCTAGCATCTGCCAAACCCAGATTCGTCCGTTGGACACCCAGAGGGTGAAATGTGATTCATCACTCCAGATAATATGTTTCCACTGCTCCAGAGTCCAATGGAGGCGAGCTATACACCATTCCAGCAGACGCTTGGCATTGCGCATGATGACCTTAGGCTTGTGTTCCGGCTGCTCGGCCATGGAAACCTATTTCATGAAGCTCCCAACTAACAGTTATTGTGCTGATGTTGCTTCCAGAGGCAGTTTGGAACTTGGTGGTGAGTGTTGCAAGCGAGGACAGATGATTTTTACACGCAACTTGCTTCAGCACTCGACGGTCCCGTTCTGTGAGCTTGTTCAGCCTACCACTTTGTGGCTGAGCCGTTGTTGCTCCTAGACGTTTCCACTTCACAATAACAGCACTTACAGTTGGCAGCTCTAGCAGGGCAGAAATTTGACAAACTGACTTGTTGGAAAGGTGACATCCTATGACAGTGCCATGTTGAAAGTTACTGAGCTCTTCACTAAGGCCATTCTACTGCCAATGTTTGTCTATGAAGATTGCATGTTTGCTCGATTTTATACACCTGTCAGCAACGGGTATTTGTATTTATTAAGGATCCCCATTAGCAGTTGCCAAAGCAGCAGCTACTCTTCCTGGGGTCCAGCGACATTAAGGTGGTGTGGCTGAAATAGCTTTTGTATATATAGTGCATGCCCTGCTCCTTCCCTGACTTTATTGTCAATGTCAGAATTTTGAAAAAAATTTTTTTAAAAAAATAAAAAAATATTTCACCTTTATTTAACCAGGTGGGCTAGTTGAGAACAAGTTCTCATTTGCAACTGCGACCTGGCCAAGATAAAGCATAGCAGTGTGAACAGACAACACATAGTACACATGGAGTAAACAATTAACAAGTCAATAACACAGTAGAAAAAAAAAAGAAAAAAAAGGGGGAGTCTATATACATTGTGTGCAAAAAGGCATGAGGAGGTAGGCGAATAATTACAATTTTGCAGATTAACACTGGAGTGATAAATGATCAGATGGTCATGTACAGGTAGAGATATTGGTGTGCAAAAGAGCAGAAAAGTAAATAAATAAAAACAGTATGGGGATGAGGTAGGTGAAAATGGGTGGGCTATTTACCAATAGACTATGTACAGCTGCAGCGATCGGTTAGCTGCTCAGATAGCAGATGTTTGAAGTTGGTGAGGGAGATAAAAGTCTCCAACTTCAGCGATTTTTGCAATTCGTTCCAGTCACAGGCAGCAGAGTACTGGAACGAAAGGCGGCCAAATGAGGTGTTGGCTTTAGGGATGATCAGTGAGATACACCTGCTGGAGCGCGTGCTACGGATGGGTGTTGCCATCGTGACCAGTGAACTGAGATAAGGCGGAGCTTTACCTAGCATGGACTTGTAGATGACCTGGAGCCAGTGGGTCTGGCGATGAATATGTAGCGAGGGCCAGCCGACTAGAGCATACAAGTCGCAGTGGTGGGTGGTATAAGGTGCTTTAGTGACAAAACGGATGGCACTGTGATAAACTGCATCCAGTTTGCTGAGTAGAGTGTTGGAAGCAATTTTGTAGATGACATCGCCAAAGTCGAGGATCGGTAGGATAGTCAGTTTTACTAGGGTAAGTTTGGCGGCGTGAGTGAAGGAGGCTTTGTTGCGGAATAGAAAGCCGACTCTTGATTTGATTTTCGATTGGAGATGTTTGATATGAGTCTGGAAGGAGAGTTTACAGTCTAGAAATCACAAACAGAAAAGTATTTAGAGCCTTTTTACCTATTTTTTTCACACCTATTCCTAACTTAACCTGCCAAGACAATGTGCTGTAGGATGTTGGTACCCAGCCTGGCGCTAATGCGTCTCTCTCTCCTCACTGAATGGGTGATAATTGTGCACCTTACTTCACAATTAAAATTTTAATTACGCCTAACTGAATGATAAGTAGGGTGAAGAAGTTGATTTAATTTAGAAAGACAAAAGTGTAATGATGAGTTTGTGTTATGCCTATTTACCAGCAGCAAATAATTTGACCTCGGGCCTTGCGGGTTCATACAATTCTCTTGTACGTTTTACTTTGTAAAAAGAAGCTGCTACGGGACTGTTTTAATTACTATAACTCTATTACTAATCAGATGTACTGTCAGGGAAACAAAAACATGCTACATGTTGAACTAGGCCTTTAGAATAACGCAAAACATATCCTTGACTGTATCCAAGTTGATGAGCGGGAAACAAAGGATGCAACTCAGCCTGGCCCCTCGAAAATACACCTAAACTACAGTACTAGTCAAAAGTTTGGACACATTGTAGAATAATAGTGAACACATCAAAACTATGAAATAACACATATGGAATCATGTACTAACCAAAAAAAGTGATAAACAGTTCAAAATATATTTTATATTTGTCCTGATAGCTTCTGGTGTGTGTGAACAATATCAACATGCGCAATGCCGCACGCAGACGAACGCGCGTCTCGGTCTCGTCAGCATGTTAACCTCTCAATACTTTTCCGCATCCAATGTCATTCAGCCATCCCTGATTAACGTGCATAGGTAGCCTATATAAACCTTTTGAAGTAATGGTTTGACAATCAGATGAAAACAACATGATTGGTTGTGTTCACGCCACATTAAAAGGTAGGCTAGTACATTTAAACGTTAAAAGGACAAATCTTTACTATTTGGCCCATAGAGATCCTATTAAATTCATATGGATTTTGTATGTAATTCTATGATTAAGCGGCCACATAAGAGGTCCCCATATCTGTAAGAAATTAAATCTACTTTCACCCCTGCATAACATAGTCAAACGCGAGTTACATTTTTAACTAGCAATCCATAGACCAGGCCAACAGCTTTAACAGGCATTGTGCCGACGCTAGAAGATGCGCGCTTATTGCATATCTGATAACACATCAGTAAAAGTCAATATTTGGGCATAGCTCGCCAATCGCCAGTCTTCAAAATTAATTTACGTAGCTAGTGTTGATAGACATGGATGTGGTGCAATTTTGACGGAAAATAAAACTAGCTAGCTACCACTGCTAAGAGTAAATTCAACTGAATAGTGAATGGCTCGAGAAGGCTGGCTTGATGTTCCACTGACCCTGCAATGCCAACATGATCAGAGACGTCACGTGGCGTACCTTCTACTAACTTAGCTTCTTCAAAATAGCAAAAATACATGTTTCTAACCAGTAGCCACTTACTTGTTGAACCTTGTCATGGTGGAGCTCCGTGAAGTAGTATGCCAGAAGATGAGAGGCTATCATCGTCGTTATGAATGTCCTTCTCCTCTACCACTTAACTAGCTAACTATGTTAATTTAATTATTTCCTAATTGCGGGCTTGTTCGTTAAACATTCGGCAACTAGTCATAACATTGAACAGAATCTGCACTGGCCTTCGTAATAACACTGTTAGCTACTACGACTTTATAGAGATGTAGACTACAGAAGTCACATACTTCAAACAAGTAATTCGCGAATAACGAGTATTCTTACAGTTATTGCAGGCACGAGGAAGGTGTGGCTTATTTCGTGTCGCCGTCTAATGAAAAGCAAATGATGATATACTCGAATAGTTTATGAATGGATTTGATAGCCTACCTATAATCAAATCTTCTCACAATTATACAACATCGCATTAAATATTATGATTGAATTAACTCTCAAAGCAACTTTTAATTACTTTGATATATAGTGTATCTTATTGATAGAGATACAACTCCATAATCTTATTTCTGTAAAACAACACTGACCTTGGTTACTGGTATTATGTCAACGTGAGATCACAACATAATGATTTGATTATCTCTCAGAGCAACTTTTAATTACTTTTTAAAATAAAATAGTGTATCTCATAGAGCTATAACAGTGTTTCCCAAACTTTGTCCTTTGGACACCAAGGGGTGCATCTTTTGGGTTTGGCCCTAACACTACTCAAATGATTCAAATGATCAAAGCTTGATGATTAGTTGATTATTTGAATCAGCTCTGTAGTGCTAGGTCAAAAACCAAAATGTGCACCCCTTGGGGTCCCAAGGACAGACTTAGGGAAACCTTGCTATACAGCCTAGATACAAACAATCAATTAATCAAATGTATTTCATAAAACCGATTTTACACGAGTAGTTTTTACATCAGTAGTCACAAAGTGTTGTACTGGTAACTTGAATAATGTTTACATACTGATTTACTCACTTCATATGTATATAAGGTATTCTAGTCAAGGTACATCCTATACAACTATTGCTGTACACAACTTTTCTATTCATATACTGTCCATAACGTCTATACACACCATTATTTATATACAATGAAGTCAGAAGTTTACATACACCTTAGCCAAATACATTTAAACTCAGTTTTTCACAATTCCTGACATTTAATCCTCATAAAAATTCCCTGTCTTAGGTCAGTTAGGATCACCACTTCATTTTAAGAATGTCAGAATAATAGCACAGAGAACAATTTATTTAAGCTTTTATTTCTTTCATCACATTCCTAGTGGGTAAGAAGTTTACATACACTCGATTAGTATTTGGTAGCATTGCCTATACATTTTTTAACTTGGGTCAATCATTTTGGGTAGCCTTCCACAAGCTTCCCACAATAAGTTGGGTGAGTTTTGGCCCATTCCTCCTGATTGAGGTCAGAGCTTTGTGATGGCCACTCCAATATCTTGACTTTGTTGTCCTTAAGCCATTTTGCCACAACTTTGGAAGTATGCTTGGGGTCATTGTCCATTTGGAAGACCCATATGTGTCCAAGTTTTAACTTCTTGACTGATGACTTGAGATGCTGCTTCAATATATCCACATCATTTTCCTTCCTCATGGTGCCATCTATTTTGTGAAGTGCACCAGTCCCTCCTGCAGCAAAGCCCCCCCCCCACAACATGATGCTGCCACCCCCGTGCTTCGCGTTTTGGATGGTGTTCTTCGGCTTGCAAGCCTCCCCCTTTTTCCTCCAAACGTAACAATGGTCATTATGGCCAAACAGTTCTATTTTTGTTTCATCAGACCAGAGGACATTTCTCCAAAAAGTACGATCTTTGTCCCCATGTGCAGTTGCAAACCGTAGTCTGGCTTTTTTATGGCGATTTTGGAGCAGTGGCTTGTTCCTTGCTGAGCAGTGGTTCAGGTTATGTCGATATAGGACTCGTTTTACTGTGGATATCGATACTTTTGTACCTGTTTCCTCCAGCATCTTCACAGGTTCCTTTGCTTTTGTTCTGGGATTGATTTGCACTTTTGCCATAAAGTACGTTCATCTCTAGGAGACAGAAAGCGTCTCCTTCCTGAGCGGTATGATGGCTACGTGGTCCCATGGTGTTTATACTTGCGTACTATTGTTTGTACAGATGAACGTGGTACCTTCAGGCATTTGGAAATTCCTCCTAAGGATGAACCAGACTTTTGGAGGTCTACAATTTTTTTCTGAGGTCTTGGCTGATTTCTTTGGATTTTCCCATGATGTCAAGCAAAGAGGCACTGAGTTTGAAGGTAGGCCTTGAAATACATCCACAGGTACACCTCCATTTGACTCAAATTATGTCAATTAGCCTATCAGAAGCTTCTAAAGCCATGACATATTTTTCTACATTGTAGAATAATAGTGAAGACATCAAAAGTATGAAATAACACATATGGAATCATGTAGTAACCAAAAAAGTGTTATAGAAATCAAAATATTTTAGATTTTAGATTCTTCAAAGTAGCCACCCTTTGCCTTGATGACAGCTTTGCACACTCTTATAGTTACATGATTCCATATGTGTTATTTCATAGTTTTGATGTCTTCACTATTATTCTACAATGTAGAAAATAGAAAAAACATTGAATGAGTAGGTGTTCTAAAACTTTTGACCTGTAGTGTATATATTCCGGACTCTGACATATATTTCTTATATTTCTTTATTCCTTTCTTTTTGTTTTTGGGATTTGCATGTGTTGCTTTGTATTGTTAGGTATTGCTGCACTGTTGGAGCTAGGAACAAGCATTTCACTACACTTGCAAAATATGTGTACACAACCAATAAAATGTTATTTGATTTACAGATACCTAGCCTAAAACCCCAAAGAGCAAGCAAAGCAGATGTAGAAGCACAGTGCACAGTGGCTAGGAAAAACTCACTAGAAAGGCAGGAAACTAGAAAGGAATCAGGCTTTGAGGGGTGGAGATTATGGTATATGGCCATAAAGTCCAGACGTGAAGAACTTGTCCTTACGCTCAGAGTAGTTCAATCTATTGGCATGAAGTTTCTGTAATGACCGATTCTGTCACTGTGAAAATGCACATTTTCACATTCTTGTACTGAATAGAAAAAAAGTCAATCTCAAGAATGTGTGGGAAGAATCTATTGTATGGCACTAAATCAACAAGACAGAGAGAAGTATTTCCACAACACTGTTGTCTAGCCAGGTGCCACTCAGTGTGTGTGTGTGTGCGTGTGTGCGTGTGTGGTTGTATTACATGCGCCAAGCCAAGGTCATTCTCTGCAACAAGTAATACAATTTTTAGCATACTAACTAACAAAATCGCAGTGCTTTGGTTCACATACATCTGCATATCCCACAAAGCTAGGCATTACAAGGCCATTTCACACTGCATTGTTATTAACCCCAGGCTATCTTATCCCCAGTCTAGACTGGCCCTGGGATAGCCTGTGTTTGTAAGTCGCTCTGGATAAGAGCGTCTGCTAAATGACTTAAATGTAAATGTTAAATGTTTACACAAGCATTTGTTAACCCTGGGCTGCTTTAGCCCTGGGCTAAGGATTCACTCATATTCCACAGCCCTGGGCTAACGGACAAACAGACACGCGACCAACATTCTATCACTGCCACACGACCAATGTTATAAGTAATAATGCATTTATTTTTAGACATTATTTCCTCCTGCTTCTATTCTAGCCTAGCATTTTATTTCCGACAGTGATATTTTGTATAAACCTTGCTGTCTGCCTGTCCGACCTCGGAAACAATGAGAATGGTTACATGCACACAATAATGTGATTATTGTGGATAGTCAGGTTAATATAATAGTTTGTTTAAAACATTTACACGCTTTGCAAGAATAACTATTTCCCAAATAATGGACAGATCTGAAATCATTTACATTTTTACAGACTGCAATTAGGGTTAGCATAAGTACGTTGCTCGTGGGCACATCTACAGATTTTTCACATAGTTGACTCCGGTGTTGTGCCGAAAATCTCCCTCCTGACAGAAGTCCCCCCCCCCCCCCGAAAATCTCCCCTGACAGAATCCTCCCCCCCTTCGTGTGAACACACACATACTCAATTCTTCATTACTGCGACTTGCTTACTAGTTGAGATTTCTAATCTTCACTCCGTTGTCAGTTTAGCCTACATTTCACTGATCTTAGTAGCAGAAATAATTTATTTGTGTCCTTCAAGGCTGCTGTCAAAGATCACATTAGGCTGCGTTTCATTTTTATTTATTTTCTATGGCGGTTTGCTCGTGGGGGAGGCACTAGTAATGTCTGCAGTTTTTGGTTTGGATATTTGTGTATTAGTCTATAAATAAATAACTTTTCAAAAATCTCTCCCATGTCTTATTCGACTACTAGTTGTTCTGAAATGTTTATTGCTTGCCTACATTTTACTCCCTCGGGAGGCAAGAAAATGGCCTTGCCGAACCCCCACTTCTAAGTTCCTTAATTTTCTCATCAGAGTCAAATACTTCCTATTGAACAAACTTCACTCAGAAAAGTAAACCGTAATTAATAATTCATGTACAGTGGGGAGAACAATTATTTGACACACTGCCGATTTTGCAAGTTTTCCTACTTACAAAGCATGTAGAGGTCTGTAATTTTTATCATAGGTACACTTCAACTGTGAGAGACGGAATCTAAAACAAAAATCCAGAAAATCACATTGTATGATTTTTAAGTAATTTATTTAAATTTTATTGCGTGACATATGTATTTGATACATCAGAAAAGCAGAACTTAATATTTGGTACAGAAATCTTTGTTTGCAATTACAGAGATCATACATTTCCTGTAGTTCTTGACAGGGTTTTCACACACTGCTGCAGTGATTTTGGCCCACTCCTCCATACAGACCTTCTCCAGGTCCTTCAGGTTTTGGGGCTGTCGCTGGACAATACGGACTTTCAGCTCCCTCCAAAGATTTTCTATTGGGTTCAGGTCTGGAGACTGGCTAGGCCACTCCAGGACCTTGAGATGTATCTTACGGAGCCACTCCTTAGTTGCACTGGCTGTGTGTTTCGGGTCATTGTCATGCTGGAAGACCCAGCCACGACCCATCTTCAATGCTCTTACTGAGGGAAGGAGGCTGTTGGCCAAGATCTCGCGATACATGGCCCCATCCATCCTCCCCTCAATACGGTGCAGTCGTCCTGTCCCCTTTGCAGAAAAGCATCCCAATAGAATGATGTTTCCACCTCCATGCTTCACAGTTTAGGGTGTTCTTGGGGTTGTACTCTTCTTTCTCCAAACACGGCGAGTGGAGTTTAAACCAAAAAGCTCTATTTTTGTCTCATCAGACCACATGACCTTCTCCCATTCCTCCTCTGGATCATCCAGATGGTCATTGGCAAACTTCAGACGGGCCTGGACATGCCCTGGCTTGAGCAGGGGGACCTTGCGTGCGCTGCAGGATTTTAATCCATTACGACGTAGTGTGTTACTAATCGTTTTCTTTGAGACTGTGGTCCCAGCTCTCTTCAGGTCATTGACCAGGTCCTGCCGTATAGTTCTGGGCTGATCCCTCACCTTTCTCATGATCATTGATGTCCCACGAGGTGAGATCTTGCATGGAGCCCCAGACCAAGGGTGGTTGACTGTCATCTTGAACTTCTTCCATTTTCTAATAATTGCGCCAAAAGTTGTTGCCTTCTCACCAAGCTGCTTGCCTATTGTCCTGTAGCCCATCCCAGCCTTGTGCAGGTCTACAATTGTATCCCTGATGTCCTTACACAGCTATCTCGTCTTGGCCATTGTGGAGAGGTTGGAGTCTGTTTGATTGAGTGTGTGGACAGGTGTCTTTTATACAGGTAACGAGTTCAAACAGGTGCAGTTAATACAGGTAATGAGTGGAGAACAGGAGGGCTTCTTTTAAAAAAACTAACAGGTCTGTGAGAGCCGGAATTCTTCATGGTTGGTAGGTGATCAAATACTTATGTCATGCAATAAAATGCAAATGAATTACTTAAAATTCATACAATGTGATTTTCTGGATTTTTGTTTTAGATTCCGTCTCTCACAGTTGAAGTGTACCTATGATAAAAATTACAGACCTCTACATGCTTTGTAAGTAGGAAAACTTGCAAAATCGGCAGTGTATCAAATACTTGTTCTCCCCACTGTGTGTGTGTTATATTAAACATCGAGGAGGGAGTAGAATGTAGGCAAGCAATAAATATTTCAGAACAACTACTGGTCGAATAAGACATGGGAGAGATTACGAATTTTGGCAAAGAGATTAATTTATAGACTAATACACTTGAAACAAGTAGCCAAACCGAAAACTGCAGACATTACTAGTGCCTCCCCTGCTATCAAACTGACATTTAAAAAACAATGAAACGCAGACTAACGTGATCATTGACAGCTGCCTTGAAGGACTCAAATAAATGCTCTCTGCTACTAAGATCAGTGAAATGTAGGTAAACTGACAACGGAGTGAAGAGCAGAAATCTCAACTAGCAAGCAAGTCTCAGCAATGAAGAATTGAGTGTGTGCATGTTTTCACTAAGGGGGAGGGGGGGGGGTTCTGGCAGGGGGGAGATTTTCGGCACAACACTTTGAGTCGAACTAGTGACCTTTTGGTTACTGGCCCAACGCTCTTAACACTAGACTACCTACTGATGGGATTTTGATAAATTCAGAAAATCGGCAATCTAAATAAACTTCTATCACAGTGAGCATGTTGATTTTGGGAAGACTATTTGATTCAGAGTTTTCCGAACTCACATCACTCACATAAGAAGGAAGCTTGCGCTACCCCGATGCTGACCCGTGCGCACATCAAATACACCTAGATAACACCGATTAAGCTGTTTAGGCCTACATGTCCTAATAATTCTAAATATTTCTCAGAAAACCAGGTGTTTTAATCGGCATATGCTTAATTTGATTTTGACCTTACGTCGAATTAAGATAAACAGAGTAACGTGTTCACATGACTATTGCATAATCTGTCTACTGCCGTAACCCATTTAATGACAATTATTAGCGTGCATGCTAACATTGGCTACTCGATGACGAGGCAGTGCAGGGCTTGGGATCCCGGGATCGCAGGCAGTTGGATCAGGAGGGCCAAGAGGTTGTAAATGAGGGTGTCCACATACCGGGACTAGATGTACCCCAACAGTCTGATGACAACAGGATGGTGGACATGCACATCATTGACGATGGTGAGGGAGACATACAAATAAAATGTATGATTCACTCATGCCTGGTTTTGTTCAATATTATGACATCACACTTTACTCTTCCTTCGGAGGACTTCACCCCCCAGAGCCAATTGTGTTGGAGGAGGATGAGGCAGAGCAGGAGCAGCAGATGTATCTGGAGAAGCAGAGGAAGCTCAAACAGAAGCAGCTGTTCAAAGACTGGGGAAAAAGTGTGAACATTCTATTCACAACGGTTCCTCTCTTTACTTACAATGCTAGAATATAACTGTGGCCAAAGATTCTATCCAGTGCAGTGATCTCTCCTTTGACAACTGAAAACAGCAATATTTTGTGGATTACTATAAAACATGCGATATTCAATCACCAATAAATCTTAAATGGTTAAGAAGTTGTTCTCACTATCTTGCAGAGCAGGTCCGATTTACGTTGTTCATTGTTCGATTAGATCAATTACATTGATTTTCAGGTCCACTGTAGACCTACAGGAAAAGACACAGACTCTGGCTCCCAAGAACAATAACAAGGTGATGTTGGAGGAGAATACCAAGATGCAGGCAGTAAAAGACAAATTATGGACACAAATGAAGGGAGGAATGGAGGACTGGATTTCCAAGATGGATTTAATGGGGAACAAAACAGTTGTGCAGGCCAGGGGCAAAGTAAAGATCTCCATGAACCAACACGAATTGGATGCTGCTTGATTTAAAGTTCATATAGCTCTCTAAATCCAAGATGGCTAGCAGTCAGGCGTCTTTGTCTTCGCCTTGTCGTGTCCAGTGTATATATCTTTTTATATCTTTTTTTCTTATCATATATTTTTTTAGTATTTTTCTTAACCTCAACTTCAACATACTCACCCAACGTGGTATGGATCTGCTATTTTCCTTACTTTAGAACCAGAACCCCCAACAGAAGCTAGCCAGCTAACTAGCTACTAGCTAGTAACTACTAGCTAGTAGTCAACTAGCCACTGCTAGCTGTCATCAGCTAACTTTTAGCCTGGACAACTCCTGCCAGTCTGCATAGCGCAATTCAACCCAGAGCATATCGGACTTCTTCTCTATATCTCCGGATTACTACCGCAAGCTCTGAACCTTTTCACTTGGATCATCGCAGCTAGCTAGCTGCTATCCGAGTGGCTACTCCTGGCTAACGTTTCTGTCCCGAAGCAAACACCAATTAGCCTGGAGCTAGCTTATGCTAGGCCCATCTCCCGGCTAGCTAAAGAGGTCCATCAGCCACTCCTTGGGCTACAATACCTATTTTGCCAATTTGCCTGGACCCCTTTTACTGACGATACGGAGCCCCGCCGATTCATCACGACTGGACTACTGACGTAACCCGCCCGAGAGGGTTTTTCAACAGGCTCCTCTGTCGTGACATCCAATGAATGCTCATCTGCTAGCCTGCTAGCCGCGGCCCACTAGCTGTCTAGAGCATATCTGACTGTTAGCTGAAGAGGTCCATCAGCCAATTTTTTGGGCTACTATACCTATTTTGCCAATTGGCCTGGACCCTTTTACTACACAGAGTCCTGCTGATCCATCACGACTGGTCTGCCAACGTAACCGCATGAGAGGGCTACAACAGACTTCTTCTGTCGCAACGTCCCTCTAATGCCCTTCTGCTAGCCTGCTAGCCCGGCCCGCTAGCTGTCTGTATCGCTGTGTCTCCAGCCTGCCTAGCTACTCACTGGACCATATCATCACTCGGCTACACATGCCTCCCACTATTGTCAATATGCCTTGTCCATTGCTGCTTTGGTTAGCGATTACTGACTTATTTCGCTGTAGAGCCTCCAGCCCTGCTCAATATGCCTTAGCTAACTCTTTTGTTCCACCTCCCACACATGCGGTGACCTCACCTGATTTAAATATTGTCTCTAGAGACAATACCTCTCTTATCGTCACTCAATGCCTAGGTTTACCTCCACTGTATTCACATCCTACCATACCTTTGTCTGTACATTATGCCTTGAATCTATTCTACCACGCCCAGAAACTTGCTCCTTTTACTCTCTGTTCCGAACTACTAGACCACCAGTTCTTATAGCCTTTAGACGTGCCCGTATCCTACTCCTCCTCTGTTCCTCTGGTGATGTAGAGGTTAATCCAGGGCCTGCATTAGAAGCCTCCACCCTAAGTTTGTTTTATTCATTGCTTTAGCACACTCTGCCAACCTGGATGTCCTAGCCATGTCCGAATCCTGGCTTAGGAAGGCCACCAAAACCCTGAAATTTTCATCCCTAACTATAACATTTTCAGACAAGATAGAACTGGCAAAGGGGACGGAGTTGCAATCTACTGCGGAGATAGCCTGCAGAGTTCTGTCTTACTATCCAGGTATGTGCCCAAACAATTTGAGCTTCTACTTTTAAAATCCACCTTTCCAGAAACAAGTCTCTCACCGTTGCCGCTTGCTATAGATCACCTTCAGCCTCCAGCTGTGCCCTGGCCACCATATGTGAATTGATTGCCCCCCATCTATCTTCAGAGCTCGTGCTGTTAGGTGACCTAAACGGGGACATGCTTAACACCCCTACAGTCTAAGATCGATGCCCTCAATCTCACACAAATTGTCAATGAACCTACCAGGTACAACCCCAAATCCGTAAACACAGGCACCCTCATAGATATCATCCTAACCAACTTGTCAAACGACCACCCCTGATCACGGTCAAACACTCCCTAAAACACTTCAGTGAGCAGGCCTTTCTAATCGACTTGGCTCGGGTATTCTGAAAGGATATTGACCTCATTCCGTCAGTAGAGAATGTGTGGTTATTCTTTAAAAGTGCTTTCCTCACCATCTTAAATAAGCATGCTCCATTCAAAATAATTTGAACCAGGAACAGATATAGCCCTTGGTTCACTCCAGACCTGACTGCCCTTGACCAGCACAAAAACATCCTGTGGCGTATTGCATTAGCATTGAATAGCCCCCGCGATATGCAACTTTTCAGGGAAGTTAGGAACCAATATACACAGGCAGTTAGGAAAGCTAAGGCTAGCTTTTTCAAACAGAAATCTACATCCTGTAGCACAAAACTCTGGGACACTGTAAATTCCATGGAGAATAAGTTCTCCTCCTCCCAGCTGCCCACTGCACTGAGGCTAGGAAACACGGTCACCACTGATAAATCCCCGATAATTGAGAATTTCAATAAGCAGCCGTATTTTCTACAGCTGGCCATGCTTTCCACCTGAATATCCCTACCTCGGTCAACAGCCCTGCATCCCCAAAGCAACTTGCCCAAGCCTCCCGATTTCTCATCCAACCAAATCCAGATAGCTGATGTTCTGAAAGAGCTGCAAAATCTGGACCCCTACAACTCAGCCGGGCTAGACAATCTGGACCCTCTCTTTCTAAAAATGATCTGCTGAAATTGTTGCAACACCTATTACTAACCTGTTCAACCTCTCTTTCGTATCGTCTGAAATTCCCAAAGATTGGAAAGCTGTCGCAGTCATCCACCTCTTCAAAGGGGGAGACACTCTAGACCCAAACTGCTACAGACCTATATCTATCCTACCCTGCCTTTCCAAGGTATTCAAAAGCCAAGTTAACAAACAGATCCCCGACCATTTCGAATCCCACCGTACCTTCTCCGCTATGCAATCTGGTTTCCGAGCTGGTCATGGGTGCACCTCAGCCACGCTCATGGTCCTAAACGATATCATAACCGCCATCGATAAGAGACAATACTTTGCAGCTGTATTCATCGACCTGGCCAAGGCTTTCGACTCTGTCAATCACCACATTCTTATTGGCAGACTCAACAGCCTTGGTTTCTCAAATCACTGCCTCGCCTGGTTCACCAAGTACTTCTCAGACAGAGTTCAGTGTGTCAGATCGGAGGGCCTGTTGTCCGGACCTCTGGCAGTTTCTATGGGAGTGACACAGGGTTCAATTCTCGGGCCGACTCTTTTCTCTGTATACATCAATGATGTCGCTCTTGCTGCTGGTGATTCTTTGATCCACCTCTACGCAGACGACACCATTCTGTCTACTTCTAGCCCTTCTTTGGACACTGTGTTAACAACCCTCAAGATGAGCTTCAAAGCCCCATATACTACCCATCACTGCGAACTGTACACTCTCGTTGGCTGGCCCTCGCTTCATACTCGTCGCCAAACTCACTGGCTGGCTCCAGGTCATCTACAAGACCCTGCTAGGTAAAGGCCTTATCTCTGCTCACTGGTTACCATAGCTGCACCCACCCGTAGCACGTGTTCTAGCAGGTATATCTTACTTGTCACCCCAAAGCCAATTCCTCCTTTGGTCGCCTCTCTTTCCAGTTCTCTGCTGCCAATGACTGGAACGAACTACAAAAATCTCTGAAACTGGAACCACTTATCTCCCTCACTAGCTTTAAGCACCAGCTGTCAGAGGAGCTCACAGATCGCTGCACCTGTACATAGCCCATCTGTAAATAGCCCAAACATCTACCTCTTCCTCTACTGTATTTTTTTATTTTATTTTTTTCCTTTGCACCACAGTATTTCTACTTTGCACACTCATCTACTGTCAAATCTACCATTCCAGTGTTTTAATTTCTATATTGTATTTACTTCGCCACCATTGCCTATTTATTGCCTTTACCTCCCTTATCTCACCTCATTTGCTCATATTGTATATAGACTTATTTTTCTACTGTATTATTGACTGTATGTTTGTTTTATTTATGTATTGTTATATGTGTCAAACTGCTTTGCTTTATCTTGGCCAGGTCGCAGTTGTAAATGAGAACTTGTTCTCAACTTGCCTACCTAGTTAAATAAAGGCAAAATAAAATACAAATGATTTCAGCGCTTTCTCTTTCAAGACTTACATTGTAGCAGATTTCGGAAGTGGAAACACTTGCTATGCAATTGGTCAGTACTTTGAGGGTGAAAAACACAACTTCTTCACAAAATTTCAGAATCTTCAGTATTTCCTCCCTGTGGGGATGTCACGATCGTTGGAGTAAATGGACCAAGGCACAGCGTGCGTAGAGTTCCACATGTTTAATTGAATGAAACTCACAGAAAACAATAAAGCATGAAACGTGACGCTAATGTTGTGCTCGCAGCCTATAACTAACTATACATAGACAATATCCCTGTCACGAGTCCGACCGAGGGTGGCTTCCCTTCCCGGGCGGGTGGCGCTCGGCGGTCGTCGTCACCGGCCTATTAGCTACCACTGATTGTCTTTCCTCCCCCTCCTTGTATGTTTATTGGTAGCACCTGTTTATGTATGATTAGTTTGTCTTTATTAGACAGCCGGCCCGCCTGGTTGTTGTGCGGGATTATTTCAGTGTAACCTTCGGCTCTGTTGTAGAGGTACGTGTTAGTGCCTGGTCGTGATTTTTCCGTTGTACATTTTCATTCCCTGTGTTTGGGGCCGTTACTATTGGGAGCACCCTGTGGTGCTTTGGTGCTATTAAAGACACACAGCATTGCACTCTCTGTCTCCTGCGTTTGACTCCACACACGACACCCGGAGCATTACAGAATCCCGCACCTATCAAATTGAATGGAGTCAGCAGGAGCAGCAGCCAACCCTCTCCCATCGATGGAGGAACGGGTTTTCCACCACACCACCGTCCTCCATCGGATCGGATCCGCGATGGATCAGGTGATGGAGAGAATGAACCGATGGGAGAGGAGTGGTCTCCTCTCTCCACCTTCGGCACCCCAGGCTCCGGACTCCCCATCTCCCGACTCCAGCACCCTCCGTCTGACGCTACCGAGGGCTTATGATGGAGCGGCGGCGGGTTGCCAGGGGTTTCTGCTTCAGCTGGAGCTATACCTGGCCACCGTCAGACCCACTCCCTCAGGAGCGGAGAGGGTGAGTGTCCTCATCTCCTGCCTCATGGGTCGTGCTCTGGAGTGGGCGAACGCAGTCTGGAATGGCCCAGACTCAGTGCGGGAGCACTACCCAGAGTTTTCCTGCCGCTTCCGTGCCGTGTTTGATCACCCTCTAGACGGCCGAGCGGTGGGAGAATGACTATTTCATCTCAGGCAGGAGAGGAGGAGTGCCCAGGATTACGCGCTGGAGTTCCGGACCTTGGCAGCCGGATCTGGGTGGAACGACAGGGCCCTTATGGACCACTACAGGTGTAGTCTCCGAGAGGACGTCCGCCGGGAGTTAGCATGTCGGGACACCACTCTGTCACTGGATCAGCTGATTGACATGTCCATTCGACTGGACAATCTGCTGGCTGCCCGCGGGCGTTCAGAGAGGGTCCTGTGCGTTCCACCACCCAGCCCCTCCGCTCCCATTCCAATGGAGTTGGGAGGGGCTGCGCCGAGGGGTACCGGAGGAGGAGGCCTTCCCTGCACCAACTGTGGTCGGAGAGGACACACGTCTGATCGGTGCTGGGGGGGGTCCGTCTGGGGGTAGAGATGGCAGGTGGAACGCTTCTCGGTCGCCCCAGGTGAGTCAGCATCAAACTCACCCAGAACCCCCTGTTGGCCACATGTTTGTCTTAACCTTTTTTCTTCACTTTTTTCCCTCTTCCCAGCATAGGGCGCTAGTCGATTCAGGCGCAGCTGGGAACTTTATGGATTGCGGACTCGCCCTTAAGTTAGGGGTTCCGCTGGTGCCGATAGATTCTCCTTTCCCCGTGCACTCCCTAGATAGCCGGCCATTAGGGTCAGGGATGGTCAGGGAGACCACGGTCCCACTGGACATGGTGACGCAGGGGAATCATAGGGAGCGTATCAGTTTTTTTATTATTGATTCGCCTGCGTTTCCAGTGGTGCTGGGACTCCCTGGCTGGCCCGGCACAATCCTAAAATTTTGTGGAGACAGGGGATTCTCCAGGGGTGGTCAGAGGAGTGTTCTGGAAGGTGTTTGGGAGTTTCCATCGGTGCCACGTTGGTGGAGAGTCCAGACCAGGGTTCCACGGTGTGCATTCCCCCCGAGTATGCCGATTTGGCAATCGCTTTCAGTAAAGTGAAAGCGACTAAATTACCACCTTATCGACCGGGAAGGGATTGTACGATAGATCTCCAGGTAGACGCTGCGCTTCCCAAGAGTCACGTGTACCCTCTGTCCCAGGAGGCACGTTGGCAATGGAGACATATGTCACAGAGTCGCTGGGACAGGGGTACATTCGGCCCTCCATTTCACCCGTCTCCTCGAGTTTCTTTTTTGTGAGGAAAAAGGAGGGAGGTTTGCGTCCGTGTAATCATTCCACGGAGCACAGTTCTTCACAAAACTGGATCTCAGGAGCGAGTATAGTCTGGTGCGTATTCGGAAGGGAGACGAGTGGAAAACCGCATTTAGTACCACATCAGGCCACTATGAGTACCTCGTCATGCCATATGGGTTAAAAAATGCTCCAGACGTTTTTCAATCCTTTGTAGACGAGATTCTCAGGGACCTGTGCGGGCAGGGAGTGGTTGTTTATATGGATGACATTCTGATCTACTCGGCCACTCACACCGCGTATGTGTCTCTGGTGCGCAAAGGTGCTTGGTAGACTGCTGGAGCATGACCTATAGGTCAAGGCTGAGAAATGCGTGTTCTCTAAACGAGCCGTCTCTTTTCTGGGATATCGCATTTCCACCTCAGGGGTAGTGATGGAGGGCGACCGCATTAGGGCCGTGTGTAATTGGCCGACTCCGACCACGGTAAAAGAGGTGCAGCGGTTTTTGGGTTTTGCCAACTACTACCGGAGGTTTATCCGGGGTTTTGGCCAGATAGCGGCTCCCATCACCTCACTGCTGAAGGGGGGCCCGGTGCGGTTGCAGTGGTCAGCAGAGGCGGACGGAGCATTCAACAAGTTGAAGGCGCTGTTCACTGATGCGCCCGTGTTGGCGCATCCGGACCCCTCTCTAGCATTCATAGTGGAGGTGGACGCGTCCGAGGCTGGGGTGGGTGCCGTGCTATCAGCCACCAAAACTCCGCCCCTGCGCTTTCTTCTCAAGGAAGCTCAGCCCAGCGGAGCGTAACTATGATGTGGGGGACCGGGAGTTGCTAGCGGTGGTTAGAGCTCTGAAGGTGTGGAGACACTGGCTTGAGGGGGCTAAGCACCCCTTTCTCATCTGGACCGACCACCAGAACCTGGAGTATATTCGGGCAGCTAGGAGACTTAACCCACGTCAGGCAAGGTGGGCCATATTCTTCACCCGGTTCCGGTTTACTTTGTCTTATAGACCGGGCTCCCAGAACGTAAAGGCTGATGCACTGTCCCGCCTTTACGACACAGAGGATGGGTCCACCGAACCTACTCCCATTCTTCCCGCCTCAAAGCTGGTAGCACCAGTGGTATGGGAGGTGGACTCGGATATCGAGTGGGCGTTACGGGCTGAACCCGCGCCTCCTCAGTGTCCAGCGGGGCGAAGGTACGTGCCGCTTGGTGTTCGGGACAAACTGATTCGGTGGGCTCACGTCCTACCCTCCTCGGGTCATCCTGGGGTGACGAGGACAGTGGGGAGCCTTCAGGGGAGGTATTGGTGGCCTACTTTGGCTAAGGACGTTAAGGGTTATGTCTCCTCCTGTTCAGTGTGCGCTCAGAGTAAGGCTCCTAGGCACCTTCCTAGAGAGAAGTTACAACCCCTCCCCGTTCCACAGCGGCCATGGTCACATCTGTCCATAGATTTCCTGACCGATCTTCCGCCGTCTCAGGGGAACACCACGGTTCTAGTGATTGTGGATCGGTTCTCTAAGTCCTGCCGTCTCCTCCCGTTGCTCGGTATCCCTACAGCCCTACAGACTGCGGAGGCGTTATTCACCCATGTCTTTCGGCACTACGGGGTGCCGGAGGACATCGTTTCTGATCGGGGTCTCTGTCAGCCTGACCTCTGGTTATCACCCCGAGAGTAATGGGCAGGTGGAGAGAGTGAACCAGGAGGTGGGTAGGTTTCTGCGGTCGTATTGCCAGGATCGGCCAGGGGAGTGGGCACGATACATTCCCTGTGCTGAAATGGCTCAGAACTCACTACGCCACTCCTCTACTAACGTGTCCCCTTTTCAGTGTGTGTTGGGGTACCAGCCGGTCCTGGCACCATGGCATCCGAGCCAGACCGAGGCTCCTGCGGTGGAGGAATGGGTACAGCGCTCCAAGGAGACCTGGAGGGCCGTCCAGGAATCTCTACAACAAGCGAGTGGACGGCAGAAGAGGAGTGCAGACCGCCACTGCAGTGAGGCCCCGTGTTTGTACCGGGGGACAGGGTCTGGCTCTCGACCCGAAACCTACCTCTCCGCTTGCCCTGCCGGAAGCTGGGTCCGCAGTGTGTAGGGCCCTTTAAAGTCCTGAGGAGAATAAACGAGGTGTGTTATCGATTACAACTCCCTTCCTATTATCGTATTAACCCCTCGTTTCATGTGTCTCTCCTCAGGCCGGTGGTAGCTGGTCCCCTGCAGGACAGTGAGGTGCCCGGAGGTCCCTCCCCCCCTCTGGACATCGAGGGGTCCCCGGCATACACGATCCGGGCCATTCTGGACTCAAGACGCCGGGTGAGGGGCCTGCAGTACCTCGTGGACTGGGAGGGGTACGGCCCGGAGGAGAGGTGCTGGGTACCGGTGGGGGACATCTTGGATCCATCCATGTTGAGGGATTTCCATCGCCTCCATCCGGATCGCCCTGCACCTCGTCCTCCGGGTACTGTCACGAGTCCGACCGAGGGTGGCTTCCCTTCCCGGGCGGGTGGCGCTCGGCGGTCGTCGTCACCGGCCTATTAGCTACCACTGATTGTCTTTCCTCCCCCTCCTTGTATGTTTATTGGTAGCACCTGTTTATGTATGATTAGTTTGTCTTTATTAGACAGCCGGCCCGCCTGGTTGTTGTGCGGGATTATTTCAGTGTAACCTTCGGCTCTGTTGTAGAGGTACGTGTTAGTGCCTGGTCGTGATTTTTCCGTTGTACATTTTCATTCCCTGTGTTTGGGACCGTTACTATTGGGAGCACCCTGTGGTGCGTTGGTGCTATTAAAGACGCACAGCATTGCACTCTCTGTCTCCTGCGTTTGACTCCACACCCACGACACCCGGAGCATTACAATCCCACAACAAACAGGTGGGAAAAGGCTGCCTAAATATGATTCCCAATCAGAGACAACGATAAACAGCTGCCTCTGATTGGGAACCATACCAAGCCAATATAGATATATAATAACCTAGATAACCCACCCTAGTAACACCCCGACCTAACCAACATAGAGAATAAAAAGCTCTCTATGGACAGAGCGTGACAGTACCCCCACCCACCCCCAAGGTGCGGACTCCGGCAGCAAAACCTGAGGGTCCTGGTGGGCAGCGACTGTCGCTGGAGGCTCTGGACTGCCAACCGTCGCTGGAGGCTCTGGACTGCCGACCGTCGCTGGAGGCTCTGGACTGCCGACCGTCGCTGGAGGCTCTGGACTGCCGACCGTCGCTGGAGGCTCTGGACTGCCGACCGTCGCTGGAGGTTCTGGACCACCGTGTTACTTCACAAGCACACTAATAATAAAATAAAACTAAGTATGACGAATAACATAACAACCACACTAACGACCCTATGACGTTGTTTAAAAATATATACAGTATGTATGGTATATGCTGTGTTCATTGTGAGATATAGACTTGATATTAATTGATAGATATAGATATTTATGATGTTTAGAATGTTTATGATATAATTCATATCATGTTTAATGTCATATATAATTAGATGTAAAGAATGACAAGTCAGGGTTGAGGGAAAGATGAAAGATGAACAGAGCAAAGTACAGAGAGATCCTTGATGAAAACCTGCTCCAGACTGCTCAGGACCTCAGACTGGGGCAAAGGTTCACCTTCCAACAGGACAACGACCCTAAGCACACAGCCAAGACAATGCAGGAGTGACTTTAGGAAAAGTCTCTGAATGTCCTTGAGTGGCCAGCCAGAGCCGAGACTTGAACCTGATCGAATATCTCTAGAGAGACCTGAAAATAGCTGTGCAGCAACGCTCCCCATCCAATCTGACAGAGCTTGAGAGGATCTGCATAGAATAATGGAAGAAATTCCCCAAATACAGGTGTGCCAAGCTTGTAGCGTCATACTCAAAAAGAGTCAAGGCTGTAATCGCTGCCAAAGGTGCTTCAACAAAGTACTGAGTAAAGGGTCTGAATACTTATGTAAATGCAATATTTTGTTTGTTTATATGTAATACATTTTAAACATTAAAAAAAACATTTTTTTCTTTGTCGTTATGGGGTATTTTGCGTAGCTTGATGAGGGAAAACAACAATTCTATCAATTTTAGAATAAGGCTGAAACGTTACAAAATGTGAAACAGTTGAGGGGTCAGAATACTTTCCAAATGCACTATATGCTATTCAAATATATGATCATATTTATTTTTTATGTATGGCACATTCATATATTGGTTTTAAATATATTATCATATTTTTTTTAATATATGTCACGTTTTTCAATATATATAGCCATATATGGCCATATATTTCTTTACTGTATGGGGGCTAAGATGCAGTGACCTGAAGATTCAGCTAGAGCACTGAGAAGTCTCACTCCGCCTCAGTCTGGCTCCATGTCAGGGTAGGTTTGCGTCCCAAGGCTTTTGGACTTTTTTTCTGGCATTTTTGGGGGCAGGCCTCTGAGGTGGAAATATTTTTGAGCCAAACACTAGCGCTAAGCCTGATAGGTCAAATTCATGAGAGGATAAAGTACTGTGAGTGGCTGCTTGCAGGCTTTATGCACTTCACCTGGGCAGATACCTATCACCATATGCCTCTGCCCATCACCGCACAGATAATGATCTTTAGTTGTCCTTTTATCCATCTAGAATTTCAGCGGAACGGGCTCACTCATATTTCACAATGACCATAATGACATAACGTAATAACGTATTCTGTCATTTTGCATTCTTCTGATACATTTTGAAGCTTTTTAAATTAGTCTCAAGTTTTCATTCATAGTAATTTCTTTAGTCAGTATCCAGCCATGGCAACAGCATCTCTCTTCTTCTATATGGTTATCTCCAAGCCCAACTGTTTGTTTTCTTTTCAATAAGTTGTTTTTTTGTCTTTTTCAGTCTTAGTATTGCTTTTTGTGTGATCTTGTTATTTCAACAGGGGCTTTCAGTATATGACGATAGATATCACCTTCAGAAAATGGTGTGACTCAGACAGTGTCAGCTGGTGCTTATAGAATATGAGAATCAGAACGCTATATTCCATCACATAATACAATAGAACAGAACACAAGGTCAGAACATTGGGATCTAACTCCAAACTGCAGCATAGAAGCTATTGTCCAGAAGAAATTACACATCCACAGCCACTGTTGTCACATCAGAGCAATGCAAACCTACTGGCTGAAGTATGCCTATCTCTTTGTCAGTACCTACGCAGTGCTCAGGCAGTGTGCTGGCCGTTCTGCCAATTCTCATACTCATTGTTTCTCTCTATCCATCTTAAGCTTTTCCTCCTACAGTATATGATTCTTTGTTTCCGTCAGACATGGCACCAGGCCATACACAGTATAGTGCACTTTTGACCAGAGCCCTATGGTAGTGCACTAGGGAGTGCCATGTCTGATGTCTGTCTGCCATGTCTGCCCTTGTCAATATTGTGTTCCTTCCTTTCTTGGAAGCAGCAAAAACACACAGTACCACATTAAATCATTATTAAATTAACAGAAGCAAAACCATTGTAAAAAGCCATCGGTACTGATCATAGCCCTCCCTGTTCATATTCGTCACAATTCAGACAAAGCACTCTTTCAAAAAAAATTTGCCTTTTTATATGAGCCAAAGGGAGTGCAGAAAAGGTCAGCAATGATGTTTCCAAATATGTTTTACCTCTGTTTTTGCACATCAATTTACTCTATTTCTCTTTCCCTTCTACTTATGAAGCGTTGCTCATGCAACTCTGAAATAACAGCAACCGTTTTTAACGTAGGCCTCTGTGGTTCCTGTATTCAGCACACAGATGTACCAGTAAACGGAATGCAAATAGATGTCACATTGTCATGCGGTCCTAGGTTCAGGTTATGGATGTATCCTAACCCTCTCCTCAGTATTCTGGTTGTATTCCCTGTCTACTGCTTAGCACAGGAGAGAATAAAGGTAGCTGCAGGATAAACTAGATAATCCGTGATTCAGGTGTTAAAGGATTCACTATTTATAACCCAAAGTTTAAAGCCAAGTGCAGTTGGACAGAGTGTGAAATGTTCAGGACAAGAAGTTATCATGTAGAGATAACATTTAATTTATATACCATATATTTATAGTGTTATACATACACAGTAGCCTATTCCTCAGTCATGAGGTGACTTACTGTGACTTACTGTGATAATCTTAGGTAGAGCAAACACTGAGACTCACATCAGTGTCAGGCCGGAAGAGGGTTATGTCATTCATTTAATGATCCACTCACTTATCTCCCATTTGGATTGAGTCACTGCTATCTGGGATCCTTGGGATGTCCCCACTCTGACGTTACCCTATTGAAGTTGAACTGTATAAGGGTTAAGGTTAGGGTTAGGTAAGGGTTATGATTAAGGATAGAGTATGGGTACGGATTAAGGTTAGGGTTTAGGGTATGGATGTCCCAAGGATTCTGAATCGCACGAACCATTTGGACTGTAGCCTATGAAAGAGAGAGGGACACACACAATGTTCAAAAAACATTTTTTTATGGTTTATTTCAAATGGCATTTTACTTAAGTACTTCATTGCAAAACACACATATATCATTCTTGTTTTAACACACAAATGTTTTTTGTGGACCTTAGTAAAGATGTAGATAAATGAATGCACTCTAGTCCAGGTCATATTGAAACATTTTTTTCTGATGTGATACACTGTAGCTTGTTTTTTTGTTCTTGGTTTTATTTTATTTATTTATTTATTTTACATTTTATGGCACTCCTGACCTCTAGTGGCTAACATTATAAGTACAGTTTTCGATCACACGGAATCGCTCACTTATGTTCCTGAACTATTTTGATATGCATGGCCTTAATAGCAAACACGTGACACTTTGCATAATTAAGTGGATGTGATTGTGAAAAGTCACAAACTGGTAACTCCAGCTTCACAGGTGTGCGCTGGATTAAATTAATTAACGAAACACATGGTAATTTATCTTCAAAGTGCCTCATTGTAATTGGATTGTGTTATCTACTGTAAGATGTCGGATGACCACACACATAAAATATATCACTATGAAAAGCTTTGAAGTTAATGCTGCGGTGATGAGTGTCCCTGAGCGTGAGTTGATGGGTAACATTTTGGTGAGTGAAACAGGTGAGCCCTTGCTCCCAAGTCACTCCAACATAGCTAAATTCAAACGAGGGAACGATGGCCTTTACGTTCACACGGAGGACTGGAGTGAAATTGTGAAGAGAAGACAATTGGTAAACGCCAAGGAACGAATGAGAGTAAGTGTAACTGTAGGCCCAGGCGCCATGTCAACAAAAAACTGGCAAAAGGTCTGACTTGGAAATTGACCCAAAATACTGCAGCGCTGTCGCGTGGAAGTAGGCCTACTGTACAAAAAAGCATCACCTTTGATTTATTCAATTTGTATGTGCTCTGACTTGTGTAATTTGCTTCATTAGATCAAAAACATGAACAGCATGTTCTCCCGTTTGAAGCGTATGGTGCCACTGATGCGTCGTGACCGTAAACCCAGTAAAGTGGATACGCTGAAGGCTGCCACAGAATACATCAAGCTACTGGTGGCTGTACTACAGGACTCTGACAGTGTAAGTATAAAACAGTAGGTTTAATATGATGGTGTTGTTGCTCAGACTAGCGGTGCATGCATCATACCAGCAATAGGCTACAATATTTCAGGCATAATTGCATTGCTCTTGTGATTCAACATATTGACATGTAATTTTTATGCTTGTTAGAATAATGGGAGCAAGACTGATTTCTTGAAGAATGCGATCAACTATGCAACTTCTGATGGGATGTGTGGTGATCTGTGGAGGGTGGATGAGGTAATTACTTTGTGCATTCATAACTGCTTGTGTTTACATGTGAGAGCTATTGTATCAGTGTACAGTGTACCCCTATGGGGTTTTAAAACAATCCATCAACAACCACTATGCTAACCTCCTACAACCATCCGGAAGTCTCGCAAGCTAACATTCTGTTTTGCTGCGCAGTGGTAATCGGTTTGGTTATAGGAGGCTACCAATATGTAGGTCAGTGGTCACAATTCATGGCCTTGTAGACCACCTGAGTGTGCAGGTTTTTGTTCCATTCCAGCACTACCCACCTGTTTCCACTTGTCTTTGTCAGATTAGTTGAATCAGGTATGATAGATCTGTTAGTGTTGGTTTGGCACAAAACCCTGCAGTGACCACTACTTAAGGAATTAAATGAAAAATTACAGTAGTTATTGAACTTCTCTGTATCTCACCCTCTCTTCTCCCACAGCTGCTGGACAGTGTGTCAGGAGTGTCCGGTAGTGAGTTGTCCGACGGGGTGACTATGACTCTTCCCTTGGTGACTACAGGGTTTGGAGCAGGAGAAGGAGACGTGAGTGGGCTGGTGCTGCACCACTGTGTGATGCCCACCTACCAGTACATCATCCAGGTGGCACCGGACCAGACCATGGTAATAAATGCAACACACCAAGACGTCGTCCCAAATGGCACCCTATTCCCTATTTATACCACTACTTTAACCAGAGTGAGCCCTATGGGCCCTGGTCAAAAGTAGTTTATTGAAAATGGTGCCATTTGGAATGCAGACCATGTCTTTGACTAACTGTGAAGGGTTGTCCATCACAAGGCCTAAAAGAATATCTGACAATGAATTCAGTGAAAACTACTTTAATTGCATAATAGTAGGCTCCCACAGTAGCCAACAAACACAAAATACAGAAAATGGAACTGGATTCTTATCAAGGCAACTATACTGACCAAAAATATAAACACAACATGCAACAATCTCAACTAATTTACTGAGTTACAGTGCATATAAGGAAATCAGTCAATTGAAATGAAATCATTAGGCCTTAATCTATGGATTTCAGATGACTATGCAGGGCCGTCACCTGGCCCAGCCAATCAGAATGATTTATTTTCCCCCTACAAAAGGGCTTTATTATAGACAGAAATAGTCCTCAGTTTAAACAACTGCCCGGGTAGCTTATCTCAGATGATCCTGGTTTTTAACACTCGTTTCCTGTGTGCAATCATCCGCATCGAGCTAAAGGCTAAAGCTGCCGCTTTCAAGGAGTAGGACACTAATCCGGACACCTATAAGAAATCCTGCTATGCCCACAGATGAACTATCAAACAAGAAAAGCATCAATACAGGATTAAGATTGAATCCTACTACACCGGCTCTGACGCTTGTCAGATGTGGCAGGGCTTGAAAACTATTACGGACTACGAAGGGAAACCCAGACACAAGCTGCCCAGTGACGCGAGCCTACCAGACGAGCGAAATGCCTTTTTATGCTCGCTTCGAGGCAAGCAACACTGAAGCATGCACGAGAGCACCAGCTGTTCTGGATTACTGTGTGATAACGCTCTCGGTAGCCAATGTGAACAAAACCTTTAAACAGGTCAACATTCACAAAACCGCTGGGCCAGACGAATTACGTGTACTCAAAGCATGCGCGGACCAACTGTCAAGTGTCTTCTCTGACATTTTCAACTTCTCCCTGACTGAGTCTGTAATACTGACATGTTTCAAGCAGACCACCATAGTCCCTGTGCCTAAGGAAGCGATGGTAACCTGCCTAAATGATTACCGCCCGTGGCACTCACGTCAACAGCATCTTCCTGGATACCCTAGACCCACTCCAATTCGCAAACCGCCCCAACCGATCCACAGATGACGCAATCTCAATCGCACTCCACACTGCCCTTTCTCACCTAGACAAAAGGAACAACTATATGAGAATGCTGTTCATTGACTACAGCTTTGCGTTCAACACCATATAGCCCACAAAACTCATCACTAAGGACTCTGGGACTGATCACCTCCCTCAGTAACTGGATCCTGGACTTCCTGACCCCAGGTGGTAAGAGTAGGCAACAACACGTCTGCCACGCTGATCCTTTGCTGACGACACAACGGTGGTAGGCCTGATCACCGACAACGATGAGACGGCCTATAGGGAGGAGGTCAGAGAACTGGCAGTGTGGTGCCAGGACAACAACCACTCCCTCAATGTGAGCAAGACTAAGGAGCTCCCATTAACATCGAAGGGGCTGTAGTGGAGTAGTGGAGTGGGTCGAGAGTTTCAAGTTCCTTGGTGTCCACATCACCAACGAACTATCATGGTCAAAACATACCAAGACAATCATTTAAGAGGGCACGACAAAACCTTTTCCCCCTCAGGAGACTGAAAAGATTTGGCATGGGTCCCCAGATCCTCAAAAGGTTCTACAGCTGCACCATCGAGAGCATCCTGACCGGTTGCGTCACTGCCTGGTATGGCAACTGCTCGGCATCTGACCGTAAGACTCTACAGAGGGTAGTCGAACAGCCCAGTACATTACTGGGGCCAAGCTAACTGCAATCTAGGACCTATATAATAGGCAGTGTCAGTGGAAAGCCCATAAAATTGTCAAGACTCCAGTCACCCAAGTTCTAGACTGTTTTCTCTGATACCGCACGGCAAGCGCTTCTGGACCACAAAGTCTAGGACCAAAAGGCTCCATAACAACTTCTACCCCCAAGCCATAAGATTTTTTGTACACTGCTGCTACTCGCTGTTTGTTTGTTACCTATGCATAGTGTCACTTCGCCCCCACCTACATGTACAGATTACCTCAACTAGTCTGTACCCCTGCACGCTGACTCGGTACTGGTGGCCCCTGTATATAGCCTCGTTATTCTTATTGTGTTACTTTTTCTTTTCATGTGACAAAGTTTGATTTGATTTGGATCAAGAATGATCCACCACCCAAAGGACATCCAGCCAACTTGACACAACTTTGGGAGGCACTGGCGTATTTGGTATTATTTTAGGATCCCCATTAGCTGTTGCAAAAGCAGCAGCTACTCTTCCTGTGGTCCACATGAAACATAATACAGAACATTAATAGACAAGAACTGCTCAAGGACAGAACATGGGCCAGCGTCCCTGTGGAACACTTTAGCGCAACTCAATATTAGGAACGTGTTCCTAATGTTTGGTATACTGTGTATAACCTGTGATATTCTCTTGGGTCTTGACTGCTAGCAGACAGCCCTGTATGAACTGTTTCCTCTCTATAGATGTTCCAGCCCAGTTGAGAGGAATGGTAGAGAGACCCAGCCTGGACTCAACATACCTTCCAGGTAGGTTTACAAGAGTTATGTGGTCATCCTAAATGGCACCCTATTCCTTATATAGTGCACTATGTAGGGATTATGCTTTCATTTGGGATGCAGTCATAATTTGCTGGTTGAACACAAAGGTATTTTCACACTCTGATACAGAAGTTTGTTCAAATATAACGTTTTTTTTTTTTTAGGGGCTATGCTTCAGATGGGAGAATGTTCTCGGAAGAAAAACAGACGGAAGGATGTATTTGTTAAATTATATTTTATGAGTTTGGTTGGTACATAATGTGATTTGTTTTGTTAAACTTTATTTATTTTTACAATATTCAGCAGCCCCTTATAATAAAATGGTAAGCATGGAGTGGTTTGTATGTTTTTATTTAGCAAAGAGATATACAGTAGGGTATTAGTAGGTCACAATGCCTTTAGGAAGTATTGACTTTTTCCACGTTTTGTTGTTACAGCCTGAATTTAAAATGTATTGATTGAATTTAGATTTTTTTTGTCACTGTCCTACACACAATGTCCCATGATGTCAACGTAGAATTATGTTTGTTGAAATTTTTACAAAGTAATGAAAAGTTTAAATGTATTCAACCCCTTTGTTATGGCAAGGCTAAATGAGTTCAGGAGTAAATTAGCTTAACATGTCATATAATACTGTACGTTGCATGGACTCTGTCTGCAATAATAGTGTTTAACATGATTTTTGAATGACTACCTCATCTCTGTACCCCACACATAAAATTATATTTAAGGTCCCTCAGTCAAGCAGTGAATTTCAAACACAGATTCAACCACAAAGACCAGGGAGGTTTTTTCCAATGCCTCGCAAAGAAGGGCACCTATTGGTAGATGGGTAAAAAGCAGACACTGAATATCCCTTTGAGCATGGTGAAGTTATGAATTGCCCATTTGGATGGTGTATCAATACACCCAGTCACCACAAAGATACATGCGTCCTTCCTAACTTAGTTGCTGGAGAGGAAGGAAACCGCTCAGGGATTTCTCCAAGGCCAATGGTAACTTTAAAAAGCAGTTTAGTGGCAGTGATAGAACTGAGGATGGATCAAGATTGTAGTTACTCCACAGTACTATCATTGACAAAGTGAAAAGGACACCTGTACAGAATAAAATATTCTAAAACATGCATGTTTGCAATAAGGCAAAATTGGCAAAGCAATTAACTTTTTGTCATGAATACAAGTGTTATGTTTGGGGCAAATCCAAAACATTACTGAGTACCGCTCTCCATTTTCAAGCATAGTAGTGGCTGACTCATGTTATGGATAAAGTTAAGGACTAAAGTTTTTCAGGTTAAAAATGATACAGAATTAAGCTAAGCACATGCAAAATCCTAGAGGAAAACCTGGTTCAGTGTGCTTTCCACCAGACACTTGGAGATTAATTCACCTTTCTACCAAGAAGACAGTGAATGCTCCTGAGTGGCTGAATTACTGTTTTGACTTAAATCTGCTGAAGTCCATGGCAAGAACTGAAAATGGTTGTCTAGTACAGATCAACCAATTTGAGAGCTTCATGAATTTTGTAAATAACAGGAAAATGTTGTACAATTCAGGTGTGCAAACCTCTTGGAGACTTACACACAAAGACTCACAGCTGTAATCACTAATAAAGTTGCTTCTACAAAGTATTGACTCTGGTTTGAATATTTATGTAAATTATATATTTCTATATTTCATTTTAAATACATCTGCAAACATTTCTAAACATGTTTTCATATTGTTATTATGGGGTATTGTGTGTAGATGAGTGAGAATATATTAATACATTTTGAATGCAGGCTGTAACAATGTGGAGTAAGTCGAGGAGTATGAATACTTGTATGCACTGTAGGTCCATGCAAAACATGTATACCATTACTTACCTAACAAACACTCAATGTAAAATAAATGCACTTCTAAATGTAATTTAACTAACATTTAATCATACTTGAATATTGACCCCAGCCCACAGGCCGGGCATTTTGTTTCCTTGGAGTCCTTATTTTGAGCACAAGGTGGCGCCAGTTTGTAATTCGTGGTCACAGCTTCAATGTTTTTGCAATATTACAATTCCAGGTTGTCATAGGACAAAAATAAAAGAATAACACCATGCTGCTGTGCACTACGTTTGCATTCAATTCCAGGTGGAAAATTACCACACAAAGAAAACAATGCGCCTAAGTGCATTTAAATCTTACAGAAAAATGAATTGCTGTCGAATTTTGGGCAGTGCAGGTGGTGTCGGAATCGTGCAGAAGACCCTTGCAGAGGTCAGGGTGTTGAAGTGTGGGCAGGCGTGGCAATGGGATAGTACAGGCGCGCTCAACGATGAAAAACAGCGGGGATATACAGCAAGCGGCCGCGGTATAGGAAGACATAACGGAATAACCTAGGGCTATAAACATTAGCGTTGCATTTTAATTATATATTATATATTGTATGGTTTTTAAGTCCTACGGCAGCGGGTGTGACGCGCATCCACAAAAGAAAAGCCGCAAAGAATGCACTGAGGTAAGAACAGACAGAACCAGCCATCAAAGTTTTTTTTGTTTTTTTTACTTTGATGTAATTTCGTTTTTTGTCATTTAAGCTATCAACATATTCGTGACCATCCATTAGGCGATACACCATTGAAATGTAGTCCATTGATCCTTTGCTAGTAGTGTGATGCATGCCAGAACACTGATCTGACAATGACCAGTATCAGATGTAGAAAATAAAATAGTTTCTAACCGGAAAGTAATAACATTGATAATTCCCTATAATAAACTAATTCTAGGAGGTAGCTGCTTCACCGTTTCCTAACAACTTTGCGGCCTATACATTTTTATTCGCCTGCTAATTAATCATCACCAGCAAGCTGTTTTGCGGCAGAAAACATGGAGGCAGTCTTACGGTTTATAGGCATTATTCATCAGAATTATATCATATGTATTTATTTCGATGGAAGAAATACGTTTCTCTTGGCTCTATACGAATTACATGGTTTTGTTTGTGTTTGCTGATATGCGCGGCACAGTGCTCTTATTTTCAAACGTTAAATCGCATAACATGAATTGGATTATATCATGAGAAGGACCGCCTTGCATGGATGCATTCTTTATTTTTATTTTTGGTGATTGGTTACTCGCTTTTTATTATGCAGATTGGGGTTTGTCTATGCAGGCTATAATGGATTCGTGATGAACAGAAGTGGCCCCCTCCGCCTCACACGTACCGTCTGGGTACCACTATAACAGGCTCCTGCTCTATAGCTTGGCATATTGCGTGTGCATAGCCATTCGTTTAGATCTGCCTACCAGGCTAGGTCGAAACTCTACAGGTTGAGACAATGATGACCGTCACAAATCTGGGACCAGCGGTATTGCTAACGAGCATAGCTGGTCCCATTGTTGCAAAGAGTCATGGGATATTAGAATACCGTTGTCTTAACCTTTGTCATCTTCAACCAAGCTGCCAGGCAGGGCTGAAAACCAGTCGCGCAGTGGGTGCTACCTTGGTGCTGATGTTGCAGCGCTGCTCGTCTGGTTGCTAGGCAGCCATGGGGCGGCGGCACCATGAGGGATTCTGTCATGAAGGAACTGTACAAAATAGGAAGGCTAGGCCTAATTTTTTTTCAGGAGACATTTGAATCGTAATTCACCACCCCAAAAGCATTGTTTTGAATGGATGATAAATTGTGTTGAACAGAAGCTTTAGTCATCCTAGTCAAGTGGATTCATACATGTTTGTTCATCAAGTATATCTTATAATTAGCTACTGCTTGAATCAGCTATTATAATCACATCATCGTTAAGGTAACTTGGGAGAAAACGCCCCCTTTAAGGGAAATGTCTATTTTCTGACAGAAAAAAAACGATGTTTCTTAATATATACTGTTGAAGTCGGAAGTTAACATACACTTAGGTTGGAGTCATTAAAACTCGTTTTTCAACCACTCCCAAAATGTATTGTTATCAAACTATAGTTTTAGCAAGTCGGTTAGGAAATCTACTGCGCATGACACAAGTCATTTTTCCAACAATTGTTTACAGACAGATTATTTGACTTATAATTCACGGTATCACAATTCCAGTGGGTCAGAAGTTCACATACACTAAGTTGACTGTGCCTTTAAACAGCTTGGAAAATTCCAGAAAATTATGTCATGGCTTTAGAAGCTTCTGATAATTGAGTATTTGACATCATTTGAGTCAATTGGAGCTGTACCAGGAATGTATTGTTAAACTCAGTGCCTCTTTGCTTGACATCATGGGAAAATCAAAAGAAATCAGCCAAGTCCTCAGCAATTTCCAAACGCCTGAAGGTACCACGTTCATCTGTACAAAAAATAGTATGCATGTATAAACACCATGGGACCACACAGCCGTCATACCGCTCAGGAAGGAGACACCTTCTTTCTCCTAGAGATGAACGTACTTTGGTGCGAAAAGTGCAAATCAATCCCAGAACAACAGCAAAGGACCTTGTGAAGATGCTGGAGGAAACCAGTAGAAAAGTATCTATATCCACAGTAAAACGAGTCCTATATCGACATAACCTAAAAGGCCTCTCAACAAGGAAGAGCCACTGCTCCAAAACCGGCATAAAAAAAGCCAGACTACGGTTTGCAAGTGCGCACAGGGACAAAGATCGTACTTTTTGGAAATGCCCTCTGGTCTGATGATGCAAAAATAGAACTGTTTGGCCACAATGACCATCGTTATGTTTGGAGGAAAAAGGTTGTGGCTTGCAAGCCAAAGAACACCATCCCAAACGTGAAGTATGGGGGTGGCAGCATCATGTTGTGGGGGTGCTTTGCTGCAGGAGGGACTGGTGCACTTCACAAAATAGATGGCATCATGAGGTAGGAAAATTATGTGGACATATTGAAGCAACATCTCAAGACATCAGTCAGGAAGTTAAAGCTTGGTCACAAATGGGTCTTCCAAATGGACAATGACCCCAAGCATACTTCCAAAGTTGTTGCAAAATGGCTTAAGGACAATGAAGTCAAGGTATTGGAGTGGCCATCACAAAGCCCTGACCTCAATCTTATAGAAAATGTGTGGGCAGAACTGAAAAAGCGTGTGGGAGCAAGGAGGCCTACACACCTGACTCAGTTACACCAGCTCTGACAGGAGGAATGGGCCAAAATTTACTCAATTTATTGTGGGAAGCTTGTGGAAGGCTACCCGAAACGTTTGACCTAAGTTAAACAATTTAAAGGCAATACTACCAAATACCAATTGAGTATATGTAAACTTCTGACCCACTGGGAATGTGATGAAATAAATAAAAGGTGAAATAAATCATTCTCTCTACTATTATTCTGACATTTCACATTCTTAAAATAAAGTGGTGATCCTACCTGACCTAAGACAGGGAATTTTTACTAGGATTAAATGTCAAGAATTGTGAAAAACAGAGTTTAAATGTATTTGGCTAAGGTGTATGCAAACTTCAGACTTCAACTGTAGATACACGTAAGTGTATACTGGCTATCATTAGGCAAACACATTTTGAAGGAAAATAAGTGGCAGAATTATATATTTTTTGTTATTCAATAAAAACAGAAACGTTTAGCTACTAGATGGAATCTGTTCAATTTTACAGGTACATACAGAGAAACTACACATAAGGTAAGATGTGGTATATATTTTATGTTCCAGATACTGATACTTATCATAAACATGATCTGTATGAAGTTAGTCAAAAATCAATAGTGTATAGAGACCTAATGGTTGAAGAGGAAGTGAGAGGGATGCTGGAGGGGAGGAGAGGGGATACATTGCTGTCTGGAGAGAAAATGCCATGATGAAAATGCATTCTCAAGATCACAGTTAATCAGTGGAACTTTCAAGCTGCTTATCTATTTCTCATAGATGTTTCTATTGTTGTGAAGATTACAATTTCGTATTTCATTCATTTCTTCCTTCATACGATGTGTTGTTCTCACCTAGATAATGAATGACAGTCAAAGGATCAGAAGTCTGCCCACCCATAATTGATTATGTTCAGTTTATTGACGTCATTGTCGATAACTATAAATGAAAACCATAGCATCCTTTCAGAATAGGCCTGTTCTAATCCTGGGGCATGTTTTGTGTGTCTAAATGGTGGTGGTTGGACAGATTCTATCCAATGAAAGGTTATTGAATGCAGCTTATACAGCAGAACATGAAAACATTTACCTGGTCACGATCATGTTACATAATGTATTATCAGTCCAATCACAAATGAATGTGTCTCTTTGTCTTTCCTGTGCGTCTGTTCCTTTAACAACACACCCATGCTATTAAATGATCTGAATAAATCATGAGGACCAGAGCACAGAAGATGAGACTGCTGATATTATACAAGGGTTCATTTCAAATGTTAACTGCCCTCCCATTACTGCCCAAGAGGGACTTTGATTTAAAAAATCTGATAATGCAATTTGGACTATTCATTTATTAAAGATTATCTCATTATGTCCATAAATATGCAGGAAGATATTAAGACTGAGTTTTCTGCTATTTTTAGAACTCGAAATGAGAGGGTGTTTAAGATCTAAATTTCCAATGACGAAGATAATATTCACCAATATAGCTTATTTTAAATTAGTTAGTTGTGACAACTGAGTTAAAAGTGGGTTAACATGGGTAAGCAAGACAGAATCGATGCTGACTTTTTCCACATAATTAGTTTATGCCCATTAACTGCAATTTCCCTCATTAACCTAATGAAAGCCTGGCCAGAGAAATCAATTTGGGATTACTTGTGTTTATTTTTTATTTAACCTTATTTAAATAGGCAAGTTAGTTAAGAACAAATTCTTATTTACAATGACAGCCTACCCCGGCAAACCCTAACGACGCTGGACAATTGTGCACCACCCTATGGGACTCCCAATCACGGCCGGCTGTGATACAGCCAGGATTCGAACCAGGGTCTGTGCCTTAGACCACTGCGCCATGTGGGAGCCCTCATTATACTCATATTCACCCCCTAGTTCCTCTAACTGCATCTCCTGCTCTCAGTTAGGAGAAAGACTCGGCTGCCATGCCAGGAACATTTGTGCATTTATTCGGATCGATAAATGCATGTAATGCATATGGACATTTAATGTGGTTTCCACATGTCCAGCTCCTAAATGGGACTGGCAGAGAGGCTCATCATAAACAGCAGCAATGGGAGGTGAGTGAACTGAGGGCATAGGGTTCGCCTGTCAGAGCTCCCCTCTCTTTCCTCTGGGTTTTCCTGGAGCTGAGGTGAAGAGGCTTGCCCAGCTCTAGTAGCAGAATCGAATTAGTGGATACTCTCACTGCTCTCAGGGTAGGTCTACCGGTTTTGACGAGCAGAAGAGACTTTCATAGCAGGTTAGGAAAACTTAAGCAGCAGGCTAGGAAAATGTACGTGGCAGGTTAGGAGAATTAGGTTAGGGTTAGCTAAAATGTTAAAATTGTTTCGGACGCGACTTGAACATATCTAGCTACAACCAGGCCTGCCCTGAGAACGGTCTTGGTTTTCACTAATGCAATGTTGTGCTCTAATAGTGGGGAAGGAGAAGGAGGTAGAAATGGGTATAGACTACTAAAGCCCGACCTATGTGACGTCCTAGTCATTATAGCCCTCCCTGGAGAGAGAGAGTGAGCTGCTCTCTGTCTGCTACTCTCCTCTCAGCAGCTGTGCCCACTTGCAGTGACTCTCACACAAAGAACCAGAAGGTTTTGACACACTCACAGGTTGTGTGCCAAATGACACCCTTTTCCCTATATAGTATAGCCTTATGGGCCCTGGTCAAGTGTAGTGCACTATATAGGAAATATGGTGCCATTTGGTTTGCAGACACTCCAAACCACATCCCAGCATGAACTGGGACCTACCAGGGCAGAGGCAGCAGAATGGAGACTGTTTATATCAAGACAGAAATAGGAATGGATGTAAAGCTTAGGTAAGTAAATAAGTAGCCTACATTAAAACAGGTGACAAATCCACCTGAATGTGGTGATACAGTTCACATAATTGTGCTTTTGCTGTGATATTGTGAATGTAAGAACCAGAAAATAGTAGCTTGGTGTTGTTGGTGTCTGTTTACCAAGGCACATTCAATACAATTTCAATCAATCACATTCATTTTATAAAGCCATTTTTACATCAGCAGTTGTCACAAAGTGCTTATACAGATACCTGTCCTAAAACCCCAAAGAGCAAGCAATGCAGATGTAGATGCACAGCAGCTTGGAATAACTCCCTAGAAAGGCAGGACCCTAGGAAGGGACCTGATTCCAGTTTGTACCACCACAGAATAAAATAATTTCAGTGAAAGGTGGGCAGCAGTTTATCCATATTATTATCTGTCCTCCACTGTGGTTCATAGAAGTATAGGCCTGGTAGGTAGGAGTGACTTGGTTGTAAGTGTTTGGGAGTAGAGTGAATGCATTAGAGGAGGAGTTAGGAGGGCATTTAGATACTTGAATGTTTACAGATTATGGTTAAAAACTGTTTACGACCTTAGGAAACCATACCAACACAAAGTGCATTCTGAAATTCACCATTTAATATTTAAAGGGATAGTTCAAACAAAATATACATTTTTGTAATTTGTAAACGAACATAGCCTACATTAGTTTGGTTAACTATACATGTACCATCACTGATGTCCCTGTAGTTGGTGTAGGCTAATTGTATATTTCATCACTATTGTCGTGTCTTTGGCTATGTCGGATTAATTGATATGACATGCTATTCTATAAAATCATTTATCCGTAATTAATATCACCTGATTGAGCTAATCATGTAAATGTAATTAACTAGAGAGTCGGGGCACCATGAAAGAATGTTTATCGAGCTGTTATCTTCCGAATAAACTCTTAAAGACCTAGTAATATTTTACATCAATAGCAGTCAATATCAATCGTCACCTTAATTCAGTCTCATCTGAAAGTTGTAAATTCTTGGTTATATGCACGAACCCTGGCTAACAATTTGAATCAGCAATAGAAAATTGGGTTTAATTATTTATTTACTAAATACCTAACTAATCACACAGATTTACACATACACATATTTAAATCATAACTTGATTACAAATTATGTCATAAAGGAAAACGTCCCTAGCGGGCAGAACAGATATGACAGCTTGTTACACAAAGGAAAAGGGCTGGGTTTGTGTGAAAGAGCGGGAAGACTGAGGGACACAGGGAGAAGCTGTGCTATCGTAAATACAGTATCTTATGCATTCTAAATAACCACCCATTTGGAAAAGGAAAATGCAATAAATATTTACTCTGAGCTGCGCTTCAAAAGGTTGGTGGTAGATGGAAGACCATGTTGCCAAACCGAGTCCTCTGTCCTTTGAAGAATGTCTCTGGTGGTCAATTGGATAAGTTGTAGTAACGTCGTTGTGTGATAGACGGGATACTCTGTCTGTTCCTTCCTAACCCTCGTTTGCAGCAGCTGTTGCTAACTTAATGGCTAGGAGGTATCACTTCTGTAGTGAATAAGAGTTCAAAGTTCATACCATTCGCAACCAAAGCTCAAGCTGATGTTGGCTTCATTCTGTAGTTATTATCTGAACCATTCTGACATAGGACCGTCGTCCTCACATTTGTCATCAAGGCTTTATATAGGAAGGGAGAAATGGGGTGTGTTTCATAGTTTACAAGCTATGTCTCTTCACGTGGGCGGGCCACTGAGTGAGCAGCCCTATCTTATGAAAACCCACATCTCACATTTTAGAAGCTAAAATCACATTTCATCCCATCACAAATAATTTCATATTCAAACATTTAAATTGAACAACAATTCCATGTGAATCCGATAACTCTGATGTGTAGACTTTCCACTGTAGAGTTTATGTCATCTTATCATTGATGAGAATGTCCCAGATGACAACCGAACTGACATCATATTCATTAAGTACCACCGCATATGTTCAATTGTTCGGATTACCAGAATATAGTTCATTTCCCCCCACCTACTGATGTTCCCAGAATCTCTATGTTAACCAAGGGTGCAAATGTAAATGTAACCTCAGTAGAGTAGAGAGAGGAAAAAGGGGGGAAAAGGTATTTATGACTGTCATAAACCTACCCCCTAGGCCAATGTCATGACACTATGTTTGCCTGTTCTTCAGATGTTTACACTACCAGGGCGTGATATTGTTATGTGATGTTGTGAGCTATATGTGGCTAATCTGAGCAGTTCAGTTTTGAATTTGTGTCAGCACAGGAGAGAGGGTGTGGCGTGTTAAGGGTCTAATCTGCTTTCAGCAGAAATGTGTGTGTGTGTGTGTGTGTGTGTGTGTGTGTGTGTGTGCGTGCGTGCGTGCGTGCGTGCGTGCGTGCGTGTGTGTGTGTGCGTGTGTGCGTGCCTGTAAGTGTGTGTGTTTACTGGGTGATGGTTGGTTGGCTCTTTTTGAAAACCTCCGGTAATTCTTTACTGGTTCTCCAATTACTGGTCATCTATGATTGAGTTGACTTCCTGCTGGCAGGCGTTGTAATGCTGCTGTCTGAGCTCTTACTGCTAATGCTGCATTTCTCCACTCCCCACTGGTTTTGCTAGCCTACGGCACACACAGGCTTTACTCTGTGGAATAGCTCATCCCTAGTGTGGGTTGGGAGGAAGGCTTCTGTGTTTGTGTCTATGTTGACGTTTAAAGCTGGAATCCTTAATGGTGAAACAGCCATCAGTTTGTGATATTAAAACAACAAAATTACAACAAACAACGAACACAGTTTTTTCCCCTCATTTTTCCCCTCATCATTGCACGCACGATAGAAGAGCACAATATGTACAGCAATGTTGTTTTACCATGCTGCCCGACGCTCCTCAGCTCGGCAACAAAATCAGTGACAACCGTGGTGGGGCGGCCAGTGAGGCTGTTTACCCTACTGCAGACTCCATCTTTAAGGCTAATGATTGGTAACTGCAGCAGGTTAGACAACATTAAACTAAAATGTTTTACAGTATATGCATGCACTGTATTTATTGTGCATTGCATTTTGCATTAAATTAAGTTCTTCACAAAATGCTAAATGTATCTCTTTGAAACGGCAATGCATTTTATTTTCCCTCTCCTCTCTCCCCAGCTCTTCCCACTCATCGTCCTGTGGCACCCCCCTGTGAGCAGTAGAAGATGAGCACCTCGCCCACCCCTAAGGGCACGCCTGTGCAGTGGAGCCCCATTGATGGGGCCCCTAGTGATAGGGTCCCCGAGGCCCTGGTGTCTCCACAACACTACACACCCGACTCCTCTGAGCCCCAACACAAGAAACGGGTCTCCAGCCTCCTGCAGAGCCCGGTGAGTACACTCGCCGTGTGTGTGTATGTTCTTGTGTGTGCATCCAGTTGGCTTGGGTCTATGTGTGAGTGTGCACACACGTCTGTGTGTCTCTGTGTGTGCATATACACATACTGTATGTGTGTGGTAGACTTTTCAAGAGTCTTAAAAGAGACCCTCTTGATACACACAGGGACCTGTGTGTATCAGCAGTGTTGCAGTTCTTGACACAAACCGGTGTGCCTGGCACTTACTACCATAACCAGTTGAAGACACTTAAATCTTTTGTCTTGCCCATTCAACCTCTGAATGGCACACACACACAATACATTTTTTCTCAAGGCTTAACAATCCTTCTTTAACCTGTCTCCTCCCCTTCATCTACACTGATTGAAGTGGATTTAATAAGTGACATCAATAAGGGATCATAGCTTTCACCTGGATTCACCTGGTCAGTCTATGTTAGGGCTCTCCAACCCTGTTCCTGGAAAGCTACCATCCTGTAGCTTTTCACTCCAACCCTATCTAGCACACCAGTTTCTAATAATCTAGCAACTAGCTTGCACCGTTCTGAGTGTTTTAGCTCTCAGGCTAATTGTGGGTGTATTTTAACTACCATGTTAATAGCTTGTCCTGTGTGTGTACGTGCGTATGCATGCTGCATGCTGTGTGCTGGGTGTATGTGTGTCCGTGTGTGTCCATGTGTGTGTGTGTGTCCGTGTGTGTGTGTGTTTGTATATATATATATATATATATATATACACAGTGGGGCAAAAAAGTATTTAGTCAGCCACCAATTGTGCAAGTTCTCCCACTTAAAAAGATGAGAGAGGCCTGTAATTTTCATCATAGGTACAATTCAACTATGACAGACAAAATGAGAGAAAAAAATCCAGAAAATCACTCACACTGTAGGATTTTTAATGAATTTATTTACAAATTATGGTGGAAAATAACTATTTGGTCAATGACAAAAGCTTATCTCAATACTTTGTTATACTTTGTTGGCAATGACAGAGGTCAAATGTTTTCTGTAAGTCTTCACAAGGTTTTCACACACTGTTGCTGGTATTTTGGCCCATTCCTCCATGCAGATCTCCTCTAAAGCAGTGATGTTTTGGGGCTGTTGCTGGGCAACACGGACTCCCTCCAAAGATGTTCTATGGGTTTGAGATCTGGAGACTGGCTAGGCCACTCCAGGACCTTGAAATGCTTCTTACGAAGCCACTCCTTCGTTGCCCGGGCGGTGTGTTTGGGATCATTGTCATGCTGAAAGACCCAGCCACGTTTCATCTTCAATGCCCTTGCTGATGGAAGGAGGTTTTCACTCAAAATCTCACGATACATGGCCCCATTCATTCTGTCCTTTACACGGATCAGTCGTCCTGGTCCCTTTGCAGAAAAACATCCCCAAAGCATGATGTTTCCACCCCCATGCTTCACAGTAGGTATGGTGTTCTTTGGATGCAACTCAGCATTCTTTGTCCTCCAAACACGACGAGTTGAGTTTTTACCAAAAAGTTCTATTTTGGTTTCATCTGACCATATGACATTCTCCCAATCTTCTTCTGGATCATCCAAATGCTCTCTAGCAAACTTCAGACGGGCCTGGACATGTACTGGCTTAAGCAGGGAGGACATGTCTGGCACTGCAGGATTTGAGTCCCTGGTGGCGTAGTGAGTTACTGATGGTAGGCTTTGTTACTTTGGTCCCAGCTCTCTGCAAGTAAGTCATTCACTAGGTCCCCCCGTGTGGTTCTGGGATTTTTGCTCACCGTTCTTGTGATCATTTTAACCCCATGGGGTGAGATCTTGCATGGAGCCCCAGATCGAGGGAGATTATCAGTGGTCTTGTATGTCTTCAATTTCCTAATAATTGCTCCCACCGTTGGTTTCTTCAAACCAAGCTGCTTACCTATTGCAGATTCAGTATCCCAGCCTGGTGCAGGTCTACAATTTTGTTTCTGGTGTCCTTTGACAGCTATTTGGTCTTGGCCATAGTGGAGTTTGGAGTGTGACTGTTTGGGGTTGTGGACAGGGGTCTTTTATACTGATAACAAGTTCAAACAGGTGCCATTAATACAGGTAACGAGTGGAGGACAGAGGAGCCTCTTAAAGAAGAAGTTACAGGTCTGTGAGAGCCAGAAATCTTGCTTGTTTGTAGGTGACCAAATACTTATTTTCCACCACAATTTGCAAATAAATTCATTAAAAATCCTACAATGTGATTTTCTGGATTTGCTTTTCTCTTTCTCTTTTCTCTTTTTTCTTTGTCTGTCATAGTTGAAGTGTACCTATGATGAAAATTACAGGCCTCTCTCATCTTTTTAAGTGGGAGAACTGGTTGGTGGCTGACTAAATACTTTTTTCCCCCACTGTATATATATATATATAGTCTTTCCGGGAGGAGCTGGATGTTCTGATCCAGGAACAGATGAAGAAGGGAGGCAGCAGCTCCAACCTCTGGGCTCTGAGGCAGATAGCTGACTACATGGCCTCTCAAGGCTCCCCTGCCGCCTTATCCACCTCCCCCTCCAGTACAGGTAATGTGTAGGTACACACACACACATGCGGACGCACATACACACACACACACACTCAGAAATAAACACACACGCATAAACAAACATATTCATGGATGTACAGGTTCAAATACACGTCAAATACACGTCTAACACCAAGACACAGACAAGTAAATCACCTGACCAAAAGATTAACAAACACACAAGATCATTTTCTCTGATCTGCTATTGACTCCTCTCTACTTTCAATCTTTCCCTGTGTAGGCATGATGATGGTGACGCCCATCAATGACCTGCATGGCTCGGAGCCCGGAAGCATGGTGAAGGGAGAGAGGCTGATGCGTTGTAAACTGGCCAGTGTCCACCGTCTTCTGGACCTCTACGGCTGGGCCCAGCTCAGCCACACCTGCCTCACCGTGAGTGGACCTGCCTGGCTGACACACTCTTGTGGTCTTTCTTTCATTATTTTGCATTGTTCTTTTAGAACCCTATTTTGACAATGCAAAAAAGCACTACTATCAAAAGAGAATGGTTTTAGTAACATAATTACCATTACAACGTCCATGAGGGTAAAATTGTATGCAGGTATTGAAAATTTGAAGCAGATACTTGACTATGCACTTATGGAACTCATTTTGAAAGGACAACATCACAGCTTTTTTGTTACTACTTAACTTTCTCTCTCTCTTTGTGCTTTCTATTTTTACATTTGGCCTCATTCTCTCTCTGTTTGTTTTTCTACCCATCCCTTCCTTATCTCTATCCCTCTCTCTGTTTGTAAAGTTTGATATCTGACATAGTTGTGTGTGTGTTGTCTCCTGTCAGCTGCGTGTCAGTAAGGAACAGGAGCACTTCCTGGTTCTGCCCAATGGCTTGGCCTACGGTGAGGTCACTGCCTCTAGCTTGGTGAGTTCACTACTAATGTCAAAGATTTTTTATAACTAACCCAAGACAGACCAGAGTCTGTCGTTTCCAATGGGAGCAAATTAATCATAGTGGGCAGAACACGCAAGGAGGTGGGCGGAGCTTTCAAGCATTTATTTGCATATTTCCATTAGGGAACACCTACTCTGTGAAGTGTGTGTGTGCAATAACTCAATTTGCCCTTGCACTCCTTGTAAACAATGCAATTTTTTGAAGCTTTGGCAAAGGGTAAAGTCTACAAAACACAGTCCACTCTGTTACAGATAGTTTTGGAAACAGGAAATTGTATGGAGATCAAATGTTTCTTCAATGAGAAAATTAGCAGAATGTCTGCCAAAATCTGTCTCGCTCCATCTTCTCCCACTGCCGGCCACTGGGCTTCCTCTCATAACCCTATTTGGTGGTGAGTGGAAAAACCAACTGGATGCTTCACATTTATACCACTGGTGAAATATCTGTCTCGTTGTTCTAACTGTGCTAACGATGCTCCACAGTCACAAAGGAAACTAATGATGTCCACTTCATCGGAAAACAAATATTCTGTGATAAGTGTGCTGCTTGTTAACCCTGAACCATATTTGATATTGTATGATACAACATAAGCTGATTTGTTTCTGGTTGACATAGATAAGTACTAATTATTCAGTCAACTTATTAAATAATGCTTTTGCTCACCTTAGTCACAGAATGTCTTCATCAAGCAACTTTTTTTGGTTTGCTTTGCATTATAATAAAAATGGTAATATGCACTGTAATAGGCATTACATAAATATATACAGGTGCCAGTTTTGTCAGGAACAACTAAGTATCCAAACTAGTGTAAAAGCCAAATAGAACTGATCTCAGTGCTGCTGCTGGTGGTGTTGATGCGTTGTTGTCTCCTCCCAGGTGAAGGTGAACATCCTGGGGGAGGTGGTGGAGAGGGGCAGCACCCCCCTGGGGGTAGACCTGGGTTCCTTCAGCCTTCACTCAGCCATTTACTCCACCCGGCCAGACGTACGCTGTCTGCTGCACCTCCACACCCCCGCCACTACCGCTGTGAGTCACACACACACACACACACACACACACACACACACACACACACACACACACACACACACACACACACACACACACACGGGGCTGGGGCACTGCCAGAGGGACAGGGCACACAGACAGAGTGACAAACATGGCACACTCACAACAATCATTGTTGCACATTTGTAATTAGTTTAGAATGTTTTTTTCTAATGGAGTGGAGTCCTAGGACTCACACAGTAGTAGTACTCCTGCACTTGAGATTTGGAGGTGTGGCTCAGTAGGTAGAGCATGGAGCTTGCAACACAAGGGTTGTGGGTTCGATTTCCACGGGGGACAAGTACGAAAAATGTATCCACTCACTACTGTAAGTCGCTCTGGATAAACGACTAAAAGGTACAATAATAATAGGTATAATATAACAATTTATTAGATAACAATATAAGATTAGGCGCCGATGACAAAACTTGAAAAACCCTGCTAAATCCAACAGAATGTGACTTACAGTTAGTTGTCTGTATGTGCAGGTGTCAGCCATGAAGTGTGGCCTCCTGCCGCTGTCCCATGAGGCTTTGCTGGTGGGTGAGGTAGCGTACTACGACTACAACAGGCTGATGGAGGACGAGGAGGACAGAGTGGGGCTCCAGAAGAGCCTGGGGCCCACCTGTAAGGTGAGGACATTACAGCAGAACAAGGGGTTAATGTGACATGCTTGTGATTTAGTTATGATACTGCTCATTTGCTTCTTGAGACAAATATCTCCAATAATAGGGAAAACACAAGCTCAATTTACTATATTTTTTGTGAAAACATAAGAATTGTGATGACAGGGTCGAAGAAAAATAACAGTGTACAGTCGTGGCCAAAAGTTTTGAGAATGACACAAATATTAATTTCCACAAAGTTTGCTGCTTCAGTGTCTTTAGATATTTTTGTCAGATGTTACTATGGAATACTGAATTATAATTACAAGCATTTCATAAGACACTTAGTGCCAAAGGCTTTTATTGACAATTACATGAAGTTGATGCAAAGAGTCAATATTTGCAGTGTTGACCCTTCTTTTTCAAGACCTCTGCTATCTGCCCTGGCATGCTGTCAATTAACTTCTGGGCCACATCCTGACTGATGGCAGCCCATTCTTGCATAATCAATGCTTGGAGTTTGTCAGAATTTGTGGGTTTTTGTTTGTCCACCCGCCTCTTGAGGATTGACCACAAGTTCTCAATGGGATTAAGGTCTGGGGAGTTTCCTGGCTATGGACCCAAAATATTGATGTTTTGTTCCCCAGGCCAATTACTTATGGCAAGGTGCTCCATCATGCTGGAAAAGGCATTGTTTGTCACCAAACTCTTCCTGGATCGTTGGGAGAAGTTACTCTCGGAGGATGTGTTGGTACCATTCTTTATTCATGGCTGTATTCTTAGGCAAAATTGTGAGTGAGCCCACTCAATTGGCTGAGAAGCAACCCCACACATGAATGGTCTCAGGATGCTTTACTGTTGGCATGACACAGGACTGATGGTAGCGCTCACCTTGTCTTCTCCGGACAAGCTTTTTTCCGGGTGCCCCAAACAATCGGAAAGGAGATTCATCAGAGAAAATGACTTTACCCCAGTCCTCAGCTGTCCAATCCCTGTACCTTTTGCAGAATATCAGTCCGTCCCTGATGTTTTTCCTGGAGAGAAGTGTTTGCTGCCCTTCTTGACACCAGGCCATCCTCCAAAAGTCTTTGCCTCACTGTGTGTGCAGATGCACTCACACTTGCCTGCTGCCATTCCTGAGCATGCTCTGTACTGGTGGTGCCCCGATCCCGCAGCTGAATCAACTTTAGGAGACGGTCCTGGTGCTTGCTGGACTTTCTTGGGCGCCCTGAAGCCTTCTTCACGACAATTGAACCGCTCTCCTTGAAGTTCTTGCTGATCCGATAAATGGTTGATTTAGGTGCAATCTTACTGGCAGCAATATCCTTGCCTGTAAAACCCTTTTTGTGCAAAGCAATGATGACGGCACGTGTTTCCTTGCAGATAACCATGGTTGACAATTAATTGCAATTCATCTGATGACTCTTCATAACATTCTGGAGTATATGCAAATTGCCATCATACAAACTGAGGCAGCAGACTTTGTGAAAATTAATATTTGTGTCATTCTCAAAACTTTTGACCTTGACTGTATGTACTCTGAGGTTACTAGAGGGTTGCACTGTAAGTGTTTTTTCACTTGCTGTTGTCTATCTTTATTCCTAGGTGCTGGTGCTTCGAAACCATGGTATCGTGGCCCTGGGGGAGTCAGTGGAAGAGGCTTTCTACACCATCTACCACATCCAGGCTGCCTGTCAGATCCAGGTACAGAGACTCACATACTGACATCCATCCAGCCTGCTCCATCCTGCCAAAGGCTTGGGGCACAACTCTGACTGCCCCATTGAGTGAGAGAACTCCCAGACTCATAGCTCAGTGACTGTGTGTGCACAAGAGAGAGAAACAAAGAGAGCTAAAGAGCGAGGGGAGGGAGGGAGGGAGGGAGGGAGGGAGGAGGGAAGGAGGGAGAACTGCCAGAATTGTTAGCTCGTTGACTTTGTGTGTATCTATAAGAGACAGAGTTATAGCATTTGCATGAACAGCTTTGGCAGTTTCACGCCTGAATGCTTGTCCTTGCCTTAGTACCCTTGTACTTTGACTGTCGTATGTGCAGTACTGTAACTGTACCGCGTGTCAAACCCAAGGCATAACACACTGCTGCAATCTTGTGATGTGCTGACAGGTGTCAGCATTGTGCAGCGCTGGAGGGGAGCAGAACCTGATCATGCTGGACCGCTCCATCCACAAACCCATCGCTGCAGGCACCGTGGGCTGGGCCGGGTCTACTTTCGGCCCCCTGACCAAGAGTCGACTCGGGGAGCACGAGTTTGAGGCTCTCATGAGGACCCTGGACAACCTGGTGAGATCACAACACAGAACAATGTACAATGCTGCAAGCATTCTCAAAGTAGTGTAATGGGGACAGTCATTATGAATAGGGCAGGTATAATGTTCTTTAGGACGTGCACTAAAATAGATATTCTCACCCCCTACCTTAATGAATTAACATCCACCATAAACAGTACTTAGAAAATGCAGAAAATAACAGTGGTCCAGACACAGGTCTAACGTACTTTAAACTTCAGGATGTGGACATTGACAATACATCAGTATTGGACATTGACAATACATCAGTCAGACACACAGTACTGGACATGACAGGGGACATTACACATAAACCTCCCGCTCCCCACCCTCCAGGGTTACCGTACCGGCTACGCCTACCGCTTCCCCGTGCTGCTGGAGCGCTCTCGGACACGGAGGGAGGTGGAGGTACCCGCCACGGTCCACTCCTTCCAGTTTGAGGAGGAGGGGGTGCACCCGTTACCCCGCCAGCACCCCTACGCCCAGCGGCAGCAGCAGGCAAAGACACGCTGGCTCAACACCCCCAACTCCTACCTGAGGGTAAACCAGGACCAAGCCAGCCCCGGACACCAGCACACCACAGTAAGTACCTGAGCACTAGGCCAGCCCCGGACATCAGCACATCACAATAAAGAGGGCCTTAGTAGAGTGGGGGACTAGCGGCCTGTCCAGGGGTGTACTTGCACATCAAGCTGCCTCTCAATACAGAAACAGAAGATAGGCTACTGCCCTATGGGCCGGTCTAGCTCGGACAAGACTTTCTTTCTTACTTAGTTTCAGAGGGGGACTGGGGAGGAGCCTAGAAGGTAGTACATAGACTAGTACCACTACCTCCTTTGTGCCCATTCTCAATCTCTGTTGTCAAATCAATGTTCATTCCAACATTTATGCTAACTGGTAATGGATACTACACTGAACAAAAATTTAAACACAACATGTATGAATAAAATGAAAGATCCCAGACATTTTCCATACACACAAAAAGCTTATTTTGTACACAAATTAGTTTACGTCCCTCTTAGTGAGCATTTCTTCTTTGCCAAGATAATCCATCCCCCTGACAGGTGTGGCATATCAAGAAGCTGATTAAACAGCATGATCATTACACAGGTGCAACTTGTGCTAGGGACAATAAAAGGCCACTCTAAAATGTTTTGTTTTGTAACACAACAAAATGCCACAGATGTCTCAAATTTTGAGGGAGCGTGCAATTGGCATGCTGACTGCAGGAAGGCCCACCAGAGCTTTTGCCAGAGAATTTAACGTTAATTTCTCCATCATAAGTCGCCTCCAATGTCGTTTTAGAGAATTTGGCAGTTCATCCAACCACCCTCGCAACCGCAGACAACATGTAACCACGCCAGCCCAGGACCTCCGATTCCAGCTTCTTCACCTGCGGGATCGTCTCAGACCAATCACCTAGACAGCTGATGAAACTGTGGGTTTGCACAACCAAACCGTCTCAGGGAAGCGCATCTGCATGTGCTCATCGTCCTCACTAGGGTCTTGACCTGACTGTAGTTCGGTGTCGTAACCGATTTCAGTGTGCAAATCCTCACCTTCGATGGCCACTGGCAGGCTGGAGAAGTGTACTCTTCACAGATTAATCCCGGTTTCAACTGCACCAGCCAGATGGCAGACAGCATGTATGGTGTCGTGTGGGTGAAGGGTTTGCTGATGTCAATGTTGTGAACAGAGTACCCGATGGTGGTGGTGGGGTTAGGGTATGGGCAGGCCTAAGCTACGGACAATGAATGCAATTGCATTTTATCGATGGCAATTTGAATGCACAGAGATACCGTGACTAGATCCTGAGGCCTGTTGTCGTGCCATTCATCCACTGCCATCGCCTCATTTATCAGCTTGATAATACATGGGCCCATGTTGCAAGGATCTGTAAACAATTCCTGGAAGCTTAAAATGTCCCAGTTCTTCCATGGCCTGCATACTCTATGAGAAGACTAGCTCTCCCCCTTTCTCTCTCTCCTCCCCTGTACCTCCCACTCTCTCTTTCTCTTGTCCTCTGCATTGCAGGGGAAAGCCCAGTGCTGGTGTTGATTACTGCAGTGCTGAGTCTGCCCTCTGGTGGTGGAAAGGAAAGGCACGCTAGTGATGTTTCCGTCCATCTGTCTGAGAACACGTGTGATAATAATAACACTGCATAAAAAATGACAACAACAACACTGTATTAAAATAGTGGTTTAAAAAGATGGCTATGATTTTATTAAAAAATGAATGCAGAATCAAACAGCAAAGGTTGTTTATATACAATAGAAAATCAGGAGGATGTCCTTCAAGAAAGACACATTGCCCAGCCAAATGCCATTCTCTCTCTCTCATATAAGAGAAACTTTAAGAGAAATGTCCATTTGTTTTTGTAATTGAAAGCACAAATGTGTTGATGGAGGAAAAGCATTTGAAGCAATGTTCATAGTATGTTTATGGGATGTTTATGGTATGTTTATGGGATGTTTATGGGATGTTTATGGGATGTTTATGGTATGTTTATGGGATGTTTATGGTATGTTTATGGTATGTTTATGGGATGTTTATGGGATGTTTATGGTATGTTTATGGGATGTTTATGGTATGTTTATCGGATGTTTATGGTATGTTTATGGGATGTTTATGGGATGTTTATGGGATGTTTGTGGAATGTTTATGGGATGTTTATGGGATGGGTAATGCTGCAGAACTCCTGACCTGTAACACTGTCATCTCCCCTTCCTTAGTGGCTGAAGACAGAGGAGATGCAACAAGGTAGTGGAGCCATCAAGATTGAGAACTCAAATCAGTTTGTTCCTCTTTTTACCAACCCTCAAGAGGTGCTGGAAACACGAAATAAGGTACTTCTGCCCTAATGCTCTCAGTAAGCCACGATGTCACAGTATGGATATACCACAGGGATCGCATGGTTTGGTTTTGGGTTTTCAGCCTTTTGGGTTGTTGTTGATGTTGTTGTTTGTTGATGTTGTTGTTTATCTCCAGATCAGGCAGCAGAACCGGCAGGACATGAAAACAGCAGGACCCCAGTCCCAAGTACTAGCCGGTGTCATAACGGATGATAGTCCACCGGTAAGGATCAAGTACTAGGCCTACAGTGCTGTGGCTAATGGCTAGTGCAGGTGAATGTGTAAATGCTTGTTTTTTCCGTTTTGATTTGATGTACGGTATTTCTGTCTTTCACGTTAAACTGAGGCCCTATGTTGGGTTGGGGCCTTCAGGGTGGTGGACCCTTGGGGGCAGGGCCCGGCAACCAAGCTACAGTATATTGTGTGCAAGTAAAGAGAGCTCTACATTATTATTATTATTATTATTGTTATGTTATGAATTCTATGGAGGCTGTGCTGTTGCTGTGTGTATATGTACAGTATGTACTGTATATGTGTAGATGTACAGTTGAAGTCGTAAGTTTACATACACTTAGGTTGGAGTCATTAAAACTCATTTTTCAACCACTCCGCAAATGTATTGTCAACAAACTAAAGTTTTGGGTACTCGGTTAGGACATCTACTTTGTGCATGACACAAGTAATTTTTCCAACAATTGTTTACAGACAGATCATTTCACTTTTAATCCACTGTATCATAATTCCAGTGGGTCAGATGTTTATATACACTAAATTGACTGTGCCTTTAAACAGCTTGGAAAATTCCAGAAAATTATATCATCGCTTTAGAAGATTCTGATTTACATAATTTGAGTCAATTGGATGTGTACCTGTGGATGTATTTCAAGGACTACCTTCAAACTCAGTGCCTCTTTGCTTGACATAATGGGAAAATCAAAAGAAATCAGCCAAGACCCCAGAAAAAAAACTGTAGAACTCCACAAGTCTGGTTCATCCTTGGGAGCAATTTCCAAACGCCTGAAGGTACCACGTTCATCTGTACAAACAATCGTATGTAAGTATAAACACTATGGAACCATGTAGCCATCATACCGCTCAGGAAGGAGACGCTTTCTGTCTCCTAGAGATGAATGTACTTTGGTGCGAAAAGTGAAAATCAATCCTAGAACAACAGCAAAGGACCTTGTGAAGATGCTGGAGGAAACAGGTACAAAAGTATCTATATCCACAGTAAAACGAGTCCTATATCGACATAACCTGAAAGGCCGCTCAGCAAGGAAGAAGCCACTGCTCCAAAACCGCCATAGTAAAGCCAGACTACAGTTTTCAACTGCACATGGGGACAAAGATCATACTTTTTGGAGAAATGTCCTCTGGTCTGATGAAGCAAAAATAGAATTGTTTGGCCATAATGACCATCGTTATGTTTGGAGGAAAAAGGGGAGGCTTGCAAGCCGAAGAACACCATCCCAACCGTGAAGCAAAGGGGTGGCAGCATCATGTTGTGGGGGTGCTTTGCTGCAGGAGGGACTGGTGCACTTCACAAAATAGATGGCCTCATGAGGCAGGAAAATGATGTGGATATATTGAAACAACATTACATTTACATTTAAGTCATTTAGCAGACGCTCTTATCCAGAGCGACTTACAAATTGGTGCAGTCACCTCCAGTGGAACAGTAGTGCATCTAAATCTTTTCAGGGGAGGGGGTGAGAGGGCTATCCTAGGTAAAGAGGAATACCTGGAGGTCTCAAGACATCAGTCAGGAAGTTAAAGCTTGGTCGCAAATGGGTCTTCCAAATTAACAATGACCCCAAGCATACTTCCAAAGTTGTTACAAAATGGCTTAAGGACAACAAAGTCAAGATATTGGAGTGGCCATCACAAAGCCCTGACCTCAACCCTATAGAAAATGTGTGGGCAGAACTGAAAAAGCGTGTGGGAGCAAGGAGGCCTACAAACCTGACTCAGTTACACCAGCTCTGTCAGGAGGAATTGCCAAAACTCACCCAACATATTGTGGGAAGCTTGTAGAAGGCTACCCGAAACGTTTGACCCAAGTTAAACAATTGAAAGGCAATGCTCCCAAATACTAATTGAGTGTATGTAAACTTCTGACCCACTGGGAATGTGATGAAATAATTAAAAGCTGAAATGAATAATTATCTCTACTATTTTTCTGACATTTCACATTTTTAAAATAAAGTGGTGATCCTAACTGACCCAAGACAATTTTTACGAGGATTAAATGTCAGGAATTGTGAAAAACGGAGTTTAAATGTATTTGGCTAAGGTGTATGTGAACTTCCGAATTCAACTGTATGTGTGTGGTTGTTTACATTTGCTTCCAAACCCATTCAAATTAAATATTATAACAAAATGTAATAAAAACTGAGGCGCTGTGGTCTTGTCGCAAGAGATGTGGTGTTTAACCTGTTGTCCTGGTTAAATCGAATTCCTATCCCAGCTGCAGAAGCTGCTTTGGCCGCCTAACCATCCCCACTATTCATCCCACTTCCCTGCTTCTCATTGTATCATTCATTAATTAATTCATTCAACCCCTCACCTTCCACCCTGCTACTCTTCCTCAGGTACAGAAAAAACTGCACATGTAAAACTGTGTGCTCTCAGTCCACAAGGTAAGCAAATAAATAAGATGGTCTGAGAAGACATGAACCATGAAGACAATTAAACCAATGAGCTCTCTTGGGAGCAAACACAAAGAAGACTTGGAAGACTTAGCAACCTACATCTTTTCTGGGTAGTCATTATTTGGGTGTCAAAACTGAAATGAGATGGGGAAACCCCTTGGGTCGACAATGATTAACAAAACCACAAAAATGATAATATCCTTTCCTTTTCCTTTTCATCCTAGTCTCCAGACCCGGCAGAACTTGCAAAACTTGAGCCGGAGACCCCCAACCCATTTAACCAGCTGACAGACAAGGAGCTGGAGGAGTACCGCAAGGAGGTGCAGAGGAAAGCAGAAGGTCACACAGATGGTAAGTGCACTGCTACAGATAGAGATCTTAATTTGAACTATATTGTGACAGCATAATAGTTGCTAATCAGTGGTTAGGTTATTACCTGGCTAAAAGTAAGCTACATGAAATGTGCAATACTGTTAATGTAACTGTGTTAGTGTGGGTTTTCAGTGAATTTATGTAAATCACGAAGCTCACAAGCTCACGGTGCAGGAAAATTCTCAGCAACAAAAGAGTGATCAAATTAAGATCCTACATCTGTACCAAAAGCTATCCCTCACTTACACTTTGTATGTGGCTTACACTATCCCTCTCTCCAAATGTTGCCTTAATTACTTACACCTGCTCCTATCTCTCTTGCTCGCTATACTTACAGCACTGTAACCTCAGACTGTACAGTTAATGTGTCTTTCTTTCACCTATTACTAATTCATTCCTAACTCTGCCTCACAACTCTTGCACATTGCTAACTAGAATTAGCTCTATGTACTCCTCACCCTACACTGGCTGTCTCTCTATGTTGTCCTGTGTGTGTGTGTGTGTGTGTGTGTGTGTGTGTGTGTGTGTGTGTGTGTGTGTGTGTGTGTGTGTGTCTGTCTGTCTGTCTGTCTGTCTGTCTGTCTGTCTGTCTGTCTGTCTGTCTGTCTGTCTGTCTGTCTGTCTGTCTGTCTGTCTGTCTGTCTGTCTGTCTGTCTGTCTGTCTGTCTGTCTGTCTGTCTGTCTGTCTGTCTGTCTGTCTGTCTGTCTGTCTGTCTGTCTGTCTGTGCATGAGTAGGGGATGAGGTGGAGAACGAGAAGGACTCTCCCCCAGCTACCTCCCCCACCAACAACTCTCACCCCTACAATCCTCCTCCCTCAGGTGAGACTCGGCAGGGAGTGCTGAACACACTCAGCTCTCTCTGCTTGCTTTGCATACAGGAGAGAAGGACTGCTCAAATTCCTACATGACAATATGCGTGACCCTGTACTGTTGCCTCCACTATGTGCCTCTTCAACTGCTCATTGACAATGCCTCTTGCGCTGACAGTCACTGAATGTGGGAAACAGTATAGGTGATCTAAAATATTTAAATCCTAAATTGAGATGTGTAACTTGGACTTTTGCATTAAACATACATTGATATCAATGCATGGAGGGATGTGCATGGATCTCAATTAGAACAATATTGTATAAGAATTTCAATGTCTGAGTAACATGGGATTTCAGTTCTGATGATGTGAGGTTTGGTGGTGGTTGTTGTTGTTGTTTTTGTAAATGTGCCACATTTCAGCGCTGTCTTGTGACGGCCATCTGTCTCCACACCTACTGTATGTACCCCTTCTCATTCGGTCTCTGTGTTCGTGTTTGTCTATGTTCCTCTATCTACACTGACTCATAGGGCTCCCCTCTGGTACTGAGATATTGTTTCAATACTAAGTACTGAGAAACAAACTGTAAGAAGTTGTTGCACTCTCAATAGCCAAGCATTGTTGGACACAACTGCAATGACATGACATGGCTGCTGTGTACTGTTCCATGCAGATAACACAAACAAAGCCATTTAATCTGATTGCATTTCTTTTTTTTCTTTTTTTTTTTACGCCAATTATCCAACAAGATGAGACTAAGACAGCCTCCACGGCAGTGCAGAACGGGAAAGGAGAGGAGGAGAAGCAGACCACGGAGGAGCTGGAGAAAGGGATGAAGGCTTTGTCTACCAATGACACTTCTACACCCCCAGCTGTGCCACCCGCTAAACTGCCCAGCAACACCCCCGAGGGATCCCCCTCCAAGTCCCCCTCTAAGAAGAAAAAGAAGTTCAAGGCCCCCTCATTTCTAAAGAAGAGCAAGAAGAAAGAGCAGAAAGAGAAAGCTGAAACTTGAGGGGACATGTAAAATGCTTCTGACACAAACCACTCCATTTCTAGCCACATACACAGAGGCAAACACACTCACTCACATTTCCTAAATGTATGGTTCAGTCCCTCTCATCACGTCTTTGTGCCCAAACGCTTCTATCTATACTATCAAACAATTTGTTAAAACATTACTTGTTTTTGCGCATAGGATTTAGAAGTAATTCTAATTCTGTGTTTTTTTGCAATATTGTTTCTCTCCAACTCATAAATGATCATGAAACAATCCATAACAATGCAAAAGGAAATAGAATCAACAGCACTCCAACTGAATTATGCACCCCTTACGACACGTATGCATATTAACCAATGTTGCATTGAAGCATCGTCATAGTGGTCTTGTCATATTTATTTGTTTTTAATAGTCAGGTGAAGGTCACAGGTATGTACATTAATGCGAGCACGGGTGCAGTATATGTAGAATTATGCAGGTATAAAAATGTGCTCTTTTTGGCAGAAGTCTTGTTCCATTTAAACAAACTATTCAAGTCATAGACAGCAGAAAAATAATAATAAATACTTAAACAATTTAATTCCCAACATTATACTGAAAGCTATAAATGCCACTAATACCAAGCAAGGATATGATATACGCATCATGGAATAAACTTGTTGCTTGATGTTGCAAACTGAAGCCCAACTAAAAGGCACTAAACATTCCACTTATCCCCAAAATTGTATTTGAAATATGTGTACAAAATACGTCTTTACAGGTGTAATTATTTTTATGATCAGTAGCTGTTATCTAAATGCTGATGTGTGATATATTTTTTTTAATGTATTATTTCATATTAAAATGTAAAGTGAAAAGTTCCAAGGTGAAAATGTACCAGTCATTAAATATTAAGTTGATTTCAATCCAGTTTGGTTTGATCTGTTATTTGTTAGTTAACCTTTACTTGATCATATGAGTGTCAGGTACAGTAAAGTCCAGTTCTGGTTCTGATACTTAGGGAAAATAATATTCTTAATGTTTGCCGACATATATATAATATATATTATTTTTTAATGCATCTTGGTTAGATATGTTTTTGTTTATAAAGACATGGGGAAAAATTGTATTGTATACTCTCCAGTCCTATTCTCTCTTCTCGCCTATTGCTCAAAACCCATTGGAGAAGATGGTCAGAGCAGCGGGACCTCTGGCTTTATCATCCGATGGATTTTGAGAAGGAGGCGATGAGAGGACACGAGGAGGATGAAATTGAGATTCATCCATGAATTTACGAAATCAACAGGTAACGCTATTCATATCCATTCCAGCCCACTAGGGGTCAGTAAATATATCTTTCTATGTTAAGGGCTTCCGGTTTCCTGTCTTTTTCATCTGCGGAGAGAACAGCAATGAGTTACTGAAATCAAACGGCAGAAATCTGTTAAATTGTCGACGGTTTCACTTTGCTTATTGTTTGAAGAACTTAAGGCCCTAAAAATGGGCAGAAGTAGAAGCCGATCCCCACCAAAACGAGGTTTGTATTAGCAATGAATAACCAACGATGACAATAATAGTAATTTGCTAAAGTTAGCTACAGTAGCATCATACGTTATTTACAAACCGGTCCATATGTATTCCAGCTAGCAAGTTGACGATAACAATAACCACTATTTCGGTCTCGCAACTAACATGTACGTGTAGCCCTAAACATTGTAGTTAAACTACAGTAATCTGGTTAACTTTTAATTGTGTACACGCTCGCCCATAATGGAGTAAAGGAGCCAAACAGCGTTACTCCGGACTATAGTCAAAGGACCTTCTGGCTTTGGTAGACAAATACGGCAACTAAAAGTGAATGGATTCTCGATTACTATACGTTTTTAGAAACATAAAGCCTCCAACTTTCTTGTCACATAAAAATAACGTTAATTTAACAAATGCAAAAATATACACTTAATAAACAATAAACAAGGCTGTAAAGCTGTCCACATAATTCCCATCGTAATGAGTTAATGCATATATTATGCTTTGTGACGTTTTGGTCTTTGCATTCTTTTCAGCTATTTTTATTTTGCCCGAAGTCTACGCCCCTTTATCTGTGATTGGTCAACTGTAGGGGGAATTAGACACATGCAGCGTGTAAACCCTAAAGCCATTTAAAGCTGCAGTATGTAACTTTTTGGGCAACACGACCGAATTATAGAGCTGTCATTCTCATTGAAAGCAAGTCTAAGACGCGGTAGATCTGTTTTATGTGCTCTCTTTCTATGCTTCCCGTGCCCAAGTTTCGTTTTTGTGTGTTTTACTTTCGGTTTCGTAAACCAGCTGAAAATACAATATTTCTGCTTATGGAAAATGTTTATCACTGGTTTAGATTGTACAATGATTCTCTATGCTATACTTGCTTGTTTTGTCACATAAACACATTTTAGCTACCAGGAAATGGAGGAGCATGGCGCATCTTTAAATGTGTATAGTAATTTAACCTTTTTTTGTTTTGAGAAAATTACAACTGATTTGTTACTTATGTTTCCAAAACTACCGCAAACAATGCATGTTAACGTTAGAGCAAGCATCTGGGTTCTTAACAAAACTCCCCTGGCAAGAAGATACTGTCTAACCCAATATAGTTAATTAGTTAAAATTAGGCATAGTGGGCAAAACAAGCAAGCATCTGGGTAAAGCCAAACAGGAGCTAGGGAGATCCTATTGTAGCATATATTTCCTTTAGGGAACGCCTCCTCTGGGAAGTGTGTGTGCACAACCTCCATTTGACCTTGCACTCTTTCAAACACTAAGTCTTAAACTTAGTGCACTGTGTTTGTAACAGATTGTAGTTTTGGGAACATAATGTATTGAGATGTTTCATCGATGAGATAATTAGCAGAATGTTTGCCCAGTTTCACCTAGTTCATCCTCTCCACTACCCGTGACCGGACTTCAACTCTCGTTTGGTGTTGAGAACGTTCTAAATGAATGCTTCATCTTTATAGCCCCTGTGATGTCTGGGTTACCCCTTCTATTGACTACCACAACTGAAAAACCTCATGGAAACTGGAGATATTTTTTACATCACTGGTTAGAGGACAACCTGCATTTTGAATGTTACATTTTGGGGTCACCAGAACAGAAAGAAACGCAACACTATTTTGTCGTGACTCATCGGTTATCACGTTGAAATCAATTGGTGTGCGTATCAGTGCCATTTAAAAATATAAAAAACGAAATCCTGCAAACCCCAGTGTATATGACAAAATAAACATTACAAAACCAAATATATTGATCTGTTTTAAGCACTTGAGGTAAAAATTTGATGACCTGATGCTATCAAAACGTCAGCTTGTGTAATGTATTAACAAATACTGTCCACAATATGGAAAGTAACATATCATTTTTCCCCCCATATCTTATTAATGTATAGCTTAATTTATCGTGATAGTAAGTTAAACACACAGATTTGTTTCAATAATCACATACTTTATATTTCTCAGTAGTTTAACCATTTAGAGATGTAAAAAAATGCTCCTAATCACAATTTAACCAGGCGCTCTAGACTAGATCGTCCAAAGGGTCTGTGCTGCAGGCTGAACGTTTGATGTCCCTATAGTCAGTGGAGATTGCTGAGGGGAAGACTGCTCATCATAATGGTTGGAATGGTATCAAACATCAGATGTGCTTGATACTACTCTGTTCCAGCCATTATTATAAGCTGTCCTCCCTCAGCAGCCTCTGCTGGTCTACTATGACTGGGCTATGAACATGCTATGCTATGAACATAGCTAGTGCGTCTTTCTCTGGTCCATCACACGACAACTACAAGTTGCCTCTACTCTGTGGAATATTCCTTTGACTCTTTCAGTTTCCCCCAAAAATGTATTTAGAGTAATTTTAATATACTTTTGTAACTCACCAATGTGTAGATGTTGCTAGAGTGTTAGATACTTTCTCTGTATGCACAGGTTGTCATTTAAAACAATACAGAAACGACCAGACTAGCTCTGGTCCACGTGCATGCGTTGGATCTGCACTACAACCTGCGTGTGCCTCTGTTGCATGCACCTGGACCAGAGCTAGTCTGGCGGTATATAACGTGCTAAAAAATATATATGTACTTTTGTATTTTGGAGGAATGACACCCTGCATATAAAGACAAATTATTCAACACTTTAGCAACATCTTCACTTCGAGGTAGTACGAAAGGCTATTGAAAACATTCACGAAACAAAATTCTATTCATGTAAGGATTCATAACATGGATGCTGTTCTTGGTCCTCCGCCATATTAAGTAATGTCTTGGTCTGTTTGTTCCTCGTCTGCAGAGAGACGACGCTCTCGCTCGGGTTCAAGGGACCGCGAACGAAAGCGCAGGGAGAGGGAACGCTCCCGTTCTCGGGAAAGGCGAAGGAGCCGCTCGCGCTCTCCAGCCCGAAGGCGGCGCTCAAGGTGAGAGAAGAGACACCCAGTGAGTCATCTCAACTAAAAGGGGGTTGACAGTGGACTCACACAGGGTCATTGTTACTTCTCTGGGCCTATGTGGTGTAACCTCGGTCTACACTCCCATTGACATAAATATATCTGGCTAAAGAGACTGTGATACTTTGTGCTCTTAGGGGGAAGTTTGACTATTTCTGTACTGCAAAAGTATCATCAGGGCTGTATTCCGATTCCACACCCTTCTCCCCAAATGTGCACTTCCTCATCCTCAAGAATTTACAAGCATTGGATTGGGGTGGGGGGAGTGTTTCCAGTTTCCACCATATTTGTTAAACCAGTCCATAAGGGAAAATGATTTATGCGCACTTCAAGAAGGATATAGAATGGGACCTCTGCCTAGATAACCCGTCCACCAGCTATCTCTGTCTCTTGTCTTTAGGTCTCCTCGCCGGCTGCGCTCTTCTTCCAGCTCCCCCTCCAGGCAGAAGGACAGGCGTGATGATGAAGATAAAAAAGATTCCAAGGATAAGCCAATAAAGGAGCATCAGATCTCAGGTGGTTTATCTGCTATGATCTTGTATGTGTCTCAAATGACACTTGATTCTCTACATGGTGCAGTACTTTTGACCAGAGCCCTGTGTGTATATATACAGTACCAGTCAAACTTTTGGGCACCTATTCATTCAAGGTGTTTCTTTATTTTTACTGTTTTCTACATTGTAGAATAGTAGTGAAGACATCAAAACTATGAAACAACACACATGGAATCATGTAGTAACCAAAAAAGTGTTATAAAATAATATAACAAATAAAAATAAAAATAGATTTTAGATTCTTCTAAGTAACCACCCTTTGCCTTGATGACAGCTTTGCACACTCTTGGCGTTCTCTCAACCAGCTTAAACTGGAGTGCTTTTCCAACCGTCTTGAAGGAGTTCCCATATATGCTGACCACTTGTTGGCTGCTTTTGTTTTGTGTCATTATCCTGTTGAAAAACAATTGATATTCCCACTAAGCTCAAAACAGATGGGATGGTGTATCGCTGCAGAATGCTGTGGTAGCCATGCTGGTTAAGTGTGCCTTGAATTCTAAATAAAATCAGTGTCACCAGCAAAGCACCATCACACTACCTCCTTCATGGTGGGAACCACACATGCAGAGATCATTCGTTCACCTACTCGGCGTCTCACAAAGACATGGCGTTTGGAGCCAAAAATCTCAATATTGCGTGTGCTAATTGGGATGCACCCCTTCTGTGAGAATATGGAGAAATACTACTGTTGCATGTCAGTGTCTAAAAGTGTGTATTGTTTATAGAGGAAGACATGCAGGGCAAGACCGAAGAGGAGATTGAGATGATGAAGATTATGGGATTTGGCAACTTTGACACCACAAAGGTAAGGATTCTTTCAACTCGTCTCAAATCTAGAGGTTCCTGTTTAGGCTTGCCAAAGATATCTGTAGATATTAGATGCTTTTATTTAATCTGGAGTCTGCAGAATAATTGCTGAAATTGTCCAACTCACCACAAGGGGGCACAGTTTTCTAAAACTAACTGATTGTACGGTGCCCTTCACCAACAAGAATTAAAGATCTAACAATCATAATAGTGATTTCTAAGAACTTGACACAATCCACTTTTGGTAAACAGTTTGTTGTAAGACTAAGATCATCTGAAATGGGTGTGATTCTTTTCAAAGGAGTTCAATTAGGTCTCCATTTGTCTGGCAGTTTTTTTTATTGCAGGAAGATGTTTTGATTTGATACAACTTAATTGTTTATTGCCACAGGTGAACGAAGGGTGAACAACCTCATGTTTCTGGATGTGTGATGTATTAATGTAGTTGTCATTGCCAACAGGGGAAGAAGACCAATGGAGCAGTCAATGCGCATGCTATCAATGTGTCTCAGAAGAGGAAATACAGGTCTGTTGATTCATTATCATTAACCCCAAGAGTTGTCTTATGTGGCTTTTTATTTCACAAATAACATTTAAATGACAAAATTGGGTGGAGCTGCTCACGTGTAGTTGTGAAAATGCTGTAATATAGACTGCATTTAGTATATAATATATCAATGTGTGGGACTACTAATATCTAGTCCTTCTTGTTAGGATATTATTTATTTTCCATCACATTCAGGTCACCTGTTATTAAGTAGCGTATCTTGTTGATTTATGCACCAACTAGCTTCATTTGTTTATAAATCAACAATTCCAACTGCAAGGCACAAGGTCCAGGCTGATATTGAGCAGTCTGAACAGTGACTGCTCATTGCTGCCAATCACCTCTGCAGGTGTTTCTATGCAGACATTTTGGCTCTCCTATTGGTAGATGATGATGTAATGGTAACAGTTTTGTATTATTTCTTTTTTTTTCAGGCAGTACATGAACAGAAAAGGTGGATTCAACAGACCTCTGGATTTCATTGCTTGAAGTAGGATAAACAGAACATACTCATTGATGTTCCCTAAAATATACTATTTTAGCCTTGTCGTCTCTAGACTGTGTTTTGGTGATAGAAGTTTATCTTTTTGTATTATGTATTTTTTTTTCATTTTGACACCCTGCACTGCATTTAAGTTATGCGAAGACCCATGCAACTGAATATAATTAAATGTTTCTGTAATATGTTTAGCTTATTTTAGTCTTGCTGACAACATGCCTGGGTCGATATGCTTTTCAGGGTGCATTTTAATTAAGGTGTTTTTGGGTCAGATTAAAAACGTTAATTCAGATCATGGCCCATTCTCATTTTTACGATTGATGTAAATTGCCAAATTATTGAAATGTAAAGCTCTAAGTGGGATAGTTAATTGATTGCTGAAAGGTATGAGAATATTTTTGAAGGCAAGTATTTTAATGGGTGGGATTTGAGCACAAACCCCTCTTCAGTTGTGTTCAAATTCCCTTTCTAGGCTCATTTCTCATGTCATCTTCTGTATATGGTTTTAAGGACAAATGGTTGAAATCAGCGGTTAGCCTTCCTATCGCCTTTGACCACAGAACGTCTGCTGTCATTTCTATTAGTTTCCCAACAATTCTACTTGTTGAATCTCCACCATTTGTCGTCACCAAACGGATGTATTAATTAGTTGCATACTGTTCCCTTTTCATTTCGTTGAGCTATATTTTCTGTTCGGTTCCCTACGTGATGTACTGCTCACAGCTGACGTTCGTGTTCTGTCTTGCCTCCCCCTTGATCACACCTACAGCGTCATTGTGTTTTGCTACACCAGAAGTACATTCATTTCCAATGGAACGCTGTGTTTGCCTTGCACCATTGTTCTGTGTGGTTCATAGGTTGGATTTATTGAACGTATGCATCATTGTATGTGTAGACGTCTTGACAGAAATGGTAGAAAGTGAATGTTAAACTTTTGTTCCACACATCCAGATGATGCTGCATACCATTTTGCGAAATGATGGTTTAGGCGTGCTCAAGCCGTAGTCTTTTTTTGCATACTACACTGAACAAAAATTAAAAAGCAACATATAGTGCTGGTCCCATGTTTCATGAGGTGACATGAAAGATCCCATAAATGTTCCATAGGTACACAAAGCTTATTCTGGGGACAATAAATAAATAAATAAATAAAAATGCCACTCTAAAATGTTCAGTTTTGCCACAGATGTCTGATGGATTGTGCAATTGGCATGCTGACTGCAGGAATGTCCACCAGAGCTGTTGCCAGAGCATTGAATGTTCTCTACCATAAGCCACCTCCGTGTAACCACGCAAGCCCAGGACCACCTCCAGGCTTTTTCACCTGTGGGATCGTCTAGGTGCGGAGGAATATTATATATATTTTACCCCCTTTTTCCTAATTACAATCTTGTCTGATCGCTGCAACTCCCCAACGGGCTTGGGAGAGGCGACGGTTGAATTATGCGTCCTCCAAAACGTGACCCGCCAAACTGCGTTCCTTAACACCTGCCTGTACCAATGTGTCGGAGAAAACACAGTTCAACTGACAACCAAGTCAGCCTGCAGGCGCCCGGCCAAGTAAATCCCTCCCCTATCCCGGACGACGTTGGACCAATTGTGCACCACTCTATGGGACTCCTGGTCACAGTCCGGGATCGAACGCGGGTATGCAGTGATGCTTCAAGCATTGCGATGCAGTGCCTTAGACCACAGCAACATTCAGGAGGCCCTCTAAGTATTTCTGTCGGTAATAAAGCCCTTTTGTGGGGAAAAACTAATTCTGATTGGCTGATATGCCCACCTATGGCTGCACCCCTGCCTAGTCGTGAAATCCATAGACTAGGGCCTAATGAATTCATTTAAATTGACTGATTTCCTTGAACTGTAACTCAGCGAAATCTTAGAAATTGTTGCGTTTATATTTTTGTTCAGTATAGTACAGTCGCACTTAATTGCATTCCAATTAAATGGATGCAATTCTGGGCATTTTGATCAAATTCTAACTGAACATCACAACTGAATCTTCCCAAAGTGTAATCGAACTATGGCGCAGTCAAGCACGCATAAAATATATTTTGCCACCACATACAATTCAACGCTGGCTCTTGCCCTCATAGTATGTCAATTTCCTAACCTGCTTTCAATCAACAACCTACTATGTGGTTTTCAAGCATATTTGGAGATTCCAAGTGGTTATGGGTCTTTTGAAGTAAATTTACCCGAACGGGAATTTGAGGACTGTTCTCTCTTGTCATGGTTTCTAGAATTCACATTTTTTTTTAATAGTTATGGTTTTAAAAAAAATGCTTAATGACTTCTGCAGCAAAACTTGCTTCTGCATTACCTTGTAAGAAAAACAGTTCCTTGTCACTATACAGACCAGAGGGGCGGCTGGTAGCCTAGTGGGTAGAGCGTTGGACTAGTGACTGGAAGGTTACGAGATCGAATCCCAGAGCTGACTGGGTAAAAAATCTGAACACGGCATTTAACCCACTGTTCCTAGGCCGCCATTGAAAATAAGAATTTGTTCTCTAACTGACTTGCATAGTTAAAGGTAGAAAATACCAATGTAAAGTTAGGGGCACTGGTTCATGCAAACCAGTCAGGCGGAGTGTTATACAATTTAGACCACTCCATTGGTCCTTAATAAAAATCGCCACTCACTATTGGGGGACTTGCAAAACCAAGTGCCCCAATAGTGGCGCAGCATGTGAATTCTGCAAACCACTGAACGCGAAATAAAGCAAACAACACTGAAAAACCAATCACCAGTGTACAGCGAAAGCAGCATGTCGCCCCGTGCGAGTTGTTGACGAATCGCGATTAGACTCGGTGAGAACAATCACGCCAAAACACTTACTTGGTGCCAACAACAGTAGAGAAACAAGACTCCACTGTGGCTCTTTTCCTGTAACAATGATATGATGGCGCGAAAATGTTAACCAGTTGCACATGACAGCCCTGTTGGTGTTACTATTTAGGATACCCAATCGCATCACAGCTCACATAGGGCGCGTTCGTAAATTCACTCCGATTTCAGAGAACGCTCGTCTGAGTGCAGAATAACGGATGGATTAAACGAATGTCCAGTGCCAGTAAACGTAAGGGGAAAAAGCGTAATTAAATTGTTGCCCCCATCTCAGTTAGTCACCAACAGAATGGATAACATGAAAACAGCTTAACCAGCTCTGCTAGGCCGAGTAAAATGGTCAGAGGTGTTCTCTCAATTTCTGTCTGGAAGAAGCTAGCCAACGTTAGCTTGTGTTCTTGACTGCCGTTGAGGTCAGAATGCTTGGAACAACCCTTACACCTCGGCCAGAGCGTCCAGTGTGCGCTCCGAGAGCGTAACGCTCTGAATTTACGAACGCCCAGAGCGCACTCGGTCACTCCAGAGTCAATTTACGAACGCACCCATAAGCTCTCTGGCAAACACAGTAGTTTACCAGCAAAACTGCTGTCGTTCATATAAACACTGTTGCAAGGTAGCAGTTTATTTAGCTTCTCTTTTGACCTAGTATTTTTTTAAATAAAATGTTTCGTGTCAGCCTTTGCAGCTCGAGACGACCCACACGTGATCGGCCAGCATAACTAGGCGCTTGTTAGTTACAGTATTTGAATTTGACGAGACTATTTTGACGTTGGATAGCTAACTATATTCGCTGGTTCAAAATTTCGAATAGATCTCACATGAATGTTTTAAATATATTACAAGCGTTATCACAAGCGTACCTAATTTTGATATTTAAGGCAGACTGTATGAAGTTAATTTGTTAACCGGTTAGACGTTAGTTTTTCTTTCCAGCTTGAGCTGCTGTACATTTTCTGTTCGGCTAATAAATTATAACGTCATTTGCTTTTGAGAGCCATCTGCGGATTGTCATTTTTACTTTTTCAAGAACAAGGCTTTCTGCCTGAAATATTTGTGTTAGGGATTCCACAAACATTGTAGCTAGCTAGCATTTAGCTTGCTTGCACCCGTAACAGCGATTGTAACCACGAGCCAGCATCGGCCAAGCGAATTTGACAAAGTATTTAGTCAATAATTAAGTTATCAAGAGCAGTATCACACACACCGATAACTGACTTCTGTTGTCGAGAATTTGCATCCATCTTTGCTTATTTTCATTACCGAAAGTGAAGTACCCTGACTAGCCACAGTCAGAAGCAGTTGAGTAGCTAGCTATCCAAATTCTGAATCTGATTGTCATTTTATTAGTGTTATTGTTGAAAATGGCGGCGATCGAAATGGTGCAGATGTTGATCGAAGCAGCAGAATACCTTGATCGCAGAGAAAGAGGTACAGTGTTAACATATTTAGCATTTTGTGTATCATATTGTTTTTATATCATTAGTGAGCTACCCTGCCTCATTTGAATTGCTGGGGAGTGCACCTGTCATAATCCATTTATCAGGTTCATTATAAATGATTGATTATTGATGTAGACCAGATTTTAAAAACATTAATTAATAATTGCATTGTACATCGAATAAGGGGGCCAGCTGGCAGCAATATGCTCACAGCAACAACAAATGCACAGCAGCAAAAACAGTCGACCATGCAGGGGATATTTTCTATTACAAACACTTTGAAGTATAATGTTGCAATTTTACTGACATGCAGAAATGACCATGTTTGATCGAAAAATATATTTGTCACATTCAAAACGGGAAAGGTTCATGCTTGCGCCAATGGATTTGATCTTGATGTTCTGTCCAGACGATTTCCCACCTCTCCCTTCTCTCTTTTGTGGTTAGGCTGGGGAGCCAGCAGGGTTTACACCAGTTCAGATGACATCATTGGCTGAAAAGGGGGGAAATTATCATAAATCGAGATTGTATGTTAATACTCAAGCTATATAACTACAAACGTGATACAAATAATAGTTCACTTCTTACCTAGCTAAAAAATACAGTATTCCCTCATCTCACATTTATGGCTCTCAGTTTTCATTGGAATGTCTATGGTTGCATTGAATGCATTCATTGCACTGTGTTGTGAATTACAGTGATGGATTGATTTATATCCTGCTAATTTATTTCCAGAAGCTGAACATGGCTATGCCTCCATGTTACCTTTCACCAGCAGCAAAGAGAAGGACAGCTTGAAACGGAAAAATAAAAGCAAGAAGAACTCCAGTAGCAGGTATAGTCATTTGAGCTAGTTCTGTCTATACGTCCTTGTGTAGAGTAAACCCCCTCAAGGGAATACCCTATAACTGCAAGATCAGTTTTTCAGAGAACAAGACCTTTGCGTTGTCCAGTTTTAGCCCCAACAGTGACCCAGATGGGAAAAATATTAATCAGATTCAGACAGAATTTAGCAAGTAACTACATACAATAGTGGGGAATCCAAGCCTTTTGAGGTCGATCAAGGTGTCCAAGGATAAACCGCAGCAGTCAGGCAGTTCACCCTGACGGGCATCCCTCCTGGAAAGACAGGACACCCTCACCCTGCCTGGCCAATTGTCTGTCTGTCTTTCTGATGTTATCCAGCTTACCTACAGTGCCTTGCAAAAGTATTCACCCCCTTCGGCATTTTTCCTATTTTGTTCCATTACAACCTGTACTTTAAATGGATTTGGATTTCATGTAATGGACATACACAAAATTGTCCAAATTGGTGAAGTGAAATGTAAAAAGAAATAACTTGTTGAAAAGAAAAAGTTCAACAGAACAGTGGTATGTGCATATGTATTCACCCCCTTTGCTGTGAAGCCCCTAAATAAGATCTGGTGCAACCAATTACCTTCAGAAGTCACATAATTAAGGAAATAAAGTCCACCTGTGTGCAATCTAAGTGTCATATAATCTGTCACATGATCTCAGTATATTTACACCTGTTTTGAAAGGCCCCAGAGACTGCAACACCACTAAGCAAGAGGCGCTACCAAGCAAGCAGCACCATGAAGACCAAGGAGCTCTCCAAACAGGTCAGGGACAAAGTTATGGAGAAGTACAGATCAGGGTTGGGTTATAGAAAAATATCAGAAACTTTGAACATCCCACGGAGCACCATTAAATCCATTATTAAAAAATGGAAAGAATATGGCACCACCACAAACCTGCCAAAAGAGGGCCGCCCGCTAAAACTCACAGACCAGGCAAGGAGGGCATTAATCAGAGAGGCAACAAAGAGACCAAAGATAACCCTGAAGGAGCTGAAAAGCTCCACAGCTGAGATTGGAGTATCTGTCCATAGGTCCACTTTAAGCCGTACACTACACAGAGCTGGGGTTTATGGAAGAGTGGCCAGAAAAAAAGCCATTTGCTTTAAAAAAGAAAATAAGCAAACACGTTTGGTGTTCACCAAAAGGCATGTTGGAGACTCCCCAAACATATGGAAGAAGGTACTCTGGTCAGATGAAACTAAAATGTTGCTTTTTAGCCATCAAGGACAACGCTATGTCCAGCGCAAACCCAACACCTCTCATCACCCCGAGAATAGCATCCCCACAGGGAAGCATGGTGGTGGCAGCATCATGCTGTGGGGATGTTTTTCATCGGCAGGGACTGGGAAACTGGTCAGAATTGAAGGAATGATGGATGGCGCTAAATACAGAGAAATTCTTGAGGGAAACCTGTTTCAGTCTTCCAGAGATTTGAGACTAGAACAGAGGTTCACTTTCCAGCAGGACAATGACCCTAAGCATACTGCTAAAGCAACACTCGAGTGGTTTAAGGGGAAACATCTAAATGTCTTGGAATGGCCTAGTCAAAGCCCAGACCTAAGTCCAATTGAAAAGCTGTGGTATGACTTATAGATTGCTGTACACCAGCAGGAACCCATCCAACTTGAAGGAGCTGGAGCAGTTGTACCTTGAAGAATGGGCATAAATCCCAGTGGCTAGATGTGCCAAGCTTATAGAGACATACAAAGAGACTTGCAGCTGTAATTGCTGCAAAAGGTGTCTCTACAAAGTATTGACTTTGAGGGAGTGAGTAGTTTTGCACACTCAAGTTCTGTTTTTTAGTCATATTTATTGTTTGCTTCACAATTAAAAAAAGATTTAGCATCTTCAAAGTGGTAGGCATGTTGTGTAAATCAAATGATACAAACCCATAAAAAAATATATTTAAATTTTAAGGCAACAAAATAGGAAAAATGCCAAGGGGGTGAATACTTTTGCAAGGCACTGTAGACACCTAGTTGTGAAAACAGCCTCCTACAGTGGTCTTACCTAGGCCTATATGTGTTAAGGTGTCTGTCTGTGTGGTCGGGCGAGGCAGTAAGTGTAGATAACTAGACATTAAATCTAAACGGGGATAAAGGAGGGGTTGTACTGGTCTATTTATACCTAAGCCTCAGTTCATTGTAATAGGAACCTGCTGTTATTACAATATTTGGTTTGGACTGATGGGTCGCTTAGTTGTCCAGCTTGGGCTGACAGAGCCACCAGTACATACAGTGGGGCAAAAAAGTCTTTAGTCAGCCACCAATTGTGCAAGTTCTCCCACTTAAAAAGATGAGAGGCCTGTAATTTTCATCATAGGTACACTTCAACTATGACAGACAAAATTAGAAAAAAATCCAGAAAATCACATTGTAGGATTGTTAATGAATTTATTTGCAAATTATGGTGGAAAATAAGTATTTGATCACCTACAAACAAGCAAGATTTCTGTCTCTCACAGATCTGTAACTTCTTCTTTAAGATGCTCCTCTGTCCTCCACTCATTACCTGTGTTAATGGCACCTGTTTGAACTTGTTATCAGTATAAAAGACACCTGTCCACAACCTCAAACAGTCACACTCCAAACCCCGCTATGGCCAAGACCAAAGAGCTGCCAAAGGACACCAGAAACAAAATTGTAGACCTGCACCAGGCTGGGAAGACTGAATCAGCTTGTTTGAAGAAATCAACTGTGGGAGCAATTATTAGGAAATGAAAGACATACAAGACCACTGATAATCTCCCTCGATCTGGGGCTCCACGCAAGATCTCACCCCGTGGGGTCAAAATGATCACAAGAACGGCGAGCAAAAATCCCAGAACCACACATGGGGACCTAGTGAATGACCTGCAGAGAGCTGGGACCAAAGTAACAAAGCCTACCATCAGTAACACACTACGCCGCCAGGAACTCAAATCCTGCAGTGCCAGACGTGTCCCCCTGCTTAAGCCAGTACATGTCCAGGCCCGTCTGAAGTTTGCTAGAGAGCATTTGGATGATCCAGAAGAAGATTGGGAGAATGTCATATGGTCAGATGAAACCAAAATAGAACTTTTTGGTAAAAACTCAACTCGTCGTGTTTGGAGGACAAAGAATGCTGAGTTGCATCCAAAGAACACCATACCTACTGTGAAGCATGGGGGTGGAAACACCATGCTTTGGGGCTGTTTTTCTGCAAAGGGACCAGGACGACTGATCCGTGTAAAGGAAAGAATTAATGGGGCCATGTATCGTGAGATTTTGAGTGAAAACCTCCTTCCATCAGCAAGGGCATTGAAGATGAAACGTGGCTGGGTCTTTCAGCATGACAATGATCCCAAACACACCGCCCGGGCAACGAAGGAGTGGCTTCGTAAGAAGCATTTCAAGGTCCTGGAGTGGCCTAGCCAGTCTTCAGATCTCAACCCCATAGAAAATCTTTGGAGGGAGTTGAAAGTCCGTGTTGCCCAGCAACAGCCCCAAAACATCACTGCTCTAGAGGAGATCTGCATGGAGGAATGGGCCAAAATACCAGCAACAGTGTGTGAAAACCTTGTGAAGACTTACAGAAAACGTTTGACCTCTGTCATTGCCAACAAAGGGTATATAACAAAGTATTGAGATAAACTTTTGTTATTGACCAAATACAAATTTTCCACCATAATTTGCTAATAAATTCATTAAAAATCCTACAATGTGATTTTCTGGATTTTTTTTCTCATTTTGTATTTCATAGTTGAAGTGTACCTATGATGAAAATTACTCTCTCATCTTTTTAAGTGGGAGAACTTGCACAATTGGTGGCTGACTAAATACTTTTTTGCCCCACTGTATGTCTGTTAGAATGAAACAATTTCTACTATAAGATGTTTTTTTCCCAAGTGTAATATTTGTGTGTGGTCACAAGCATTCTATTGTGAAGGCTGTCATGGCTAACTGCAATCTTAGTGTATTGTCTAGGCAACAAATAACATTGGATTGCTTTCCTTACATTTTTTAGCTGTGAGTCAGGTTCACATGAACCACTTTTTATTTTACACATAGAGACTGATCATGTAGATCATATTCTTTGTTGTTTAATTAGTTAAAACCTGCATTTCTGGTGACTGATACGATTTGTTAAATTCTGACACCAATTTCATTCCACATAATTATACAAATTAACCTATAAACTGATAAGCATGACAGGACAAGTTTTTATTTTCTGCAGCTAACAGACTAACAGGAAGCAGAATCTGAATTGAATTTAAAATAAAGGAAGTATAATTTAAATTAAATCTGAATGAATGAATGATTCTAAACATCATCATAGAACATGTTATTTTGGCATGTATGGTTACCAATACCATGTAGCATTTAGCATAAGGTTGAAAACGGATTCTCCTAAAAAATCGTTTAAATAATTTCAGTGGTCTGGAAATATTATAGGATCATGTTTAGAGTTGTCTTTAATAATTTATAATTCCCTTAAAGATTAAAATATATATATATATTATATATATATATATATATATATAACAAGAATTGATAAGATCAAACACTACAGTATGGAAGGGAACAATCTAACATCTCATGACAAAGAAAAATTTAATAAAATATTTGTCAAATTAATGAGACTCATGTTTCATGTCTCGGTTGAATTGTTATTTTTTTCTATTCAAATTCTGCTTGATGTGGGGTGTGGTCAATTCAAATTCATTGTTTTCAATTCAGGAATTCCGAATTGACCTCAACCCTGCTCTGCAGATTATTTCAGAAAAAGACACTTGACTGGCTTCCTGGCACTGTGTGGAGCCTGAAGAGTGAAATCTGTGTGTCTGTGTGCCCTTGTTGGTAGAGCTGGTAGGACCTTAGGTTGTTGGTGAACGGTGCAGTACACTGCAATGCAGGAGGCCTTTAAATCATCTCTCTATCTATATGACCATCGCTTTCTCTCGTTCTCTCACCGTCTCTTTCGTTTGCTCTGTGAGGGGGCGGTATCAGCTAAGGTGAACTGGGAGAAGAGTGAGGGTCTGATTTATGGGGAGATGGGCCAGAGAATCACATTTTATTGGTCACATACACATATTTAGCAGATGTAGCGGGTGTAGCGAAATGCTTATGTTCCTAGCTCCAACAGTGCAGTAATATCTAACACTTCACTACAATACACACAAATCTAAAGTAAAATAATGGAGTTAAGAAATATATAAATATTAGGACGAGCAATGTTGGAGTGGCATTGATTTAAAATACAGTAGAATAGAATACAGTATATACATATGAAATGAAATGAGTAAGGCAGTATGGAAACATTAAAGTGACCAGTGATTTTATGTATATAGGGCAGCAGCCTCTAAGGTGCAGGGTCGAGTAACCAGGTGGTAGCCGGCTAGTGATGGCTATTTAACAGTCTGATGGCCTTGAGATTGAAAAACAGCTTCTATCTCTCGGTCCCAGCTTTGATGCATACTCTGATTTCATACTCTTCCTGGGGAGCTACAGTTGGGTAGGGAGGAAGCTCATAGGGGTGTTCTTGGGGACCTCAGAATTTCAGGAGAGAAATTGGGAGGGGTTGGTGGACAAGATTATGGCTAAGTTGTCTAAATGGTGGTGTTGTTGCCACTGATGTATTTCAGGGGAAAGGTCCTGCTCACTAACAACTTGGCTGATTCAATTCTCTGGCACACGCTGATCATGTTGAAGCTCCCCCAAAGACTCTGATCAAAAACCTGAGTGAGCATGAAGGGACCAAGGACTAGTTGGCAGGGTGAAGGCTTTCTGCCTACAAGCTGCACAGAGACTTCTGTAGCAGCATGGGATGTGCTGGTGAGACACTGCATGGGCTGTTCTAAGGAGGGCAGGGGGCCTTGGATACGACAGGCACTTGTTCTTGTTGGATCTTGTGCAGGTCATTATATCAACCATTACTCCGTTCTTAGGGTGTGGAAAGAGACGTAACTGTTCACAGAGACGTTTCACAGCCTGGAGCCTTGTGGCTCCCCTATGTTCCACAATCCCCTCATCCAGACCAGAGTGCTGACCTCTGCTAACTTGTGGGCCAAACCTTGTGAGAGCGGGGTTCACAAGGTTGGGTGACCTGAGAGAGGAGGATGGATGGAAATCTGCTAGCGACATGGGGAGGCTTCCTCCTTAAAGTCCTCCAGGCTGCTGCAGCAGGTGGTGGAAGGGGGTCCATGCTACTGAGTTCCTTCAGAGAGCTGCTGGGAAATGGGCAGAGACTGGGCCGAACACAAGCCTCTCTCTCGCTGTAACAACTCCATGGCTGACTGCAGTGGTGGCAAACAGAGAGGAGAGGAAGGTTTAAAGCACTTTACTGAAGCACACTGAATTTACTTGGCGACAATTTGTACGGATAGTTTCTAATCTCTGTCACTCTTGTCTGTTTACAGATCCATACACAACGAGATGGAGAAGAACAGGTAGGTCGAATCCCACATAAAGTTCTCTGTCTCTCCGTCTCTCTCCTCATTCCCACATGGATAGTTAGGAGCACCAGAGAGTTATTACCGGGAAATGAACAGTGCAGAATGATAACCCTACTGCTTATCCTACAAGGGACCACTGGTCTCTCTTTGGCCTCTCCCTGGCTGTGCCTGGTCTCTCTTTGGCCCACTAACACACTGCCGGAGGAGAGAACAGTGAGACTCATTCCCTCTGTCAACTTCTGTGTGTGTGCGTGCGTGTGTGTGTGTGTGTGCTCGTATGAACCCACTTAAAATGCCTACCACCCTGTCTCAGTCCAAGTCCTCTGTTACAGTGAGTCCCATAGCAGCTTAGCCTGCCTGCCTGGTGGAGCTGGCCACTGTGTAACCTGACTCTGTCACGTTATGGCATCCCAGTGTTCTGCCCTTTGGACTAGTTCATACTAAGCTAAGCCTCGGGCCAGCTGAGGAACATCACCTGGATGTGTTCCACTCCGTTGTGTATTTGTTTGTCTCCTGTGTGTTTATTGGAGAGCGAGAGGGGGTGTGTGTGTTTTCCACAGTGGCTCTGTGTCGCTCTCTCACCCAGGAGCATTAGAATAGTTATTACTCATTCATGCTGCAGTTGAAATTGATAAACACATACTATGATCACATATCCCTCTGGAGTACTCCCAGTACCAAATATTCTCCATACACCTAGCCTTGAGCTTCCAATAACATTTCAAATGTTCTCAACTAGCCCACATTTGTGCAATTTCACCCCACTCATGCACACGTGGCCTTTGGGGTGTACGCAAGCATACACACACACACACACACACACAAAATTGGTTGTACCTCCTCCCGCCTGCCTGTGTGTGCATGTAGCAGCCTCCAGTTGGAGGTGTTTTATGTGTGTTGTGTAGCAGGATCTTGTGGTCATCTTTAGCTGCACAGAGAGAGGGGGAAGTGAGGAGAGGAGATAAAGGGGATAAATAAAGGGATACAGAACAGCTTAATGTAAATCTAGTGATCACCTCTCCTCTATGTTTAGTAACAATGTTGTTCAAATGTACATGGAACTACAGATGTCGGATCTTAATTTGATCGCTGAGAATTTTCCTTCTGCATCAGGAAATTCAAATGAGCCTTATGAATCCCTGAAAATGAGCAGTTCTCTCTCTCCATGCGGGGGCAGTCGAGTCATTGAGGTTTGCTATCAAAATAATATTCTCTCTCTCGCTCGCTCAAACACTAGGCCCTAATACTGCAACATTCAAATGTACAAACAAGTATCTGAAATTCAGCCATACATATCAACAACTGTCTTTTTGTATAGCTTAATAACACAAGGTCGCCGCTAGGCTACAACATACAAGTGTCAAGTGTTTCCTAAGGTTATGAATGAACTGTCAAAATAGAGTTGAATCTGGGTTGGTGTAGCGGTTAGGGCCGCTGCCTTCACGTATAGGCCTACCGTGTTGCTGTGGGTTCCATTCCGGCCCATGCACTTCTGGCACAAATAACGCAATTCCCCTGATTGACTTGATTAAGTTACACATTTCAAATGTGGACAGTCAAGGGATATTTTACCCCTGATCTTGATAAGAAATGACCATACCAGAAAGTTTCAGATAACATAAATGGGAAACAAATGACATAACAGTAGGCTACACTCAACATTAGTTTCCATTCATACAAAGTGTCAGGTAAATTGCCACACTAGATTTGCTGTGGTAAACAAGGAAATTAGTTGTTCTATTGAACGGAATAATTGTCAATCGCCCTTAGTCTGTTCAAACAGGGCTACGCTGTTCTGATGACAACACCAACCAGATGGTGAAACACTGGTTTTGAAGTTCATAGGCGGGGCTACCTCATCACGTGGCCATGACCGACTCATGTACGCTGCACAAGCAGGACGAGGTAACCCCAACATCTTTTAGGGAGTGGCAATGAGGTTACCAAAAGTGGTTGTAATTGAGATCAGCATTGTGGTTGAATTAGCTGTCGATTTTAATCTAGTGCCATTGATGGTTGCAACTTGCAATAGGCCATTTGATTATATTCCAACAGGCTACATTCTGTAGGCTACCCATTAGCCTATCCATTGTCATATAATACAAGGTGTGAAAACCTATAATGGGCTACTGTTTGTTTCACTGGCTGAGTTGAGAAGCTCATCAGTTGATTGACAGATGTAGTCCTACTGTAGAGCGATAAACTTTCCTCCAGTGTGGATGCTCTCCCATGTTTTATAGTTAGACTATGTATCATTTTGATGGTCTTTAGTGTGGATTGGAAGCCTGTATTGTGTGGCTTTAATATATTCATTTTGTAAAGCTGTCAAGATGTTTATGCATTTGAGCCTATCCAAAGACGATTTCGTTGAGCTGAGACACTTTTCTCTGATGTGTATATTCAGACTTCGTTTTACTTCTTGAAAACATTGAAATAAATGCAATTTACCCCCCCAGAGTCGATGTCCGCGCGCCCCCGCGGAAGTCTAATTAGCATAATTTAAAATATTTTGTTTAAACTAGACATACAATGAGCTCCAAAATTGTTGAGACAGTGACTTTGTTTGTTTTCGCTCTGTATTGCAGCACTTAGGATTTGAAATGAGACAGGGACTTTGACGTCGAAGTGCAGATTGTCACTTTTAATGAGAGTTAGGACGCACAAATATTATACATGTCTTGGGGGTATGATATTTGTGCATCCTCTATGAATACTGATGATACATAGGCATGTTGTTTTGAATGATTTTGTTTTAAGCCTTTCCCAAACCATAGCCCACCCCTAACCTTAATCACTCGGAATGACTGCCTAAACTGTTAACCCATTTTTAGTTGTTTCTGTTTTAACCTTGTAACCACAGATAATTAATGCAGCAAAAATAGACATTTGTTCATGAGTCAAAGGGCAGTGGGCCAGATTCGAACCCATGCCGTCTCTGGCAATATGTGTGCCGGATTAAGTGGCTGTGACCCGCTGGACCACATAGGCACTGATATAACCAAACATGTATTCTGCTTATTGCTTGCCTTCAACATATATAATAAAACAATTTATCTATAAAAAATGTTTCCCTAATGAAAAATACATCTACCCCCTACAAATGTTAGTTTATTATAACCCACATAAGAACTCACACGAGATGCGCTGTAGTCCTCAATTAGCCTACATAAGGTATACTGTAGGTATGGTACTACACTGTATACAAACACCGCTTCTGGCTGCCCCCTGGTGGCGATTCTAAATATTTATTCTGATATTAAAATTCTCCCGCAACGAAAGGGTTCAAATTAAGATTGGACATCTGTATAGAAGATGATTCCACTGTACATGTGACTTGGTTTACCATGTTTGAAAATAATCAAATACATTCCTCTTCAAAATGGACCTACATGTCTTCAACAAGTGTTGTTTAGGCCTACTCGCACTCATTCCCTTACCAGAACAGATGAAACATTTCTGGAAGACTGTTTGATGCAGTCCATTTGATTTCTAGAGTCATGAGAAGGTGCAGGCCCTAGACAGGCACAAGCCCGATGAAAGTGATCATAGGTCAGCGGTGAAATTACTGCAGAAGATACAGGGAGCGAGAGCTGACTCCAGAAGAGGTGAACAATGACTGCTGAGAGGGTTTAAGGGAACTGATTTAATTATGCTTCTCCTTTCTCTCTCTCTCTCTGCAGAAGAGCTACAGGGAGCGAGAGCTGACTCCGTATGAGGTGAACAATGACTGCTGAGAGGGTTTAAGGGAACTGATTTAATTATGCTTCTCCTTTCTCTCTCTCTCTCTCTCTCTCTCTGCAGAAGAGCTACAGGGAGCGAGAGCTGACTCCGTATGAGGTGAACAATGACTGCTGAGAGGGTTTAAGGGAACTGATTTAATTATGCTTCTCCTTTCTCTCTCTCTCTCTCTGCAGAAGAGCTACAGGGAGCGAGAGCTGACTCCGTATGAGGTGAACAATGACTGCTGAGAGGGTTTAAGGGAACTGATTTAATTATGCTTCTCCTTTCTCTCTCTCTCTCTCTCTCTCTGCAGAAGAGCACACCTACGGCTGTGTTTAGAGCGATTGAAATCCCTCGTTCCATTGGGACCAGACTCCAACAGGCATACCACCCTCAGCCTGTTGATGAGAGCCAAGAAACATATCGGGGTGTGTGTGCCGGGAAGTAATCAGTTCCAAGTGGTTTCTGATTCAAGAGGGCAATTTGATTGACCATTGTAGAGGTCAGAAGAGGGGGCTTGTCTGTTTCTGCCTCAACTAACCCCTTTGCATGGTTACAGCAACAGTTAGCCTGGCTAGCTAGAGGGTAATGAGTATAGCATTAACTCTGGTGAGTGACTGGTGTACAGCTAGGTTTGTTGTAGAGTACACAGCTCAGTTGGTTAGGTGATTAAGGTGGAGTGAAGTGGCAACTTGTTAAAAAGTAAACCCTGCATCACTCAAGGACCAGGGTTACCTACCCTGTATAGAGCAGGGATTTTTTTTTAACATTTGATTTTTTTTCTCGCCTGAGTAGTCTCATTTCACTGCCAATAATAAAATTAAACCATCTAGTGTTCAGAGAAATAACAACACAATGTCAAATACAGGTAGCCTAGTCAAATAATTAACATCCAATCAGATTAACCGTTACTCTCGCGGGAATTCCACTAACGGTCCGTATGTAGCCAAACGTAGCTGCTGCTCATGTTGGTATCTGTACTGATGGCGCAAAAGCCATGACAGGGATACATAGTGGAGTGGTAACGTGCGTGCAAGCAGTTGCTCCCGACACCACTTGGGTACACTGCAGTATCCACGAAAGGCTCTTGCTGCCAAGGGAATGCCTGACAGCTTGAAAGACGTTTCGGACACTACAGTAAAAATGGTTAACTTCGTTAAAGCAAGGCCCCTGAACTTGTGTATTTTCTGCACTATGCAATGATATGGGCAGCGACCATGTAACACTTTTACAACATACAGAAGTGCGCTGGTTATCAAAGGGGAAAGTATTGACACTTTTTTTTATTGAGAGACAAGCTTAAAGTTTCCTTTACTGACCATAATTGTCACTTGTCTGACTGCTTGCATGATGACGAGTTTCTCACACGACTGGCCTATCTGGGTGATGTTTTTTCTCGCCTAAATGATCTGAATCTAGGATTACAGGGACTCTGCAACTATATTCAATGTGCGGGACAAAATTGAGGCTGATTAAGAAGTTGGAGCTTTTTTCTGTCTGCATTAACAAGGACAACACACAGGTCTTTCCATCATTGTATGATTTTTTGTGTGTGCAAATGAGTTCAAGCTTACGGACAATGTCAAATGTGGTATAGCGAAGCACCTGAGTGAGGTGGGTGCTCAATTACACAGGTACTTTCCCGAAACGGACGACACAAACCACTGGGTTCGTTATCCCTTTCATAATTGAACCGAAACCGAACAGACCAAGAAGCACTAATCACTCAGCATTAGTTTGTTAAAAAGCAGCTTTTCTGTTGGAATGGATGAGTCAACATTTATTTGAGTTAACAGAATATGAACGTTTAAAAGTTAGATTTTCACTGGACAGTTACTTTACTGTATCACTGTTACATACAGTACTGAGGTCAGAGGTTGCAGGAGGGCAAGAGGAGATAGCATGTTTTAAAGTAGCTGCCACAACGCACGCACACACAAAGTGAGGATGTTGTCTGACTGTATGTGTGTGTCTGCTGTAGAGGTTGGAGGAGAGCGAGCGGAGAGCCCAGCATACCTTAGACCAGCTGCAGAGGGAGCAGAGGCACCTCCAACGACGTCTGGAGCAGCTAGGGGTGGAGAGAACACGTATGGACAGCACAGGATCCACCGTCTCCTCCGACAATCCAGATGCAGACCAGGGTGAGCACACACGTTGATGGCCATGGCTGTTATGTTCACCAATGTATAGATAAAGACACTGTTCAGTGATGTAGGCCATCATTGTAAATAAGAATGTGTTCTTAACTGACTTGCCTAGTTTAAATAAATGTTACATATGAGAAATATGGTGCATCCCACATTGGTAATCCAAGGTAGTTCTGTTGTGGGCACAGTAGAGATGACATTGTAGCTGCCGTGTGTTTTAGGGTGATAGTATTAATCTGTAGTGTGTGTAACAGAGGAGGAGCTGGATGTGGACGTGGAGGGGACTGACTACCTGCTGGGGGATCTGGAGTGGAGCACCAGCAGTGTGAGTGACTCTGACGAGAGGGGAAGCCTGCGCAGCAGCTGCAGTGATGAGGGCTACTCAAGCGCCAGCCTGCGCCTGCAGAACCAGAAAACTCAGGAGAACGCCAAGCATTTGGGCTGTAGCCTATAAGAGCACAGCCCTCAACCTCTGGCCCATGTGCAACGGCGTCCCTCTATCGTCACCAACCATTCTCTGCCAATCAGACCTCACCTCCAGCAGGACTGGCCTTCTGACAAAGCCCTCTCCTCCAGCTGTATTCCACCTCTCTTTCCCCCTCAGACCTCCAACACCTGAGACACCCATCAACTCATTTCAACCGTCCATCGGCCAACCAAAATGGAAGATCTGCCCATTCAGAGCCTCTGGCTCAATAAGATGAGTAGTATTTGGAAGACACCCCTCCGTCCACCCCTTTCTGTGTCCACCACCTCCGTCCCTACCTGCTCTGCTGTCAGTTTCAGTGTAAGAGCAGAGAGGTGACTTGACTGTTTTCACGTATCCATGCTGTTTCCCCCTTCCAGCTCCCAGCGTCTGAGAACGAAAGACTTCAGCTAGAGAATGTTATTACAACACTACACCTACACCTCACTGCCCCCCCTCCCTTCGACCCCCAGCTCTAGCTCCCATCTCGCCCATATCTATAGGTGGTGGTACAAACAATCGGCGCATGGATGGTATTTAGCACTTAGAGACAGTATAGGAAGGGATTGTCTGGGTCAAAGAGCTGTGGTCATTGTAATCAATATACTGTATGTCTCCTTAAAAGACATTGCAGCTATTGTAGTAATGTTATCAGGTGTAGTCTATTAGAAAGTCTTTATGGTAAATAATTGTCTACCTGCACTGTCTACATGTAAAGTCCTCACTGGGAGTTCTACAACACTAAGCACGGGTGTGATTTGATGTCATCCATGTTCCACAACCACTTCATTGTTGCGATCGGCAGCAATACATCCATCCCTCTCTCCTCTACCTGGCTTAGCGGTTGGATAGATACCTCCATGTTTTTGGCTCTTATAATGGGGGGCTATTACATTTTAGTTTTTATTTTGGCATACCCTGTACTTTCAAATCCTCACCTGCCATTCTGAATTTTTATGAGGAAAAATAAATTGAGGACAAAAACTTGTTATGAAGAATGCACAGCATGAGATTGTTATGGGGTATCTTTTATCTTCCTCTCGCTGATGGCGGTGGCGTCGAACTCATCTTTTAATGTGATGGTCTGTGTTTCTGCTAGTCATGTCCTGTAGCCAGTGGTAGTCACTTGAATATGTGTTGAAGTTATACAGACAGACAGTAAGTTACCGGTAATTGTTGAAAGTAGACCAGTGGAGGGATTAAAGCACATTCCATGTTCGAGAGAAAGTAGGCCAGATGGAGCATTACCTTCATCCATATTTATGAGGGAGTGTTTTCAGTTTTTAAAGCCAGGAAGGTTCTAGCTATCTGCTTCAGGTTACCCACAAGCAGAACACAACAGATGTGCTGACTTGCTTTGCCTTTGGGTCAGAGCACAGTACAAGCAAGATCAATGTCTTGTGAGTTTGTTCACCTCTGGAAAGAAAAGAGAAGAAAGGCTACTGTACACTAAAGATACTCTCCTCTGCCTTGTCTATATACTTAGATATTGTTTATGCAAAATGTTATGTTTATGTAAATAGTTTACGCAGAAAGATCTGTTTATCAAAAAAAAGGTATTTATATTAGATGTAAATATATAGATATATCTATTTAATTGCTTGTCGCTTTACTAGTTTTTGTTGTGAGGGTTTCAATGTATAGTTGGTTTGCACCGCATAGTCGATCCAGAGCTTTTTAGATCTGTCATTTGTACCTATAGGCTTTTGTGTCCTTTCAAAATTGGCACGGTGCTCCTAGAATTGAAATTGTTTTATTTGTGGTTGATTATATTTATCTATTTCAAATCTATCCTCTTTGTCAACAGGTAAATAATGCAAAAAAAATATAGATTAATATAAAAATGTATTACATTGAAAAGAGGAGCTGGCGTGTGTGTTTGTGCTTTGGCATTGCTGGGATGGTGGGAAGTTAGTGGGCTTTCTCCCTTTGTGCCTGGGGGCCTTAAACAAAATGGCTTCTCCACCCAAGAGATTATAACACATTGTAGAAAGAGGAGGAATTGGTGGGTTCAGTAACCAGGGGATAAGATGGGGAGGTTTGCAGCAGCATTTGAATGTAGTCGACTAGCCTATAATATATCTCCCCCTGCACTGTTGCAGCACAATGCCAAAGGAACCTCAAACTGTGTCACTGCAGAATCTCGTTAGAACGGGAAGACGGTTGGTACACACCAAAAAAATCCTTCAAAAATAGGAGTATGATTGTTTAGTCTATTTGTGTGGAATGCTGCACTTCTATGCCATTTTAAAACCCTATCCAAAAAGAGAACCATGTAGCTATGCTAGAAGGGGAATGTTGTGAATTGAGTACACGACTCAGACTGGTGCTATGGGGCAGGTGTATGTATGTCTTGTCACTGTCTTCAGAGAGAAAATATAATGGTTTGGGAGGGTTGTTTTAATGGGAAAACACTGTCGCATTTGTATGGATGTTTTTATTGGTTTACTATTAAAAAGGTGAAAAAGAGTATCGCTTTTCAAAGAAAACCTAATGTATTATTAAAGCTAAGCATTGTTTGTTATTGGGGAGCCACACACTCCTCTCCTTCCCTCTCTCCCTGTCCATGGCCTGTTTTATACGATTTCCACTCCTACCTGTGTGTGAATGTGACTTCCATAGAGAAGAGATCCTGATTCATTTCTATGGTGGTTCCCCCCGTCCTCCACATGCTGTGGACCAGCCACCATGGTGCAGAGGGAGCCTGAGGGAGCAGACTGGGCTGTGTAGTATAGCTGCAGCTGTCCTCCCTCCCTGTATAACACTCTTAACACCCTCAGTGCTTCAGCCTCTGCCTTAAGAGCAGGTGTAGATTCTTAAAAAAGAACAAGAGATCAATGCAGTTGGCTTCTGTGTAGTCCAGTGTAAGCTATATAGGATATCATCCTGGGAATTCTCTTTTTTGTTTTGTTGTGTATATTTGGGTTACGTTCGTACGAAGTGGCTTAAGCCTTAAAACAGACAGATGTGAGAGAACCATAGTAAAGTATATATTATACACGTTCATATATAATATAGGTGTAGACATGTAATCACAAAAGGTCATTATTTTCATTGTAACTGTCTCAGGTGTTGCTCTCCCTCTCACACACACACACACACACAGACATACACACGTTGTCATACACACATCAGAACAGACTGCCTTTTGAAGGAAGGGTTTATGTCAAACTATAAAAAGGTGGACATTTTCTGCACACATTTTTTAGAATTAGGGATTTTAAACATTGTGAAAACAATCTTTGGGAAGTGTGGTGCAGTCATTTCTATTTGCCAGTGATATAAAAGGAATAAAACCATTTGAAAGCCTTGTTTACCTAGCCACTTTCCTTGTCTTTGTGTTCATGGCTCATTCTGATTATTTGAAATATGTATTTATTTCTGCTTATGCTGATATGTGGCTGTCTTGCTTACCTTAATTGAATGCACTGACTGGAAGTTGCTCTGGAAAGGGTGTTTGCTAAACGACCGTAATGTCAATCTAATGCAGAACATCCCTATATACTATAGTAGTAAAAATCCAAATTGACGATATAGGGGATCTTCAGCTTTGCTTGGAGACCTTGTCAATGTGGAGGAATGCCAGATGGGAAAACAAAGCTACCATCTTGGGAGGTAATCAAAGCTAGCTCTCTGACAAGCAGAATAAACAGAAAACATACAGTTCCGAATAACACAGAAATACAATTTCATTATCTTGGCACCTTTGTGACAGTCCGTCCTTGTCTGGTTGCCCGCAGAGGGACAGAGATAGAGGAGAGTGCGGTGTGGGTTGCTGTCTAACACTTGATGAAAGGATTCCAGCAGGCTTCTGACCCTTCCCTGGTGACTGAGATGAGGTATTCTTCCAGTATCTAATTCAGACTGGAATAATATGTCCAGATCAGTCTGTATGAGATGCTATGTGCTTCTAGCCTACTGGCCAAAGGAAATCTGAAGCCGTATTCTGTTCTGAACTAGTGTTTTTATAGACTCCAGCAGGGCAGAAGAGGCATTGACTTTTTAAAGTATTTTGACCTCACCTGTTGGATCCCCCAGCACTTTCCTCAAGATATATTCTTAAAGAGGTAATGTGAGTGAGTCTGTCTACCCTCCCAGGTGGTGGTAGTAGATGGGGTAGGGGAGCAACAACTGTCAAGGAAAACCTTGAACATAACACAGACTCAACGCAAAATACATCAATGGACAGTCTGAATGCCATCAGTGACATCACATGGGGCTTAAATGTTTTGCATTGCAGTGCTGTCCCTAAATCCTTTCCCACAACCCTTCTCTACCTGATATAGTACTGTCTTTGTCATTGCTACTGTCTACTTGCGACTATCTACTTGACAAGTGTACAAAGGGGGGGCTTTATCAATTAAGTCTATTTTTCATGTGTGCATCTATGCCATAATGTGTTTGTGTGTCGTGTTTACATTCCGTCAGTGGGTTCAGAGACCCATCTCTCTCCCCGTTAATGTCAAATTAGGCAAATCTATCAGTTTATTTCAACCCTGCAGACCCAATTTACCACAACCTTTACCACCACACTGACCACGCACACAGCCATGACATGCAGGCAGCACACACAGACACACACACACACACACACACCTCTGCTTGAATGACACATTGAAACAATTACAACACACACCATGCCCTTGGGAAATAAACATTGAGTACACAACATTTATGGGCATGGACTCACCAGGACAGCCACTAAGAGGGTTGGCGCTCAGGCTAGAAAGGAAGGTGGCTTGTGCATAGGAGAAAACATATATAGAGTGTTCAAATCATTGACCACTGCACATGCTTGCTGTTGATATTCTACCTAAATGTTTAGAGACTCACATTCACAACAGTCACGCTCTTATTAAAACATAAAAACGGGCATATGAAACACTAACTGAAGCTGTGTTCTAAGTATTCTCTCTGTAAGATAAATTGCCTAATTTACAGCACCAAATACAGAATACTGTCTCATAGTGATTACGTGTAGTAGAATACTGTCTCATAGTGATTACATGTAGTAGAATACTGTCTCATAGTGATTACGTGTAGTAGAATACTGTCTCATAGTGATTACGTGTAGTAGAATACTGTCTCATAGTGATTACGTGTAGTAGAATACTGTCTCATAGTGATTACGTGTAGTAGAATACTGTATAATGGAACTGTTAAGAGAGATGGGACGTGACTGATCATCCCATCCCCCAACTGAGACAAAATGGACCAAAGTTAGTGGCCGTATTATGAGTGGGCTTGTTGACAGATGGAGCTGATAGTTTGCATGAGGAGGAGGAGGGTCTCAAGGGACCAGAGGGACACAGGAAGAAAAAAATATGAAGAGAATGGATACTGGCCAGCAACAGACAGTTGGTCTGGGTATAGCTACTGCAACATATGCACCTGGCAAATCAAAGCACCTGGGATAGGGATGTTTCAAACAAGCCCTTTGAGTAAGAGCCTAAGCATGGTATCCTATAGACATAGATCAGTAGTGCAGCATTCAAAGGAAATTTCTCTCAAAGTAGTACAGCTTTTCATACAAAGAAGGCATTTATCCCAACAGAAAATTAACTGATGCAGACAGCAAAGTGAATGTATGTGAATCAAGAATGTCATTTCTCAATAGATCTAATGAAGAAAGGAAAAACCCTCCACATTCACAGCAGTGAGTTGTTTTCAGTATCTCTCTTTCAGTACAACAAAGTTCCATTTAGAGGTTCAGCAACTTGCTGAACTGGAGAAGGGGAAAAGGAGGCCGTATGATACCAGCGTTGGCCTAGAAAGAGGTGACACCTATACCTGTAATTGTCCTGCTTCACACCCAGGCATCTCCTGTCTCTCGGGTCTCAATGGGGCTTTTGTTTCTGCCTGCTGTTGGAGCTGCTGGATATGGCTGGCCTGAGCCAGCAGGTGAAGTGCTGCAGGGTTTGTGGGTTGTGTGTATGTCTCACACACTAATGATGAGGTGTTTTGGATAGAGGAGGTGTAGGCTATGATTATGCAAAAGACAATGTGGTTTTCTCATGAAGATCTCAGAAAAGAAAGTCTGTCTGGTTGCTGATGGTTTTGGATCAGTGTAGAACTAGAGATGAGAAGGTTAGCACATTGTTTACTTGGCCTGTATCTCTCAAGGAAAAGTGGAGATGTTGAACATTACTGAGCATGTTCTGCCCCCTTGTGGTTAAAATGGGAATCTGGTAAATTAATGGCATTAACTTACTTTACCATTAATGCATTACATCACGGTAAACAAAGCATCTATAGTGTAAATATTTGTCACTTTTTTCAATGGTATTTTATTTTCTGTTCAGATAATAACCGTGATTTGCTGGTGCAATTTGAATTTGTGGTTCCATTTGTGGCTTGCATGTTAAGCGTTTCACTGTGCTGTTTTACACCCAGTGGCGATTTTAGCATGTAAATAAATCTTGGGAGGGAATTTTTTAAAATTTTTAATTAATGTGGGATGCATGCCAGCAAAGCCACTACACTACACAACACAACGCTAAACAATACAGTAATTGCACTTTAACGGTGAGAAACGGTGCCCAAACTGTTAGGGCCTACATAAAGGTGTCCCAACAGCAGAGTCCCAACACATTACCACTGCTACACCTGGCTATCAGCGGAGCCTTGTCTGGCAGCGAAACAGTTCATTCAGCCTCATTTACTGCCTTTTAAAAAAACATACCTGATATGGCTGACTTGCTTAAACAAATGTGGTTTCTAATGACAATTGAGATGTACAAACTATGGCATAAGGGGACGGAAGCGGATAAGAGACAATCCGTAAATTTGATTAAGACATTAATGAGCGAGCTAGGGTGGACGTGGTCAATATAACTATTTGTTTAGCACTTTTAAAATGTACAGCGACAGAATTCAGAACATGGGCCATTCTTACAGTGTTCTCCCTGTACACCAAGTCAGAACTGTAGTATACATAAATGGGGCATATAAGCAGACAATGAAAGCTCTTACAATATTCTATGATTACATTTCTCTAAAACAGGTCATAGGCTACATGTGCACCACCAAGTTAGAACTGTAGGCGAAATTAAGAGGGGTAAATATACCAAATTATCAGGGTGAGGCACATGGGCTACTAACATCTTACTACACAACATACACTTGGTATTACTTTCTTAGTTATAGTATACATGTCTCTCTGGCATGTTACATCGTTTATGCAGCGGCACACAAATCATTTTTGGACTCACCTTGTTGTGCTGTGCTCACTTGAACAGGAAGGTGGCACGGCGGTCCTTCGTAGGCAAATTGTGTCATCAAAGTCTGGCATTCTCTGTATTTATGGTGCTTTCAAAACAACTGAGAACTCACAAAAAACTAGGTTGAATCAAGATGATGTCATTGATCTAGTTCTAGAAAGAGGCCGGATTTACAATTCCGAGTTTGATGACCGTTCAAAACGTATTTCCCAAACCACTTATTGTTGAATTTGTGATTTCCAACTTGTTGTGTAATGTTTATGTCCAATGGCCGATGAGCATCGATACATTTTACCTTTAATTTCTATTCATTATTTCTCTTCCTATGACAAGGATAAAAAAATATTTGCCAGTAGATTGTCGACTTGATTCATGATGATCACTGCTAGCTAAGATTTTGAAAGTATGATGCTGACATGATCAGTCCAGTCATAGCTACTGTACATAAAATGTGATTTGACGTCATTTTATCTGTGGCCAATGACCTTGAGCCTTCTTGGCTGGGCACTTCTAGTGTAACTCTAGGGCCGCACCCAAGTGGCTAGAATTATCTAGCTCTACCCTTAGACTTGGCGGTGACATAATGTCCCCATGAGTGACAGAACACTGAGCCAATCACAACGCAAAGCTCCGTATTTTCTGCTGCCTTGCCCCACCACCAACACAGAAAGCACTGAGCTAGGCTAAAACACCTGCATGTTGGAGCTGCCTTACTCAAGAAAACAAAAAAGAGACCATATTTGTATGCAGCTTTATTAACTTAATGATATATATTTTATTTACATTGTTTGCAAACTGATGTGACACGTATTAATGCCAAAATAACTGGCAAGACAGGCAAGCCTGCCCCACCTGCCTTGAATGACAGGTTGCCACTGTTTACACCTGCTGTATCCTGTGCATGTGACAATAAAACTTGAAACATATGTAAAGCCTCAGTGACATGGATAAAATGTGATTAGGGAATACCTTGACCATCATGACATGCCCTTGGTCAGACATACCCCAAATTACTATCTGCTGCAATCTTAGAAAAGCATGTAGGACTAGATCAATATCTCATGAATCTTCAAGGGCAAGGGACCCATCAACAGTCAAATTGACTAAACAACTAGTTTAGAACGTGTGAAATGTAAATATATTCCTGAATACTTTCAAATGCAAAAGTGATTGTGAATGCATATTCAACATGTGTTGAATGTTTACTATATGGGGTAATATAGCTATAGCTGTTTTCAAAGGTGAGCTTGTAATGTGCATTTGCCTACCACGGCTGTACACGAGTCCAAATGGTCGCAAATCATGATGAGACAATTCCTCGAGTAGGCAAAAATACGACTGCAAGGCTTGGTGCCTGATCAAATTACAATTATAGGCTAGACTGCGCCTGTGTACAGAGCATTACGATGCTTGTTCTGATCTACATCTACACTGGTGTTTAGAAGTGCTGATCGAACCGTAGAAAAGCTGCAGTCCCCTGACAGCTCTGGGCGCAGGAGCGCGCGTGGGTGTCCTCCATAGGGGCGTGGTCGGTGTCCTGGATCAGGACCAAGGCCAGCTCCAGCTGCGCGAGGCGAGAGGAGAAGACAGCGCAGCACCACCAATAACGTTCTCTAATATGCTGAATCATCACCCCAAAGCGGTCTGGGACGCTGAAAAATATATGCTGGGCCTATTTCACAGGCTTATGTTTTCAATGAAGGCTTAAACTTGTGTATAGGTGTTAGGCTAGTAAGCGACATGCACTGATTTGATTTGAGACGTGCGCATGTGGGGTCATGCAAATTGCCCTTTGTGTCTCTGTGCCTCATCCCGCCTGTACTCAGACACTGCGGTGGTTGGGCGTGAGGGGTGCATGGCTCCAAGCTGCAATACAGCAATCTTGTTTAGACACCCTCACTCCGGACTCTTGGCCCACACTTCACATGCACCGATCCCATGCTGCCTGAACTGTTGCAACCGCAGTGCAAAACTGCAATGACATTGTTTAGTGGGATGGGATAACCTGCACATGTAACTAGTTTCACAAAACGATATACAAAATTGACTAGGATGTGTTAATTAGGCAAATTCTGTGCCATGTTGGCCTCAATACCAGCATATAAGAGTGAAGTCGTGTTTTACTTATATCACTATATATCATTATTATCATTAGGATATTAGTAGGCCTACTATTGTTGTTAGTATTCTTATTTATTGACCTCATTATTATTTACAGTTTATCCGTCCCCTATATAAGTCGTAGTTTGATGTGCTTTCCTTGACCATACGTCTATACTGTCTTATCTGTACAGCGCGGATTACATTTTTTTCAAGAAAAGAATGAGTTGCCAAAATACAAGGCAAGGAGAATATCTCTTTTTGCAGGAGCTTGCAGGTTTCCCTGTCTCTACTGCCGCTGGTGCGTCAAATGATGCTGGAGCTCCATCACTATAAAAGCACCTGTCTTGGCCAGACATGAATTGCGTCTCTCTTTCTCTCTCCCACCCACACTCCACACACAATCGCACAAAAGGACTTCGCAAGCAACAAAGGTATAACTAGCATTCCACTTCTCCAACTGCAAACATGAGCTACTCCGGCGACGTCTACTCCAGCAGTTCCTATCGGAAGATCTTCGGGGATGCGCCCCGGAACTCCGGCCGCATGACCGTAGGCAGCAGCCCCTCTCGCCTGTCCAGCGGATTCCGCTCCAGCAGCGCAAACCGCAACTATGGCTCCCCATCCATGCTCACATCCTCCGGCTACCGCAAGGTGGGCGCCGGGCGCAACTTCCACTCCTCCATGTCCGACTCTATGGACCTGAACCAGTCCACGGCCGTCACCAACGAGATGAAAATCATCCGCACCAACGAGAAGGAGCAGCTCCAGGGCCTGAACGACCGCTTCGTCTCCTTCATCGAGAAGGTCCACAACCTGGAACAGCAGAACAAGGTGCTGGAAGCCGAGGTGACCATGCTGCGCCAGCGCCACACTGAGCCCTCCCGACTGCACGACCTGTACGAGCAAGAGATCCGCGAGCTGAGGGCGCGTGTCGAGGAACTGACGCACGAGAAGAGCCAGATGCACCTGGACTGCGTGCAGATGAACGAGACGCTGGACCGCGTTAAGCAGAAGCTGGACGAGGAGACGAGGCTCCGCGAGGAGGCGGAGGGCACCCTGATAAGCTACCGCAAGGACGTGGATGATGCCACGATGTCCCGGCTCGAGCTGGAGAAGAAAGTCGAGTCGCTGTTGGATGAGATCGCCTTCCTCAGGAAAGTGCACGAGGAGGAGCTGCAGGAGCTGCAGGCTTCCCTGCAAGCCACACAGGTGGGGACATTACATCACCCCTCATGACCCCCCATCAGATGTCACCCACATCTCCCCATCTCCGCACATATCACACCAAATATACACCAAGGGAAAAGTTAGGCTATGTAGCCTATGAATTGCTGATAACTTTTATGTGACATGGTGATAGCCAGTGCCAAATACCTAATAATGTTCATAGCGTGTTATCATATCTTACCATTCACACTATGGATCCACATTCACTAAGTCAAATAAGGCTGCATTTACACTGGAAACACAATTCTGACAATTGTTTCTCTAATTAGCCTTTTTGAACAATCAGATCAGCTCTGAAAAAGCTCTGATGTGAAAATATCCGATGTGATTGGTCAAAAGACCAATTACTGGGGAAAACATTTTCAGAATTGGGCTGCCTGCGTAAACGCAGCCTTTGTTCAGTCACAGCACATGCTCTGTCCTTGGTGCTGAAGCCAGTGAACATTGCGCACTGCGATTAGTGGCAGTAAAATGTACGGCAGTGCGGTTCTGTGTAAAACAGCACCATGCAGTACTCCCTTCCCTGTCTGACAATTAATCTGCAGTGCCCCAAACCCGGCGCTGGCATAGGACACTAACTATAGAAACTATGAGGGAAGTTTTGTAACTATAAAATATAATTGAAATGGTTTATAAGGCTACTGAAAATTGAGTCTGCATAGTGAGAAAGTGATATACAGTGTCAAGCGCCAGAGAGTGTGCTAAAAAAAGAGAGAGGGAAAGGGAGAGAGGGAGAGAGGGGGAGGGAGAGAGGGGGAGCATTGGGGTTGATAGCAGTGCTGGCGCTGGCACTGATGATGCAGAGAAATAGTAGCGCAATATCTAGGTGTGGTCGTCCCATCACGCAGGGGGATACGGGATAGGGCAGGGTCAATTCAGAACATCAGAAAACTCAATACAGATAGATCAGTGCATGCCCTTGTTGCATTTTACCTAGACAATCTCATGTTGATCAACTAGCACACTTTGTCAATTCATTTGACAGGATTGGGAGAAATTACTTTTTTTATATAGGTTACTACTGCCACATAGCATAGATGTTGTCAACATGGTGTTGATTCATGTTGTCCCACACAAGATTAATTGGAATAATATAATCATTAATCAAGGTCACAGTTAAACAGCATTATTGTAGCTTTATACAGTGTCCCAGAAGCCAGTGGCATTTTGGATGCATCATTGGATAAGGTGATAATACTCTAAAGACTTAAAACCAAAAAAAAAGTATGATGTACAATTTCATGTCAATCAATGCAGCATAGAATCTTCATCATTGGAAAGAGCATTAATTGTTTGTTTCCTCTATGGGGCTTTTCTTCTGCCATGCAGGACATACAGTATAATTGCCATGTAAGTGATAAACGATTGACAGCACCACCATAGTGGTGCACAGAGCCCTGACTCAGTGCTCGATACATCAGCCCTCGCCATTCTACTTCACTGGATAGATAATCAATTCAAATCAAATTTTATTTGTCACATGTGCTGAATACAACAGGTGTAGATTTTACTGTGAAATGCTTCCTTATGAGCCATTTCCCAGCAATGCAGAGTTAAAAAGGAAGAAAAGTTTAGCAAGTAAAAAATAAAATAAAAAAGGAAATAGTGACACAATAAAAGAACAGTAACAAGGCTATATACAAGGAGAGTACTGATACCAAGTCAATGTGCAGTGGTACAAGGTAGGTGAGGTAATATGAACAGGTAGATAGGTAGGAAGGTAAGGGTAAACGTGACTGTAAAAGCTACATTAGCACAAGGCTCACAGCTCCCAGGTGTTTACTGCAAGCACATAATGGTCTATGTTGTTTGACAAAGATTTCACATTTTCAATAGTGATTATCAAAACTTTACCTATATTTTGGTTATTTTTAGAAAAACTGGATGTTGCAACTATTTTGGTTTTGATTTACTATGATATTTCACATTTTCATTTGGATTTTTGCGAAAATACTAATATAATAACGAATAATAAAGCAAACATTCTCATATTCAAATCTCCACTGCAACTTAGAGATGTATCTATTCAGCCAGTGAAGCATTATTTTCCCCCGTGCTAACACCTGGTAATCATTCCCAACCCTTTAATTAACTTACCCCTCTGTCCCTACCTGGTCCCAGGTGTCAGTGGAGATGGATATGAGGGAGGGTAAACCCGACCTGGCCGTGGCCCTGAAGGACATCCGTGCCCAGTACGAGGTCCTGTCAGCCAAGAACCAGAACCAGGCGGAGGAGTGGTACCGCTCCAAGTTTGCCAGTGTGAATGAGGCGGCCGCCCGCAACCAGGATCAAGTTAAGCATAGCAGGGAGGAGCTAAATGAGTACCGCAGGCAGGTGCAGGCCCGTACCCTGGAGATCGAGGCCCTCAGGGGCCACAATGAGGCCCTGGAGAGGCAGATGGCTGAGATGGAAGACCGCCACAGCAACGAGATGGGAGAGATGCAGGTACGTGGAGTAGGACAGGGTGAATATTTTTGTATACCACAGTAATTGCTACAGTACAGGCTTTACCCTGTGGATTCTATAGAATCATGTCCTCCTAAGTAACAGTTGCATATCACAGATGGTATGTGTGATGGGATTGTAATTAGACTGTAGCACAACACATGTAAAAAGGTATTAGGTCATGCACATTGTGAGGTAGAATAGTGAGGTCTTTATCATTAGTAATACATCCAGATGTTAATCTGCCTGCAGGAGACCATCCAGCAGCTTGAGTCTGCCCTCCGCAGCACCAAGGGTGAGATGTCCCGTCATTTGCGTGAGTACCAGGACCTGTTGAACGTCAAAATGGCCCTGGACATTGAGATCGCTGCTTACAGGTCAGTCATCACTTGATCTGAGTCTAAGAGTTATGTCTGATAATGTTAAATCAGCAGCATATCATTGATCCAAACCACAGTGCCTTTCCTGTATACTAAACACCTTTTTCACATTTGAATTCCAAGTCAGCAGAGTGACTGACAACATTCACATGACTGCTTTGACAATTATGAATGGTCGGCGTTTGGTACATTTGTAAGCTGACTCCCTCTTTCTCTGATTTAGTCAGTAGTTCAGTCAGCTCAGCAGTCATCACAATGTTGATGCACCACAGTGTGTCTTGGAAAGATTTATGAACATCTTTTCCCCCTTTAAAAAAATGTGAATACTTATTCAGCACACCAGTGGAATTTGACACGTGTAAACTGCCTCTCTCTTCCTCAACCTCTCTATGTCTCCATCTCCATCCCCTCTTCAGGAAGCTGCTGGAAGGTGAAGAGTGCCGTCTGAGTACAGTGGGCGGAAATATCCTGCAGTCAGGCTACTCTGGCTTCTCCTATTCGTCCGGCCGCTCCTACGCCCTGGGTTCCTCTGCCCCCTACAGGATGAGGGGAGCCAAGCCTGAGGAACCAGAGGAGGAGGAGGATGAGGAAGAGAAGGAGGAAGAGGAGAATGAGGAAGAAGGAGAGGAAGGAGAGGAGGGAGATGAGAATGCAGAGGAGAATGGAAACGGTGATGAGGAGGAAGAGGAGGAAGAGGAGGAGGAAGATCAGAAGAAGACAGATGAGAAAAATGGCAAGGATGAGAAGGATGAGAAGAAGGGAGAGAAGGGAAGTGCTCCCAGCAAGAGCACCAAGAGCTAAACTGCTTGTGTCATCGATCATCAATGCCTTTCGCACTACTACAGTCCACTCATTCACTCATATGGATCTTATCCCTTCGCCGTCACCTCATCTCTGTTTCACAAGGACACACACACAAACACACAAACACACAGACACACTTACCGTACCCACGCCAGATGCCTCACACACACACGTACCTTCTCCTCTGTTTCTCTGGGTCTCAACAATCAGCTGTGTGGTGGAAAACAGAAAGACACATCACAGAGAGGAACATACTGTTGGTGTATTACCCTGACAGAATATAAACCTGTAGCTAGATTTCCTGAATAGGGTGCTCGGGATCCTATGACACAGTTTTACACCATAGATGATGGTTATCACAGAACAGAGAGCAGAGAGAAGGTGCTCAACATTATGGTAGTAAGCCAGTCAGTCAGTCAGTAAGAGAATGCCTTAAAGCAAGTATGATGTCATATTAAGAGGTCAGGAATAATATTGCCCTGTAACGTCCTGTCTTTATGTGCCATTAATGATATGAAATGTGGTGAAGAGCCGTGGTAATCTTGAAAGTATTAATAGGATCCTGGTAGTAACACACAGACTACTATATGCACAGAGGTCTGGAGCATAAAACTTGATCAACTTTTACCAGTCCAACTTTTAAAGGTGCTTTTGATTTCGACAAAGAAAAGTTGCAAATGTCTAGAGAAATTCATTGTAGAAAATGCTTTGCAAACCTTTTCATGAATGTTAGTGTATAATATTGGGGACACAGAAATCCTGATAATTCCCGTAGGTGCAATAATGTATTTTGAGCTGCAGACACAAACTGGCACACTGAATGCTCCTCACTCCTCTTTTTTTCATTCACATGTGAAATATATAGAATGTTCAGTCCATTGACCCACTTTCTTTTCATCGCCAGAAAACTAAACATTTCACCATTCACCTTCCCCCCCTCTCTGTCACTGCGACGGTCAGAGCTCTGCGAAATGACAACATCATAACTTTTATTTGGGAGGTTTCTATTTTCAAAGGTAGGCGATAAGTGCATTGTGCAGTGATTCTTCTGTTTTCAGAAGGGCACCTTTCAGGAATGAAAAATGTTGAGTTTTAAAATGCTACTATTTATCACATTATACCCTTATATTTGATGTAGAAATACCCCCTCTTGATTGATTCATTTGTCACTGAATGGATATGCCCTGCCCTGCCCTCCAAGTAAGATAACTCACTCCAAACCTGAGGTAAATGTATTTCCTAGGCCCTTCCTTTCCCACAGAGTCTTGTTTGTTTACTGGGGGAGTGTGTGTTGTTTGCATCCCAAATGGCACCTTATTCCCTATATTGTGCACTACTTTTGATCATGGCCTATACGGCGCTGGCCAAAAGTAATGCATTACATAGGGAATAGGATGCCATTTGAGACACAGCCCGTGGGTCCTTTTAGCAGTGTGCTCTGTTCCAGACAGTGAAGAGGCCTGTGGCTGCTCTAACAGGACAGCTGGGGGTGACAGTGAGTGACAGACAGCCCTCCACTCTGACTGCAGGACCAGTTGGCAGCCGGTCAAGACGCCACTGGAGTCATGATTGGTCACATGATGCAGAGCCACAGATAAGGGCTATTATCACAATATACCCCCTACCACCACCACCACTGCAGTCTGAGATGGACAGCAACAGTATGCATACCCCAGGCAGACATCCCAAGCTGCAGGAGAGGGACCATAATAGCATATTGTAAGTTAGCTCTGATATGACTGGTGCCAAGCTATCCATATCAGGACTATCTGTGGGTCAGGGTACAGTGACTGTGTGGGTTGATATGTAAGGCTTAAAGAATAGGTGTAAATGTTAAAGACAGAGACATGTATGGTGTACAGCAATTAAATGAATAGTGTTGCAGGAAGTGTGTTCAGGGAAAGAATAATAAATGGAAAAATACAAATGGATGGAGAGCACAGGGATTTTTTTGTAAGAATTCGGCCAATGTACTTTAGAATCCTATACAGCAGTAAAATGACCTGTCCTCTCCAACATTTGTGTACACTTACCGTGGACAAATGTATAGCTTGACAGAATGTTAAATGTTCTTTTTTGAGACTGCCGCACACTGTGGAAGGCCTTCCTTAACTGTTCCAGATTTCACTCTTTTTTTCCTTTCTTTGAGAAATGAATCAATCAACAAGCATTGACTGCATGGCCTGATTCTTGGAGCATTAAAACTGGGCATGGGATAGATTTCGCTTGTTGACTGTAAAAAAAAAAAGAAATTGCCTTAACCATGATCAAAACAATAAAAATAGTTTTCACTTGCATTTCCCATGTTTCCGAGGTGGTTCAGGAGCGTTGAGCGTTCATTCTGCTATACTACTGTGACTGTATGTGCTGCTATCTCATGCAGTGGTATTCCTCCCAAAGCCAAATAAAGCCATTTATTAACCAAACACTTACAAACATCGGCAGTGTCTTCAATAATATCATCAAAACCATTCGACATAAGCTACATTTTATGACTGGGCGCAGGTTTAGAGCGAGAAGGACAAACCAAAAAACAATGCTATAATATTTGAAGCATTTTGTATTGAAAATGCATACAGTACACAATACAAATGTTAAAGATAGAATACTTAATTGGAACACTAACAAAGTGATCACCCGCCTCAGTTTTAGTAAAAATGCTGAGGGATGGGCCTAGAGAAATATAATCCCTTTCAAATTCATATACAGAGCTATGGATACAAGGACTGACCGTCATGATATGGAACACTTAAATGTAAATGTAAATGATATCAACATTATAGTTTTAACCATGTTTTGTGGTTATATAGTGTGTGTTTACATTTACTTTGATTACAAACTTTGGAATAAAACAAGTTTATATTTTGGGGTCTGGTGGGTATGACAGTGAAACTAATAAGCTCATGAGGCATTTATAAGTTATATTCTTCAAGAATCATTCATTTAAAGTAAAAAGAATGGATGTAGCAACTAAGGTGTCTAGATTGAAATAGAAAAACAAACTGTGATATCAAATCATTACTACACTAATGGACATGGTCAAAGAGATGAATAATAGTCCACGAAGGGAACACATCAATAAATGGACTTTATTCAAACTGTCTGCCCATCAGACTATGTTGATCCATTAGCATGACATAGCAGATATTATTGTCAGTCATGCCATTACCAACTAATGCCATTCTTCAATAACTCACTGACCTGAGAGGAATAGGCAAACCTATAATAAACCATAAATTATCATATATTTGATATGACATAACAATTTGGGTTAGCCAACCGGCAATGACTATACCACATAATAACACATCAAAGTTATGTCCCATCACTCACTGAGAGATTATGATCATGTGAAGTAGACATTATGCTTTACTTTTGTGTAGTTAGTTGGAGGAAAGTTTTACGAACTGCTCCACCAGACTGAAAGTGATGTATGAAGTCAGTTAGGCCTCTAGATGAGTTGGAGGGTTGCGTGCCAAATTACACCCTATTCCCTATTTAGTACACTAATTTTGACCAGGGCCCACATGGAATAGGGTGGCATTTGGATTGCAGGCTATATCTCCCCATATCAGCTCCCTCTCTCTCCTGCCTGCTTCAAAGGTAAAGGATGAGAGAAGGAGAAGGTAAGATGGATGACAGTAGCACAGTGGCCACCAGCACTGCTGTCAGAAGCAAGCACCTTATCTTAGAGTGGGGATCTTTACTATCTGCACAGCCACTCAGTAATACTGTGTGGACAAAAAGGTATCAGTGCATTGACAAAAGGTCATCATCAGCACGAAGGACAAATCAATGAAACACAGAAAACAAGACAAAACCTGCAAGAGGAAAGATGCTGTTCAATTAAGTCTGCTTCTCCAGAACAACAAATCTGCCGACGTCATATCTCCCCACATCGTGCGGAACCGCAATGCCGCCAAACAAATCAAGGACGGCTCCACCACGGCACAGCCACACACCGCAGAAAGGGATTGATCACATTCCTCTCTTTTCAATAAATCTGTCTAAGTACTATGCTCTGTCTTGCTGTGTTTGTGTGTGTGTGTCTTCTTCCATTGCAATCCTCCTGCAGAGTGATACATCCCTGGACCTTTCTCATTCACCCCACCCGGTGGTTCATATGATACCAAGGTCTAATTTACTTCAAAACTTCTCTGTGTGTGTGTATACAGTGCATGTGTGGCCATGTGAATCTCAACCTTTGTGTCGGTATACAAGCCAAGGCACATTATGGCTGATTCACTGTCATCTGTGTGCCATGGAGAGTTATGGGTTGGCAGGGCCAGGTGGGGTGAATGAGAAAGGTCCAGGGATGTATCACTCTGCAGGAGGATTGCAATGGAAGAAGACACACACACACAAACACAGCAAGACAGAGCATAGTACTTAGACAGATTTATTGAAAAGAGAGGAATGTGATCAATCCCTTTCTGCGGTGTGTGGCTGTGCCGTGGTGGAGCCGTCCTTGATTTGTTTGGCGGCATTGCGGTTCCGCACGATGTGGGGAGATATGACTTCGGCAGATTTGTTGTTCTGGAGATGCAGACATAATTGAACTGCATCTTTTTCTCAGTGCACTCCCGAGACCTGCTGCGATAAGGTCGGAAATCTTGGCCTCAGTAATCAGCAACCACCTCCTATCCATGTTGATGGCCAAATAATGACATTTCCACTAGAAATGACCTTGCCACTGCTTATCCCTTTATCTCCAGTACGGTCAACTGAGACTTTGGGAAAGGGTCAGGAACCTAATTATATAACATAGCCTACTATTACTGTTATGTATGTATACATTATATTAAGATAATGAGTTTACCCAGACATCTTGATAATCAGAGAAAAGATTCCTTTGTGATAAGGATAAGTATTACGTAATTCATTAGCACATGTGGCAGAGGAAGCTGATTGTAATCTAGGCAAAGTTACCAAGTTATCAGTCTTTCAGTCTGGGCCTCACGGCAGTTTTATCCAATGATCAGTGCTGTGTTTTGGCTTCTCAAAGGGTCCAAGGGATTTATTCAGTTGTCAATAGCAACATATTGCTGATTAAGAAAAAAAGGAAATTGTCAAATTGAGGGTACAATTACTCAATTATTCTTTGTGTCATTGATACTCACTATCTCTCCCCTTTCTCTAAATCTGTCTCAGCCTGCTTTTTCTGTACAAGAAGAGTTTTCACTCATCCACCATTCAGCAGCTCCCCTTTCACACCCTCTTCTCAGCCTTTCTCTCACTCTCTGTCTGTTTCTCTCTCTCTCTTTCACCTCCCTCTCTCTCTCTTTCACCTCTCTCTCTCGCTCTCTTTCACCTCCCTCCCTCTCTCGCTCTCTCTCTTTCACCTCGCTCTCTCTCGCTCTCTCTTTCACCTCGCTCTCTCTCTCTCTCTCTCTCTCTCTCTCTCTTTCACCTCTCTCTCTCTCTCTCTTTCACCTCCCTCTCTCTCTCTCTCTCTTTCACCTCCCTCTCTCTCTCACCTCCCTCTCTCTCTCTCTATTTCTCTGGCATCCTTTCTCCACCGCTATAAATAGACTTCTGCATTGCAGATGTCCCAGAGCCCCGAGGAGCCCCAGCCAAATTCTGCCACTCTGATATACAGTACAGCAAGATACCACACCACTGAGCGGGGCAGGGGGGCACCCTGCCTCATGCATATGCAATATAGCAGGACTGTGCAAAGTCGGGTGCAGGAACCTGGTGAAGTACCGCCACACCACAGATCACAGACACAACACTGCAGTACAAGGATAAAATGTAACTATGTGAAATTGGTTATTAGATTGCTTTGTGTTTAAAAAATAATAATACAGCAAACAAACAGTTATCATTTTTAGGACAAAGGTTATTCAACAGTTAATGAACCGAGAAATGTATGGATCTTTACAACTCTCTCCCTAATATATGTCTTAGATACATTCACCCAATAACAAGATACAGTATGTGCAGCACCCTCAATACGCTGTGGATGTGATACGGTCAGGGAATGTGGAATCACAATGATCGTAAAGTAGACAGAGAATGGATATGCAGCTTATAGATCACCTCGAGGGAGTGATTGACGGAAGTGCTGCATGCATTAATTTCCATTGATTGATTTATCTCTTCCAGCACTACAGGGGTTTTGATGGGTCATAAATCTATGTGCTGTGCTCCAGCATGGGCTACTGTGGTGAGAGGGCTCTCAATGGAATTATGCAAGAATCAAAGGAAGTAATTTAAAGAACTGATAAAGAATTTTAAAAACCACTTCACAGTAGGCCTATTTAACATAAGCACTGGTGTTTAATTAGAAATTGTAGTTCATTCGTAGCCTACCTTACAATTTTTTAAACCACTATTGATGACCCTTTAGTACTCTCTTATGAAAAATGTAATATTCAGAGGAGAAAAGAGGGGAAACGCCCTGAGAAGCATAACAACTTGGCTTTTGTGTTTTGTCTGCAATGCTGCCTTCCCTTCACTCCGACTCTGCAGAAGGTCATTAAGTAGTTACACTTCTCCATACCCCTGTCACGCCACTGGGATGAACCACATCTCTGTGCTGCTGGGGAGAGAGAGGCACACACACAAATGCACGCACACTGCTACACACACACGCATGCATGCTGCACAAAGCATCTCAAACAGTCCTCATTCAATACATTTGTCAGCCTTTGCTGCCACTTGGGGTCAAAACTGTCAATTGCAAATCAAAAACATTTCAACTTCACATTCGTTTTAGCCCACTTCAAGTACCATAAGGGTGAGATATCAGCAAGCCAACTGCATCGTCTGGCATCGATCATCTAGCGCACCAGTCTCCGCCATGAGAGGGCACAATCCGTCGTGAAGGAACTCTCTGAAGCTGGCTTCTCACCATCATCAATTTATTTGTTTTGTTAATCTACCTACAGTTTAAGTCTGAAGTTTTATTACACTTACGTAGGTTGGAGTCATTAAAACTCGTTTTTCAACCACTCCACAAATGTCTTATTGACAAACTATAGTTTTGGCAAGTTGGTTAGGATATCTACTTTGTGCATGACATAAGTCATTTTTCCAACAATTGTTTACAGACAGATGATTTCACTTATAGTTCACTGTATCACAATTCTAGTGGGTCAGAAGTTTACATTCACTAAGTTGACTGTGCCTTTAAACAGCTTGGAAAAATCCATAAAATGATGTCATGGCTTTAGAAGCTTCTGATAGGCTAATTGACATGATTTGAGTCAACTGAATGTGTACCTATGGATGTATTTCAAGGCCTACCTTCAAACTCAGTGCCTCTTTGCTTGACATCATGGGAAAATGAAAAGAAATCAGCCAATACCACAGAAAGGAAATTGTAGACCTCCACAAGTCTGGTTCATCCTTGGGAGCAATTTCCAAATGCCTGAAGGTACCATGTTCATCTGTACAAACAATAGTACGCAAGTATAAACACCATGGAACCACGCAGCCATCATACCGCTCAGGAAGGAGACGCATTAGAAATGTCCTGGTTTCTGAAGGAAAAGCACTTTTTGTCCATTAATAACATCAAATTGATCAGAAATACAGTGTAGACATTGTTAATGCACTTTTGAATATCTACTGGTACAAATGGCAGACTCCTTTTTGGTGGGAACAACACATACTGAATATTTCTACATAGAAATGGTGTTTCTGAAGACTTTTTGTCCATTAATAACATCCGACATTGTTAATGACTATTGTAGCTGGAAATGGCAGATTTTTGGGGAATATCTACATAGGTGTACAGACACTGACCGTGTCATCAGCAAAGCACCCCAGCACCATCACTCCTCCTCCATGCTTCACGGTGGGAACAACACATACTGTTCACCAACTCAAATTTGGACTTGGACTCATCAGATGTCCATTGCCTGTGTTCCTTGGCCCAAGCAAGTCTCTTCTTCTTATTGGTGTCTTAGTAGTGATTTCTGTGCAGAAAACTGAACACGAAGGCCTGATTCACGCAGTCTCCTCTGAACATTTGATGTTGAGATGTCTGTTACTTGAACTCTGTGATGTATTTATTTGGGCTGGTAACTCTAATGAACTTCTCCTCTGCAGCAGAGGTAACTCTGGGTCTTCCTTTCCTGTGGCAGTCCTCATGAGAGCCAGTTGTAATCATAGCGCCTGATGTTTTTTGTGACTGCACTTGAAGAAGAAAATTATTGAAATGTTCAATATTGACTGACCTTCATATCTTAAAGTAATGATGGACTGTCATTTCTCTTTGCTTATTTGAGCTGTTCTTGCAATAATAGGGACTTGGTATTTGACCAAATAGGGCTATCTTTTGTATACCACCCCAACCTTGTCACAACACAACTGATTGGCACAAACAAATTAAGAAGGAAAGAAATTCCACAAATGAACTTTGAACAAGGCACACCTGTTAATTGAAATGCATTCCAGGTGACTGCCTCATGAAGCTGGTTGAGAGAATGCGAAGCGTGTTGAAAGCTGTCAAAGGCAAAGGGTGGTTATATTTTGATTTAACACCTTTTTGGTTACTACATTATTCCATGTGTTATTTCATAGAACAATGTAGAAAATAGTAAAATAAAGAAAAACCCTTGAATGAGTAGGTGTCCAAACTTTTGACTGGTACTAATATAATATATATATATATATATATATATATATATATATATATAGAGAGAGAGAGATATATATAATGAAATCCACAACCCAAAAAAACACAACCAGTAGTTACCACTATGGAACGCATTAACTTTTGATATGTCTAGACTAGAGAAAATTGATTTTCAAGAGTGTTTGGTACCCATTGTAAGCCAACGTTACAAAACGTTGAGATACAGAATGCAATTCAGACCATAAATAACGTCGCGATTCAACACCGAGGGTCGTCACTAGTTACAACAGCCACAAAGTCATAACCCCCGCCCATTTCTCAAAATCAAATCAAATTGTATTGGCCAAATACACATATTTAGCGGACTTTATTGCGGGTATAGCGAAATGCTAAATGCTTATGTTCCTAGCTCCAACAGTGCAGTATTATCCAACAAGTCACAAATATAAAAGTCAAATAATGTAGGAGAGGCATTTTCTCAAATATGGTAGAATACAGTATATACATATGAAATGAGTAAAGCAGTATGTAAACATTAAAGTGACCAGTGATTCCATGTCTGTGGGCAGCAGGATGAGTAATCGGGTGCTCAATTGCTCTTCTTAAATTTGTATTTTAAACCTAAACACACTGCTAACAGTATGCCTAAACCTAACCTTGGACTAAGACCAAACTGCACATTTTTGTTTTCATACATTTTTACGATATAGACATAATCATTTAGACTTTGTGGGTGTAATATCTAGTGGAAACCCAGTGAGAGGGACGTGAATCATCTGGGGTTAACAAGAATAATTTATGTCGAACGAAACAATCGTATTTTGTTGTTTAGCAAGCTAGCTGGTAAACTGTAACAACCCTGTGTCACATACACTCACCCTCTGTAGTAGCTGGGACACGAGTTGCAGAAATGACAGAGCTACGGCACCGCGGAACGACTGAAAACGACCTATATCAACAATCCGAAGACAAGGTAGCTAGCTTACGGTACTACGGAGTGGTTATGGACTGCCATTTGGAACAAACCCGTTAGCTAGCCAAGGCCCACTAGATGGGACATCATGCCACAAATTATGATTGTGACTAGGATAATAAGTATTATTTAGCTGTAATAGCGTACAAGACAGGATAGTTAGCTAGCCACGTCGAACGTTTACAATTTAATTTGCGCTAGTTTGCTTGCTAGCAAAACATAGCTAGCACGCTAACAAATTGTATACTGACTTGCTGCTAACATTAGCTCTGGCATGAATGGCACACATTTACAAGATACCATTGGTGGTTAACTAGCTATCTATATCTAACGTTTGTCTCTAGCTTGTCATTGAAAGTAACAAGAAGTATAGCTATTCCTCTCTGCCTACTCCCCAGTCAACTGAACTGAAAATTGGCGTTGTGCATTTACTGTGTGGCCAGGGCAACACACTTTTTAATTAGATGTTTCTATTCAATTAACTTAATCATGTATTAGTCATAAACTCTGGCTAGTTTTCAAACGTATGAGTTGGATTTCAACTCATGAGGTAGGATGAATTGAAATGGCCATGGCCAATCAACTCTGCAAGAAGGACAACCCACATACAAATACAGACAGATCACCATCACTGCCTAAATTTATAGTTAGTATGTATGATGCCAGCTGTGGGCTGTTTCGAATAAAAAACCGAGTTACTTTACATTTAAATTAGGGATGGGCAATATGGTCAAAATATGTCACAGTATTTTTCAAATTATGGTATTTTATGTTTTGGATAATAAAAGTGATATATTTGCTTTGAGTAGTGGGTGGCAACACATACATTCTAAGTTATTTTAACAGGTCTCTCTCCATCCTGATTGTTTTATAATGTTCAATTAAACTTCAAACCAAAATAATTTTCTGCATTTTGATAAATTTCTGCATTTCCTGCACTCTTTTGAGATAATTTCCACACTGCCACGTAGGGTTGCACGATATTGGCAAAACATATTGGCCTTGTTTTTAACCAAATATTAAATATTAACTACGATTTGAATTGCGATTTAGTTTAAACTGTTGGAATCATTGAAAAACGTATGATTATTCTAATTCTATAGTTAGAAGATAATAGTGGGCACTTTGAAAACAGTGCTGTTTGATATGACAACAAATTAAAATTCCAGGGAGGAGTTATTGTGACAGGGTAGGAACCAAAGTCTTGGTCAGTGTTTCATAGGGGACCCTATAATCTTTGGCTACATTAAATGTTTTCACTTAGCTACTTCATGTAGCTAACATATTCATGCGGGATGGCAGTGGTGTTTGAAATGGAGGGGAGGGACTACAGAGCTAAGCATGTCTCTTTAAGGAGGCTAAAAATAGAGTTTGTCTTGGAAAAGTTGAATATTTTCAGAAGGAGTCAGGTAATTGGTTAAGGGAGAAGAATGGGTTTGACTGGGCACAGGATGGGTTTGAATCAGTTGAAGCTAGCAATAACAAGGGAGAGGGTACACATCTATCTATTTATATATATAATGTAGCCATCCGTTCAAATTTGTGGATTCAGCTATTTCCGCCACACCTGTTGCTGACAGGTGAATAAAATCAAACACACAGTTATGCAATCTCCATAGACAAACATTGGCAGTAGAATGGCCTTACTGAAGAGCTCAGTGACTTTCAATGTGGCGCCGTCATAGGATGCCACCTTTCCAACATGTCAGTTTGTCAAATTTCTGCCCTGCCCCTGTCAACTGTAAGTGCTGTTATTGTGAAGTGGAAACGTCTAGGAGCAACAACGGCTCAGCCTCGAAGTGGTAGGCCACACAAGCTCACAGAATGGGACTGCTAAGTGCTGTAGCACGTAAAAATAGTCTGTCCTCGGTTGCAACACTCACTACCGATTTACAAACTGCAGCTGAAAGCAACGTCCACTCAAGAACTGTTCGTCAGGAGCTTAATGGAATGGGTTTCCATGGCCTAGTAGTTGCACACAAGCCTAATATCACCATGCACAATGCCAAGCTTTGGTTGGAGTGGTGTAAAGCTTGCTGTCATTGGAATCTGGAGCAGTGGAAACACGTTCTCAGGATCGATTAATCACGCCTGACTATCTGGCAGTCCGACGGACAAATCTGGGTTTGGTGGATGCCAGGAGAACGCTACTTGCCCGACTGCATAGTGCCAATTGTAAAGTTTGGTGGATGAGGAATAATGGTCTGGGGTGTTTTTCATGATTCGGGCTAGGCCCCTTAGTTCCAGTGAAGGGGAATCTTAGTCCTACAGCATACAATGATGTCTTAAGACGATCCTGTGCTTCCAACTTTGTGGCAACATTTTGGGGAAGGCCCTTTCCTTTTTCAGCATGACAATGTCTCCGTGCACAAAGCGAGGTTCATACAGAAATGCTTTGTCTATCGGTGTGGAAGAACTTTACTGGCCTGCACAGAGAGCCCTGACCTCAACCCCATCGAACACCTTTGGGATGAATTGGAATGCCGACTGCGAGCCAGGCCTAATCGCCCAACCTCACTAATGCTCTTGTGGCTGAATGGAAGTAAGTCCCTGCAGCAATGTTCCAACATCTAGTGGAAAGCCTTCCCAGAAGAGTGGAGGCTGTTATAGCAGCAAAGGTAGAACCAACTCCATATTAATGCCCATGATTTTGGAATGAGATGTTTGAGAAGAGTTAGGAGGGAGTTTTAAAAATAATAATATTTTATTTTTTTAAATTGAGGGGGCGGTAGTTCTCAGGGAACTGTGGCTGATCGTGGATGGCTGGGAGCTTGGGCCGATAGGTCGCTGGTCGGGGACCCTGATTTGACTTGGTGGGAGATCTGTCGACATGCCCTTGAGCAGAGCGCTTGACCCTGGTTGCTCCTGTGGGTCGCTCCTTTTGTTCCAGTGGAGCCAGCTAACTAGCGATTTGGCGTTAGCGGTTAACACAACTTAGCCAGAACTTGCTGAGAAAATAAACAAACTAATAGTGTAATTATAGAACACTAGTGTATTTATATTCAGAAGTGTAACCCGTGTCAAATGGCTAGCTAGTTAATGGGGTGCGCGCGAATAGTGTTTCAACCGGTGACATCACTGGCTCTGAGATCTTGAAGTAGTTATTTATATTGCTCTGCATGGGCCGCGACATTTGTGGAGCGATAGGTAACAATGCTTCGAGGGTGTCAATTGGTGTGTGCAGAGGGTCCGAGCCCAGGTAGGGGCGAGGAGAGGGACGGAAGCAATACTGTTACAGAAGCAAAGTGAAAACCGCATCGTAGTCGTCAACATTGTTTCATGTGCAGCGTTAACCATGAAGACTGAACGCAAGTGTCTCGTGGCGGGCAACAATAAATGCTGTCTTTGAGTGCCAGGTTCGGGGATAGGTCTGTGTGGAAAGCAGCATGGAGAGGGAGCGCGAAGAGAGATGACTCACTTAGCGGAGTAAACTATAAAAATTGACGTTACACACGACGTATCACATTTAACAAACCAAACATTTAAATACCACTATAAAAGGTAAAGTAAAAACACAAACCGGTCTGTGCAGCCCTACATTTTAAAGTATTTTATGAGCTCTAATTAAAAGTGTCCAGCTGCTTTGTTGTGTTGCATTTTCTCTCCTCATCCATCACACAGGCTCCACTGTGGGGCTTTACTTGTTTCAGGGTCCTTATTAAAAGACATGCTGTGTTCCCCCCTCCAAGTCCACTTTGACTTGCATTCCCGCCTCAGAATGTAGGCCTTGCGTCTTGGTTTTTGATCAGTGATTGCCAGCCTGGTGCCCCCCTTAGCGACGTTGGCAGAAAGCGGATGTTTCTGGTTGACGACTCCGCTCTGGCGTCTGTCTACTCCTGCTACGTTCGGTTAGGCAGGTTTCATCATGCAGCTGTGTTGTGCTGGTGGTATAGGGCCGTGGCGCTCTGTGGTTTGATTCTGTCAGACATCACTGTAGAAGGACCCTGCCTGCAGGTGCATCATCAATTCTCCATGGATAACTTAGTGTCTCTGTCTTGTGCCTACAAAATGTTTTTGAGTTGAAATCATTTGAGCCAAAGTTGACTCGGTTTGCTCTCAGAAAGTTTGAAGAATGGTTATATCAGTCAAATTGTCACAGCCTAAGGACACTGGAAAATAGATCCAGCCTATTTATACCCAGAGGAAATGGCATGTTTGTTGGTCATGTTTGTTGGATGTTAACCCCTACCCTAACCTTTTACATTTCAATGGGGTAAGGTTAGGGACATCCCAAGGATAGCACTGACCCTGGTTTGTTGTGTATAGTATGTATGACTGCATGTGCATGTCTATTATTGTGGTAGCGTAGGTGATAAGGTAGAAGGAAATTGCATAGGCCTACATTACTTATTTAACATGGTTGAATGAATCTCTTGATTCTGATAATGTGACCAGAGACAAAAACCAAACGAGGTGTGGGTAGTGTAGTGCTGCTCCTTGCCTCCCACGGAACATGAAAGGGGTCTCTTCAGTAACAGGAGTGTGGAAGGAGGGGCTATTTTTATCCAGGGCATCCTGCCTGATAGGAAATGGGAACCAGCAAGCCTGGGGGTTCCATCAGCTTGATAGCTAGGCCTACTGCTATATGTGTGTACACAGTGTGTGTGTTGACAACCAAGACAGGCAGAGTGTAGGCTAACAGCTATCTGTTGTGTTAATAGGAGGTTAGGTGACACAACAGTGCAATTTTGGTAGCGCTAGGGGGGAGAGACCACGATGACATCACAGCAGTCTGCAATGTCTAATGACACATTTTGTTACCTTGGAAAGCAGAGGGTCATCCGCTTTCAGACAGTATCAAGGGGGCAGACACCATGAAATATGTTGATTACTCTGTCACCATCAGCCGTATATTTATCAGACAGACTATCCTAACGCCAAAGCGGAAAAGCACTACAAGCTTGCTCTCAAAATGTTGTTCACTGACATAAAATAGACCCGGAAAGGAAGTGGGGGAGCATTCCTCATAGGAGGCTAGCTGTGTTTGTTTACATTGTATGACTAACTCTATCTATACCTGTGTCTGTCTCTCTATCTCCCCCCTCTCTCTCTCTCCCCGCTCTCTCTTTCTCTCTCTGTAGGGATCTGAGAATGAGGGGAAAGCAGAGGGGGTGTCTGAAAGCGAGACCAAGCCTGATACAGGGCTCCCGGAGGTGCCTGTCCCTGCTGATGACACCCCTGAGGTTCTCAATAAAGCCCTATCTGGACTGTCCTCACGGTAAACACTTCCAACATATATATTATTTTTTCATTGACTATTTTCCTATGGTAATCACAACCTCCGGTTTGGAACAAGGGAAATATCACCCATTTACAAAACGTAATATCTGCGTCCCATAAGTCTCTGGTCAAAAGTAGTGCCACTAGGCCTATAGGGAATAGAGTGCCATTTGGGACACAACCAACATCTAGATTTTTTTATTTACTATCTTTGGTTTGGTCCTCCATCCTAACAACATCCTGTTATTCAGACATGGGGATTATTGAATGCTAATGAAATACCATCTGCTATGCTCAATATAACTATTGATCTGTGTAGGCCTATATTGACATTCTTCAGGAATGTATTGCCCAGCACACAGACAACTGGGCACAGAGACAACTGATATGGATGCTTATTGTTCACCTTTTCATTACACACTGTATATGGGGATTAACTGTGTGTGTGTTCTCAGATGGAAGAACTGGTGGGTGCGAGGGATCCTGACTCTGGCCATGATCTCCTTCTTCTTCATCATCATCTATCTGGGCCCCATGGTGCTCATGCTGATTGTGAGTGATCCTCATCCTCCTTTCCATAAGCCTTCTGTCTGTCAGTCAGTTTGTTAGCCGATCCCAAATCGCTCCCTACCCGTCCCCCTTGGTCCGAACTCCTCTTTTGCCAGATCTGCAGTCTCAGGATAGGTATACGCAGTCCAGTGATGGAGCTTCCACCATATTGCGTACATACCTTACAGATCTGCAGAAACAAAAGGTTAGGACGAAAGAGAGGGTAAGGGATTGAATTGGGGCCGGCTGTCTGTCTGTGTCCTTAATGGATTTAGGCTCAGAGTGTAACTCAGTGGAAATAACAGACTTTTCTCTGCTTTACTACCTGCTGGGAGGGAGAAAGCTTGCTGCAGGAAGTGAACAGAGAACACACAAACTCTTTATAGAGTCACAACACAAGAACATTGAACCAAAATGTCTGATTAAATGAGATGGAGATGAGCAACAAGGAATCATCCAGATACTGTTGTCAGGGTGATATCAAATGTGAAGTGTGGTAGGGGAATACCATGTAGTTGATACCAAAACCCAGACAGTCAATGGCAAACCTCAGTCATTTATTACAGACCTGTTCAAAGTAATAATGGAACATCTTTCTTTACAGGTGCTGTGTGTGCAGATCAAATGCTTCCAGGAGATCATCCACATCGGTTACAGTGTGTACCACTCCTACCACCTGCCCTGGTTCAGAACGTTGAGTTGGTGAGATGCGCGTGCGCACACACACAATTTTATGTCTGTGTTTAATGTTATACTGCAACTAACTGTTTGTTGACCCGAGATAATGAGTTGCATGTTTTATTTCATTGCAGACTTCCTGAGGTTTGTTGGTATGGTGATGTTTACCCAGTTAGCAGAGAGAAACTATATCATGTTACATGTAGTGGTGATGCTATTTGTAGTATGTTAGCTCTGGTGTAAAAACTATTTCGTTATTATAAAACATCATAACTTGTACATTTCTTCATAACTTGAACATTGCATCTCCAAAAGTTCACCATTGCTCCAGGTTTTCCAGAAAAGGTTGCCTAGTGAATGTTCAGTCTGTTATAACAGTTCTGACCTCACCCCTTGCTCCCCTCTTCCTCCCTTCATCTTCCTCCTCTCCCTCCCCTCCTCTCCTCCCGCTGTCAGGTACTTCCTGCTCTGTGTAAACTACTTCTTCTACGGAGAGACGGTGACAGACTACTTCTTTAATCTGGTGCAGAGGGAGGAGCCGCTGCGCATCCTCAGCAAATACCACCGCCTCATCTCCTTCGCTCTGTACCTCACAGGTGAGATGCAGGCTGTCTCAAAAGTTCTGACTAACTTCCTTTTTTCATGTCTTTTCCTTCATGATCACTGACCTGGCAAGGACAGATGGAAACCGATCTAGTGCTTTTTCCTATTGGTGATAAAGAAGCAATTTTAGAGTATTGAGAGTGAGACAGAGCCAGGGAGAGTGAGTGAGGGAGGGAGGGAGGGGAGTCCTCTTTTGAACGTTTAGTGTTTTAGTTGGAGCTTCTTCATTTTTAATCAGTTTTTACCTGACAAAGGGTTTGGTACAAGTTTTTTTAAATTATAAAAGCTTCAGAAGGAAACCCCACTGTGCCACACCCTCCCTCTTTCAGTCAACCAGTGCAGCAGTGGCAGTTCATGGCAGCAGGATGTGGTGAAGGTAGCACTCGCTAAACGTCTGCTGTTTCTGTGTGACTGTATGATCATACCTCGACTTTGTGGCTCAAGGTAAAGAGGAAAGTTAATACCCATCTATCCCTCCTTCGTTCATACCTCCCTTAGGGTACATTTCAAAACAGGGCTGGGTTGTTTACTGGAGAAGTGTTGGCAGGGAAAGGCTTTTAAGGTAATAGGGCCATCTCTTTTAAGGTAATAGGGCCATCTCTTTTAAGGTAATGGGGTCGTGTCTCCAATGACAGATAATGTAGAAGGAGCGGAGTTTCACAGAATCTATAAGTAGTTATATAAAGATAAATCAGAACACTGTGTGCTTTGTTCTAGCCTGGTTCCAGATCTGTTCATCAGGCCAAGTTTAAAGTTTTCTTCGTCATATATGCGGGATGCACATATGGTATACACTGTCCAACAAAATGCTCACTTGCAGGTTCCTTCTTGACAATGCAACAACAATAGGAAATAATGAAAGGTAAGTTTACGAACATAAAGTAAATGACTCAGTAGAATAGGATAAACAGTTTAGCAGAAGTATAATACAGTGACTACAATGACCATAGAAGTTGGCAAGACGGCACAAACTGATCTGGTACCAGGCTAGCATTGTTGTGCTCTGATGAAGCATGTGTAACAAATTGATGTGGATTGGATGGATGTAGAAATATTCTGGTGTCCAAATTGTCCTAACTGAATTATTGACCTGACTGCTTTATCTAATTTGTTAGATCCGATAAAAGCATCTTACTCACAAGGGCGTCTTCTTACTCTGCTTTGATACAGCCTTGGGGATTGATATAATTATTGGAAGTGTAAGAAATCAAGACTTACATGCAGCGCATTCATGTGATTGTGTTTTTATCTGTTACTGACTTTAGCAGGCTTTTAACCTCTGAACCCAAAACCAAATCATAATTTATGTCACTAGAGATTGTGATTGAGTTTGATTGAACATGGCTTGGATGACTACAATGATGCAGTTGCTGGTCCTCAGTTTTAAAACAAAGAATGACAATAATAGCTTCTAAAACCTGTCTGACCCAAAAATGCTTTGGTGTGAATCCATTTGAATTCAATCACTTTTAAACAGCATCCCTTTTGATTTAAACTAAACCTTTCATTCATGTTTGCCCATGGAATAAGTGGTCAGAAAGTGACCGTTTGGACCTGAATGCCAAAACATTCAGGAGATAGACGGTGCTCAAAGTTCACCCATTTTGCATACCATTCAATGAGACATCTATGTCTTCATCACTGGAAAAGATAAATGGTTGCGTTTGACAACACTAAGCTTAAAAATGATATCAAACTATTTGATTATTTCTTGAAAGAAAATATATATTTTTAATAATTGTAATTTAAAAAATGTAGGGTAAATTATTTAAAAACGTATGACCTCAGATTGTTTTCATATTCTCATACAGTATGTTATAGCATAGACCCTATTTTGCATCATCTGAGGTTTTTATATTTTCCCTGCCATCGGTTGAGACACAACATGCTCTTGAATACAGGGTGGGTGTCATTTCAATTATATAAATATAATTCTTAGAATGGACCTTGACCTGTCGACCACTGCAATTTAGCTGGTACACCATTGAAATTTGAACTTTTAATTACTACCACAAAGATGACCGCCGGTCCACCCAACGTCGAATGTCAACTTAAATGGTCATGTCTATTCTATTATTTATATTTCTATGATTTTAATAGGATTGACTGTATTATTGAAAACAACCGATATTTCCATCCAAGTTAACATTTATCTGATGTGTGGACCTCAACCCATCTTTGTGGTATCGTTTGAAAGTTAAAATGGGAATACATTTGAAATTTTATCAGCCAAAACATGACACCCACCCCTGTATTCAAGAGCATGTTGTCTCAACTGATGGTGGGCACAACACTAAAACCTTAGATTATGTCAAATAAGGTCTAAGCTACAAAATGTGAAAATTATAAATATTAGATAATCAACATTAAATTATATACTTTTTGTTAAAATATTTTTTCCCCAGAAATTAGAAAATAGTTTGACAACCCTGTTTGTAAGATTTTAAATTATATCAATCTCAACCGTTTATCTTTTCCAGAAGACATGGATGTGTCTTGGTATGGTGGGGTATGCAAAATGGGTCAACTTTCAGCACCTTTTAACTCTGTAGTGTTTTGGCAATCAGGTCCAAAATGTCACTTTCTGACCACTTATACAATGGGAAGATATGTATGGAAGGTTTCATTCAAATCATATGGGGTGCTGTGAAAAAGAGATTGAATTTAAATTGATTTACTCTTTGTTGACTTGTTTCCTCTGTTCTGTGTTGTGCAGGTTTCTGCATGTTCGTGCTGAGCCTGGTGAAGAAACACTATCGTCTGCAGTTCTATATGGTGTGTGTGTGTGTGGTGCGTGCATGCATGCATGCATGTGTTGGGTAGCATAGTGTGTGTATGTACTGTATTATGAACCCTCTGGGCTGCTACTTCATTATTGAAGGGGCCTGGCCCAGAAACATGGAATCCCACCAGCAGTGATCTGGGTCCTTTCCAGGATATAGATGAGGCCCCTATTCCGATCTGCTGCTGCAGCCTTTGTCAAACACAGACACCGACACTGACCGTCTGTGGCTCTGTTTTGGGCTCTGGATTGACCATGTAGGCCAGTGACATTGCTGAGCGCTGCTAGGAAACACACACTGCAGTAACATATCACTGAGAGCACCGCATACTGCAGTAAAACTCATCTACTCAGTGTTGTGGACAAAATGTCACACTGACTGGGCTGAGGTCTCAGCACTCCTCAAGGATATGTTTGTGTTGTTGCAAAGAGAACTTGGTCATCATTGCCCTGTTATCAGTAAGGATTGTTCTGTGCAAAATGCCATTTACAGCATTAATGCTAAATTACAAACAAAGTGTGCTATGAGTAATTATAAACTGGGTTGGGTCGAGCCCTGAATGCTAAAAGCCATTTTATATCAGACTATACCACGGGTATGGCAAGAAATTACTGTTCTATTTACGTTGGTAACCAGTTTATAATAGCAATAAGGCACCTCGAGAGTTTGTGGTATATGTCCAATATTCCATCTCTAAGGGCTGTATCCAGGCACTCCGCGTTGCGTTGTGCCTGAGAACAGTCCTTAGTTGTGGTATATTGGCCATATACCAAACCTCCTCGGGTCTTATTACTTCAATATATTGCAGTGTTCTGGCCACTTTGGGGTAGCTATGTTCCTTTATCACTTATTAAAAATGTTGGGACAATTAAGCTTTCTGAAAATGAATTTCCTTCCTTCCTGTCAGTTTGGCTGGACTCATGTAACTCTGCTGATCGTAGTGACCCAGTCCCACCTCATCATCCACAACCTGTTTGAGGGAATGATCTGGTAAGAAATGTCTCTCTGTCACTCACTCAAATTCAATAAGAGGGCAAATTCAGTCAGACATTGGGTGTGACCTAAATGGCACTCTATTCCCTATATAGTGCACTACTTTTAGTGCCCTGTGGACCATGGTCAACGTAGTATACTATATAGGGAATAAGGTGTAATTTGGGATACACCCAGTGGATGTATTCTGTCAAGTTAGTGCATGGGAGTGTCTTCACTTAGCCCAGTGTCTCCATGCTGTACAATGGGAGGACTTATTGCAGGTTGAAAAGTCTTTCTGATGTAATTACGACTTGTCCTACAACCATGTGATGCAAATGACAAGTGCATTAGGGTGGTCTACATCTGAAGCTTATTCAGGAGTCAACAACATTTCAGAACGTTCAGGTAGAAATGTACTATGTTGAAGAGACCTGCTCTGTCTCTTCAGAGTAAATACATATGTCTGTTCTACCATGTTAGCTAGCAGATCCAAGTTGGCTAAACTTCAAATATAAAAACATAGCTGGCTACTCACTAGCACGTGGTGCTTGAGAGATTGTTTAAGAGGCCTGTGTTCATTTTCAATAATGCTATAAGAGGTTTGTCAATAGTGAATGTGTATTATGCATGGTTCTGGTTAAATTTGTAGCAAAAAGGGCATTTTTATAGGCCGACTTGAAAGCCAGATTCGTGTGAATAGCAAAGAAAGCAGGTTGTGGAAGGTTTATATTCAGCCTCGGTATAATTTCACGAACTCTGAATTCATTATATTATTGCTGACTGTTTGAAATGCTGTGTATTTGACATTTTACGCCCTCTTGAGTCAATTTCCACAGCCCCACGGAAATCTAATTGCATAATTTAAAAAAAAAACATAAAAAATCTATCTGTTTAACCTCTGCGCACCGAACCCGGTAGGTAGAGCGGGATGAAATTGGACAACATACGGTGATCGCTACATAAATAGTCATATTAAACATGAATGAAAATACAAGTGTCTCACATGTATCGAAAGCCTAGAATCTTGCTAATCCAACTGCATTGTCAGATTTAAAAAAGGATTTACTGCGAAAGAATACAATGCGATTATCTGAGGATAGAGCCCCATTAAAAAAAAAACTATTTCAACCAGGACAGGCGTAACATAATCACAAACTGCAATAAAATAAATTGTTTACCTTTGACGATCTTCCTCTGTTTGCAATCCCAATGCCCATGTTACACAATGAATGGTCTTTTGTTTGATAAAATCCATTTTTATAGCCTAACACAACATTTTGTGATCCGCTTGTGTCGTGAATTCCGTCTCGTTCCATTTTCGACGACACATTCGAGGTAAATACACACACAAAACGTGACTTTTCCAGTCATGTTTGGTTTCATTGCAATCAACTGGTTTGTTTGTAACACAAGCAAACCTGATGGGTCATTTCGCAGGACGTATTGACTGAAAGAAACCGATTTGACAAGTAATGACATCATTGTGCACCAATGATTTGCCTGCTGTTTCGTTGATTGACTGTATTTTAACCCAATGACCACTGATCGTCTTGAAATCTAGCTGGGTAGATAGCCTATGAGCTGAGGTAAACGGCAATATGTAATGTTTATGTGTTGGAAGACCAACCCATGTAGTAAACTCCGGCGTAAAGAGGGTCATTCGCCATTGACGATTCATACCCAAAGGAGCCACGCATGTCACGCACAGCGTTGTTTTGTTAAAGCGCATTTTCAGCTGTTTGTATATCAATCAGTATGGCGACTAAGTCAGGTAAATCTAAGTCTAGATATACAGATGTACACACAGTTTTAGAAGAAATTGATTGAGGACGATTCATTTAGCGATTCCCAAATGGAGGAATATTTTTTTGAACGGAGAGGACATCGTTTTGGACTGGTAAGTTCTTCTCATGCTAATGCCGGAGACACCTGAAACCCCACCTCTTTAAGGAATACCTAGGATAGGATAAAGTAATCCCTCTAACCCCCCCCCCTTAAAATATTTAGATGCACTACTGTTCCACTGGATGTCATAAGGTGAATGCACCAATTTGTAAGTCGCTCTGGATAAGAGCGTCTGCTAAATGACTTAAATGTAAATGTAATGCTTTATACACCCCACTGAATACACCCCAGGTGTTGATACCAGTACCTCTCTCCTTCTCGTCTAGGTTCATCGTGCCCATCTCCTGTGTGATCTGCAATGACATCATGGCCTACATGTTTGGCTTCTTCTTTGGACGTACTCCACTCATTAAGGTTAGCAAGACTGTTACACCACTACTGTATGTAGCATTTTCTGAAGTTTGGATCGTTCATTTGATATTTGGTACAAAGGATACCATTGGTAACACCCTGTACTGTGTCAACGTCCTGATTGTGTACTCTACAGCTGTCTCCTAAGAAGACCTGGGAAGGCTTCATCGGCGGATTCTTTTCTACTGTTGTGTTTGGGATCCTGGTAAGACACGACCATAGCTAACTGCAAAAGTTTCCTTTCAAATTCCCCACAAGTCCTATTATTTTATTCTCTGCTTCTGTCCCTCTCTCTCTCTCTCCAGTTGTCCTATGTGATGGCAGGCTACAGCTTCTTTGTGTGTCCAGTGGAGTTCAACAGCGACCATAACAGTTTTGAGGTGGACTGTGTGCCCTCTGATCTGTTCCAGCTACAGGACTATGCCCTGCCGGCCACCCTCGAGTCCCTCACTGGATGGGTGAGTCGGATCTGTCCCCTCTGTTTGATTGTGTGGCTGGCTGGTCTCTGTTTCTGATCTGTCTTTCTGGCGGGCTGGCGGGTCTGTTTCTGATCTGGCTGGCTGGCGGGTCTGTTTCTGATCTGTCTTTCTGACTAGCTGGCGGATCTGTTTCTGATTGATCGCTGGCAGTACTCTGATTGATCGCTGGCAGGTTTCTGAACTGTCTTTCTGACTAGCTGGCGGGTCTGTTTCTGATTGATCGCTGGCAGTACTCTGATTGATCGCTGGCAGGTTTCTGATCTGTCTTTCTGACTAGCTGGCGGGTCTGTTTCTGATTGATCGCTGGCAGTACTCTGATTGATCGCTGGCAGGTTTCTGATCTGTCTTTCTGACTAGCTGGCTGGTCTGTTTCTGATTGATCGCTGGCAGTACTCTGATTGATCGCTGGCAGGTTTCTGATCTGTCTTTCTGACTAGCTGGCGGGTCTGTTTCTGATTGATCGCTGGCAGTACTCTGATTGATCGCTGGCAGGTTTCTGATCTGTCTTTCTGACTAGCTGGCGGGTCTGTTTCTTATTGCTGGCGGGTCTCTGATCTCTGGCTGGGCTCTGTTTCTGATCTCTGGCTGGCTGGCTGGCTGGCGGGGCTCTGTTTCTGATCTCTGGCTGGCTGGCTGGCGGGGCTCTGTTTCTGGTCTTTGACAGTATTTTCCACTAGCGCCGGCTGTCGGTAATTTTCCACTTAAATTAACTACGCAAATGTTCAATTCTCTAGTTAGAAAAAAAGTCTGCCGGGCCTACCAAAGTGGCGCAGCATCGCAGTGCTTGAGGTGTCACTACAGACACTGGTTGTGTCACATCCGGCCGTGACCGGGAGTCCAATAGGGCGTCGCACAATTGGCCCTGCATTGTCCGGGTTAGGGGAGGGTTTGACCGGGGGCCTTTACTTGGCTCATCGTGATCTAGCGACTCCTTGTGGCCTGCAGGCTGACTGCGGTCGTCAGTTGAACGGGGTTTCCTCTGATACATTGATGCGGCTGGCTTCTGGGTTAAGAGGCGCGGTTTGGCGGGTCATGTTTTGGAAGACGCATGATAAGACCTTCGCCTCTCCCGTGCCCGTTGGGGAGTTGCAGAGATGAGACAAGATCATAATTGGATATCACGAAATTGGGGGAAAGGGGGTAAAAATGCTCAAAAAAATAAAGGGAACACTTAAACAACACAATGTAACTCCAAGTCAATCACACTTCTGTGGAATCAAACTGTCCTCTTAGGAAGCAACACTGATTGACAATACATTTCACATGCTGTTGTGCAAATGGAATAGACAACAGGTGGAAATTATAGGCAATTAGCAAGACACCCCCAATAAAGGGGTGGGGACCACAGACCATTTCTCAGTTCCTATGCTTCCTGGCTGATGTTTTGGTCACTTTTGAATGCTGGCGGTGCTTTCACTCTAGTGGTAGCATGAGACTGAGTCTACAACCCACACAAGTGGCTCAGGTAGTGCAGCTCATCCAGGATGGAACATCAATGCGAGCTGTGGCAAGAAGGTTTGCTGTGTCTGTCAGCGTAGTGTCCAGAGCATGGAGGCACTACCAGGAGACAGGCCAGTACATCAGGAGACGTGGAGGAGGCCGTAGGAGGGCAACAACCCAGCAGCAGGACCGCTACCTCCGCCTTTGTGCAAGGAGGAGCAGGAGGAGCACTGCCAGAGCCCTGCAAAAGGACCTCCAGCAGGCCACAAATGTGCATGTGTCTGCTCAAACGGTCAGAAACAGACTCCATGAGGGTGGTATGAGGATCCGACGTCCACAGGTGGGGGTTGTGCTTACAGCCCAACACCGTGCATGAAATTTTTCATTTGCCTTTGGGGGGCCGCACAGCCCTCCATGTGCTCGCCAGAGGTAGCCTGACTGCCATTAGGTACCGAGATGAGATCCTCAGACCCCTTGTGAGACCATATGCAGGTGCGGTTGGCCCTGGGTTCCTCCTAATGCAAGACAATGCTAGACCTCATGTGGCTGGAGTGTGTCAGCAGTTCCTGCAAGAGGAAGGCATTGATACAATCGACTGGCCCGCCCGTTCCCCAGACCTGAATCCAATTGAGCACATCTGAGACATCATGTCTCGCTCCATCCACCAATGCCACGTTGCACCACAGACTGTCCAGGAGTTGGCGGATGCTTTAGTCCAGGTCTGGGAGGAGATCCCTCAGGAGACCATCCGCCACCTCATCAGGAGCATGCCCAGGCGTTGTAGGGAGGTCATTTAACCAAGATGGCATAGCAGTTCAGACGTCTTTTGTCCTCGTCTTGTCGTGTCCCGTATATATATATATATATATATTTACAACTTTTTTCACATACATTTTATTTTTATTTTCCATCAACTCATCTTCAAAACACTCTCCTGCAACCCGCCTCACCAATTTAGATTTATAAAAAAGTATTATTTACCTCAAATCTGTAATCCTACAAGAAGCTAGCCAGAAGCTAGCCAGAAGCTACCGATGGCCTTGCTAGCTGTCTAAATCGCCGTGACCCCCAACCAACCTCTCCACTCACTGGACCCTTTTGATCACTCGACTAAGCATGCCTCTCCTTAATGTCAATATGTCTTGTCCATTGCTGTTCTGGTTAGTGTTTATTGGCTTATTTCACTGTAGAGCCTCTAGTCCTGCTCACTATACCTTATCCAACCTATTAGTTCCACCACCCACACATGCAATGACATCTCCTGGTTTCAATGATGTTTCTAGAGACAATATCTCTCTCTCATCATCACTCAATACCTAGGTTTACCTCCACTGTATTCACATCCTACCATACCTTTGTCTGTACATTATACCTTGATGCTATTTTATCGCCCCCAGAAACCTCCTTTTACTCTCTGTTCCAGACGTTCTAGACGACCAATTCTTATTGCTTTTAGCCGCACCCTTATTCTACTCCTTCCTCTGGCGATGTAGAGGTGAATCCAGGCCCTGCAGTGCCTAGCTCCACTCCTATTCCCCAGGCGCTCTCTTTTGACGACTTCTGTAACCGTAATAGCCTTGGTTTCATGCATGTTAACATTAGAAGCCTCCTCCCTAAATTTGTTCTATTCACTGCTTTAGCACACTCTGCCAACCCGGATGTTCTAGCTGTGTCTGAATCCTGGCTTAGGAAGACCACCAAAAATTCTGAAATTTGAATTCCAAACTACAACATTTTCAGACAAAATATAACTGCCAAAGGGGGCGGTGTTGCAATCTACTGCAAAGATAGCCTGCAGAGTTCTGTCCTACTATCCAGGTCTGTACCCAAACAATTTGAACTTCTACTTTTAAAAATCCACCTCTCTAAAAACAAGTCTCTCACCGTTGCCGCCTGCTATAGACCACCCTCTGCCCCCAGCTGTGCTCTGGACACCATATGTGAACTGATTGCCCCCATCTATCTTCAGAGCTCGTGCTGCTAGGCGACCTAAACTGGAACATGCTTAACACCCCAGCCATCCTACAATCTAAACTTGATGCCCTCAATCTCACACAAATTATCAATGGACCTACCAGGTATCTCCCCAAAGCCTTAAACACGGGCACCCTCATAGATATCATCCTAACCAGCTTCCCCTCTAAATACACCTCTGCTGTCTTCAACCAAGATCTCAGCGATCACTGCCTCATTGCCTGCATCTGTAATGGGTCAGCGGTCAAACGACCTCCACTCATCACTGTAAAACGCTCCCTGAAACACTTCAGCGAGCAGGCCTTTCTAATCGACCTGGCCGGGGTATCCTGGAAGGATATTGATCTCATCCCGTCAGTAGAGGATGCCTGGATATTTTTTTAAATGCCTTCCTAACCATCTTAAATAAACATGCCCCATTCAAGAAATTTAGAACCAGGAACAGATATAGCCCTTGGTTCTCCCCAGACCTGACTGCCCTTAACCAACACAAAAACATCCTATGGCGTTCTGCATTAGCATCGAAAAGCCCCAGTGATATGCAGCTGAAACCATTATACACAGGCAGTTAGAAAAGCCAAGGCTAGCTTTTTCAAGCAGAAATTTGCTTCCTGCAACACTAACTCAAAAAAGTTCTGGGACACTGTAAAGTCCATGGAGAATAAGAACACCTCCTCCCAGCTGCCCACTGCACTGAAGATAGGAAACACTGTCACCACTGATAAATCCACCATAATTGAGAATTTCGATTAGCATTTTTCTACGGCTGGCCATGCTTTCCACCTGGCTACTCCTACCCCGGTCAACGGCACTGCACCCCCAACAGCAACTCGCCCAAGCCTTCCCCATTTCTCCTTCTCCCAAATCCGTTCAGCTGATGTTCTGAAAGAGCTGCAAAATCTGGACCCCTACAAATCAGCCGGGCTAGACAATCTGGACCTTTTCTTTCTAAAATTATCTGCCGAAATTGTTGCCACCCCTATTACTAGCCTGTTCAACCTCTCTTTCGTGTCGTCTGAGATTCCTAAAGATTGGAAAGCAGCTGCGGTCATCCCCCTCTTCAAAGGGGGGGACACTCTTGACCCAAACTGCTACAGACCTATATCTATCCTACCATGCCTTTCTAAGGTCTTCGAAAGCCAAGTCAACAAACAGATTACCGACCATTTAGAATCTCACCATACCTTCTCTGCTATGCAATCTGGTTTCAGAGCTGGTCATGGCTGCACCTCAACCACGCTCAAGGTCCTAAACGATATCTTAACCGCCATCGATAAGAAACATTACTGTGCAGCCGTATTCATTGATATGGCCAAGGCTTTCGACTCTGTCAATCACCACATTCTCATCGGCAGACTCGACAGCCTTGGTTTCTCAAATGATTGCCTCGCCTGGTTCACCAACTACTTCTCTGATAGAGTTCAGTGTGTCAAATCGGAGGGTCTGCTGTCCGGACCTCTGGCAGTCTCTATGGGGGTGCCACAGGGTTCAATTCTTGGACCGACTCTCTTCTCTGTATACATCAATGAGGTCGCTCTTGCTGCTGGTGAGTCTCTGATCCACCTCTACGCAGACGACACCATTCTATATACTTCTGGCCCTTCTTTGGACACTGTTAACAACCCTCCAGGCAAGCTTCAATGCCATACAACTCTCCTTCCGTGGCCTCCAATTGCTCTTAAATACAAGTAAAACTAAATGCATGCTTTTCAACCGATCGCTACCTGCACCTTCCCGCCTGTCCAACATCACTACTCTGGACGGCTCTGACTTAGAATACGTGGACAACTACAAATACTTAGGTGTCTGGTTAGACTGTAAACTCTCCTTCCAGACCCATATCAAACATCTCCAATCCAAAGTTAAATCTAGAATTGGCTTCCTATTTCGCAACAAAGCATCCTTCACTCATGCTGCCAAACATACCCTTGTAAAACTGACCATCCTACCAATCCTCGACTTTGGCGATGTCATTTACAAAATAGCCTCCAATACCCTACTCAACAAATTGGATGCAGTCTATCACAGTGCAATCCGTTTTGTCACCAAAGCCCCATATACTACCCACCATTGCGACCTGTACGCTCTCGTTGGCTGGCCCTCGCTTCATACTCGTCGACAAACCCACTGGCTCCATGTCATCTACAAGACCCTGCTAGGTAAAGTCCCCCCTTATCTCAGCTCGCTGGTCACCATAGCATCTCCCACCTGTAGCACACGCTCCAGCAGGTATATCTCTCTAGTCACCCCCAAAACCAATTCTTTCTTTCTTCTTTCTTTCTCTCCTTCCAGTTCTCTGCTGCCAATGACTGGAACAAACTACAAAAATCTCTGAAACTGGAAACACTTATCTCCCTCACTAGCTTTAAGCACCAACTGTCAGAGCAGCTCACAGATTACTGCACCTGTACATAGCCCACCTATAATTTAGCCCAAACAACTACCTCTTTCCCAACTGTATTTAATTAATTTATTTATTTTGCTCCTTTGCACCCATTATTTTTATTTCTACTTTGCACATTCTTCCATTGCAAAACTACCATTCCAGTGTTTTACTTGCTATATTGTATTTACTTTGCCACCATGGCCTTTTTGCCTTTACCTCCCTTCTCACCTCATTTGCTCACATTGTATATAGACTTGTTTATACTGTATTATTGACTGTATGTTTGTTTTACTCCATGTGTAACTCTGTGTCGTTGTATCTGTCGAACTGCTTTGCTTTATCTTGGCCAGGTCGCAATTGTAAATGAGAACTTGTTCTCAACTTGCCTACCTGGTTAAATAAAGGTGAAATAAAATAAATAAATAAATACAGGCACGTGGAGGCCACACACACTACTGAGCCTCATTTTGACTTGTTTTAAGGACATTACATCAACGTTGGATCAGCCTGTAGTGTGGTTTTCCACTTTAATTTTGAGTGTGACTCCAAATCCAGACCTCCATGGGTTGATAAATTTGATTTCCATTGATCATTTTTGTGTGATTTTGTTGTCAGCACATTCAACTATGTAAAGAAAAAAGTATTTAATAAGAATATTTCATTCATTCAGATCTAGGATGTGTTATTTTAGTGTTCCCTTTATTTTTTTGAGCAGTGTGTGTGTGTATATATATACACAGTTTACATACACCATAGCCAAATATATTTAAACTCTGTTTTTCACAATTCCTGACCATTTAATCCTAGTAAAAATTCCCTGTCTTAGGTCAGTTAGGATCACCACTTTATTTTAAGAATGTGACATGTCAGAATAATAGTAGAGGGAATGATTTATTTCACCTTTTATTTCTTTCATCACATTCCCAGTGGGTCAGAAGTTTACATACACTCAATTAGTATTTGGTAGTGAGATTGCCTTTAAATTGTTTAACTTGGGTCAAACGTTTCAGGTAGCCTTCCACAAGCTTCCCACTGTAAGTTGGGTGAATTTTGGCCCATTCCTCCTGACAGAGCTGATGTAACAGTCAGGTTTGTAGGCCTCCTTGCTAGCACATGCTTTTTCAGTTCTGCCCACAGATTCTCTATAGGATTGAGGTCAGGGCGTTGTGATGGCCACTCAAAAACCTTGACTTTAATGTCCTTAAGCCAACAACAACAGCGTATTGCCTAATATGTTCCTTATTGAAGGTTTACTTTCGTAAATCACTTTCTTTAAACAAATAAACTCGCTGAGTAAATTGATGGGCTCTTCTTTTTGCTCTGAACAGCTTGTTTGTTCTGTGAGCCCGTAACAAAAAGGGAGACAACGTAGAGATCAAGGAATATCAAAAATATATTTATTAACTGAAGTAATCTATATACAATTAACAATGGTGTATGTAGTGTAAGTGGTTGCATGCATAGATGTGATAATGAGGGGTGTTGAAAGGTGCTAAAGCAAACAAATGAAACGGCCACAAAAATGCCACAACCAAAATCCAACAGTGTGTCTGCATGGAGAGTGTCTCCTCCATGAATGGGGAAAGGTGAATTTATCCCGGGACACACCCAGGCCCATGTGTCCCATTTCGCTGACGACCCTTCCAACTCCGCCCACCGACATCCTAGTAAGGAAAACAATAGCAAATAGAGAGAATTCGGCAGACAGGTCCCCCCCATAAAACCGGGGACCAACAAGGACACTGGAACACCACACCAATCATACATAAACAACTAAATCCTGCCCTGGTTACCCCACTGCCCCAGCCAACCCACTGACCCCCCCCCACAACCCACTGTTACCCCACTGCCCCAGCCAACCCACCTCACCCCACAACCCACTGTTACCCCACTGCCCCAGCCAACCCACTGCCCCCCCCACAACCCACTGTTATCCAACTGCCCCAGCCAACCCAACCCACCTCACCCCACAACCCACTGTTACCCCACTGCCCCAGCCAACCCACCTCACCCCACAACCCACTGTTACCCCACTGCCCCAGCCAACCCACTGCCCCCCCACACAACCCACTGTTATCCCACTGCCCCAGCCAACCCACTGTTACCCCACTGCCCCAGCCAACCTCGTCCTCCCCAGACCTCAGCAACCTTTAAGAGGAAGGAAGAAAACGAGAACAGACAGGAGCGACAGAGCAGGACAATACCAAACACAAAATAAACAGTGGTCAGTCAAATGGACATTCAGGAACAGGGCACACGAGAGAGCACATCAGCAACGACATTATCTGTCCCCCTGATGTGCCGCACATCGAGATGGAATGCTTGTAAAAAATAAACACCATCTCATTATCCTCTGGTTAGGACACGTGGCCGTCAAGAAGGTGAGATTAGACCCTTGGTCACTCTGAATGACCTTAGGGATTCCAAACAATGAGACACGGTGTGAAAGCTTTTAGCACAGACTTAGTCGTGATAGACCTGAGAGGATAGGCAGCAGGAAACCTAGTGGTCTGATATCACAGTGAACCGTGCCTCTTAGAGCGAGGCAGAGGACCAACACAGTCAATAATCAGATACTCAAAAGGTTGGCTGAGTACGGGAGTAGGAAACAGTGGTACCGGCTTAATAGCTTGATTAGGTTTATCAGTTAATTGACAGGTGTGTCAGGTTTTGATGAACTCAGAAACATCCCTCTTTAACCTAGGCCAAAATAAATTTCTAATTATGCGATTGTAGGTTTACCTCATGCCCAGATTAGAGGTCGACCGATTAATCGGAATGGCCGATTTAATTAGGGCCGATTTCAAGTTTTCATAACAATCGGAAATCGGTATTTTTTGATGCCGATTTGGCCGATTTAAAAAATATATATATATATATTTTTTTAAATTTGATTTATTATTTATTTATTTTACACCTTTATTTAACTAGGCAAGTCCGTTAAGAACACATTCTTATTTTCAATGACGGCCTAGGTACAGTGCCTTGTTCAACAACTGCCTTGTGCAGGGGCAGAACGACAGATTTTTTTTACCTTGTCAGCTCAGGGATTCAATCTTGCAACCTTACAGTTAACTAGTCCAACGCTCTAACCACCTGCCTTACGAGGAGCCTGCCTGTTACGCGAATGCAGTAAGAAGCCAAGATAAGGTGCTAGCTAGCATTAAACTTATCTTATAAAAAACAATCAATCAATCATAATCACTAGTTAACTACACATGGTTGATGATATTACTAGTTTATCTAGTGTGTCCTGCTTTGCATATAATCAATGCGGTGCACATTGGCGAAAAAGGACTGCCGTTGCTCCAACGTGTACCTAACCATAAACATCCATGCCTTTCTTAAAATCAATACACAGAAGTATATATTTTTAAACCTGCATATTTAGCTAAAAGAAATCCAGGTTAACAGGCAATATTAACCAGGAGAATTGTGTCACTTCTCTTACGTTCATTGCACGCAGATTCAGGGTATATGCAACAGTTTGGGCCGCCTGGCTCGTTGCGAACTAATTTGCCAGAATTTTACGTAATTATGACACAACATTGAAGGTTGTGCAATGTAACAGCAATATTTAGACTTATGGATGCCACCCGTTAGATAAAATACGGAACGGTTCCATATTTCACTGAAAGAATAAACGTTTTGTTTTCGCGATGATAGTTTCTGGATTCGACCATATTAATGACCGAAGGCTCGTATTTCTGTGTGTTATTATGTTATAATTAAGTCTATGATTTGATAGAGCAGTCTGACTGAGCGATGGTAGGCATCAGCAGGCTTGTAAGCATTCATTCAAACAGCACTTTCTTGCGTTTTGCCAGCAGCTCTTAGCTGTGCTTCAAGCATTGCGCTGTTTATGACTTCAAGCCTATCAACTCCCATTAGGCTGGTGTAACCGATGTGAAATGGCTAGCTAGTTAGCGGGGTGCGCGCTAATAGTGTTTCAAACATCACTCGCTCTGAGTGATTGTTGTTCCCCTTGTTCTGCATGGGTAACGCTGCTCTGGGGGTGGCTGTTGTCGATGTGTTCCTGGTTCGAGCCCAGGTAGGAGCGAGGAGAGGGACGGAAGCTATACTGTTACACTGGCAATACTAAAGTGCCTATAAGAACATCCAATAGTCAAAGGTATATGAAATACAAATCGTATAGAGAGAAATAGTCCTATAATTCCTATAATAACTACAACCTAAATCTTCTTACCTGGGAATATTGAAGACTCATGTTAAAAGGAACAACCAGCTTTCATATGTTCTCATGTTCTGAGCAAGGAACTTAAACGTTCGCTTTCTTGCATGGCACATATTGCACTTTTACTTTCTTCTCCAACACTTGCATTATTTAAACCAAATTAAACATGTTTCATTATTTATTTGAGGCTAAATTGATTTTATCGATGTATTATATTAAGTTAAAATAAGTGTTCATTTAGTATTGTAATTGTCATTATTACAAATAAAGGTAAAAAATCGGCCGATTAATCGGTATCGGGTTTTTTTTTTTTTGGTCCTCCAATAATCGGTATTGGTATCGGCGTTGAAAAATCATAATCGGTCGACCTCTCGCCCAGATGTCCAGCAACATCGTTGTGGAAAGTTTTCAGCACCAACTCACAATGCTTATCTGGCACAAAAACCTGACTAATAGCCTTCCCCGCAAAACAACTACCATGAGACACTGACTTTCTCAACAGGACATCATCCTGGAGAAAATAGCCATGCGCAACATCTCCCAACTGTTCCACGGGCACAATTTGGTCATGCAAGTCTTCTAATGTGGGGTCAGCCCATTGCTCCTTGAATAGATCGGAGCGGGGCACAGATAACGGGATAACAGGGAAAAGTAGATTTCTTTGGGCCATCATCGTTAGCCGGCGCAGTGAACAGGTCGCCACGGCTCATGGAATGCGTCACCGTACACGCAGAGAACACCTCTGGGGAAACTCTGCGCGCTCTCGTCGGGTATCCCTACAAATGATGGCTTAGCGTAAACCGCTAGAAATGGACACGACAGCCAATACACGCTCACCAGCCAAGTTATTCCCAAGGATAACTTCGATATCCTCAATAGGAAACGAAGGACGCACCCCTACAACAACCTCACCTTTCACCAGTTCAGAATCCAACATCAGTTTATGCAATGGAACTGACAGAGTATTCAAACCTATTCCCCTAATTAAAACACTATTCCCCAAAATCAGTCTCAGCAGAGAAGGGTAACACCGACTCTAACACAAACGACTCAGAGGCACCTGTCTCTCAGGATCTTCACTGGCAATAGGTTGTTACTTCCTAACATTGACACAAAACCCTCCGTAATGAAAGGTAAATAATCTGGGTCAATATGGACTTTCACATGCCCCTGGGCATGAGACCGAGGGACAGGAGTGAACTGATATGGGACAGGCGCTGCTAATGCCGTAGGCTTTAGGTTTAATGTAAGTGTGAGTACTGAATTTACCCTTAGCCCTGAGAACAGGACATTTAGTTTTTCCAATGACCTGAACTCTGACAGTAATGACACTCTTGACCGATGTCCGCTTTACCACGGGAGACAGGCTCAACCCTAGTTGAATGAAACTCTGCCCGGCGAGGCCCAAATCTCTCCGAACGCCCCCACTCACTCCGAATACGGGGCTCTGCAAAGACACTTTCGTGAGTCAAAACCGCAGCTTCAGAGACAGTCTTACTGTGGACAATCTTATGCACATGACAGAGTAAAACTCTCTCCTCCACTTTAAGCCATCTAAGGCTTTCAAAGTGGGAAGAGTCAAGATGCGTAAGAGGTGGAAGTTTAAGAATAATCCTGACTAATTTGTTCTGAGATGTCTGCAATTTAATTTTTTTTTATATCTTGGGGGCACTATTGTACCAGGAAGAGCATGCATAGTCAAAGTGGCACTGAACAATGTCCCCATTGCATTCTTATCCAGATATTTGGAGGTCTAGCCAGGAACCTAATTCTATGGTTAACTTTGTCAATAGCATTGTGTGCCATGCTCTCCCCTGTCAGATGGTTATCTAGCACACATTCAAGATACTTAACAGAGTATTTTGCTGCGACTACTATGTCACCTACTACCACCTTAAAATCTGGGGATTTCCTCAGTTTCACTTTGGACCCAAACAATATGGACTCTGTTTTCCAAGGTGAAGGGACAGCTTATTGTCATATATCCATTTACTGACATTCAGAAGTTCAGCACTGAGGGCTTTCTCAACCATATGTTTGTCTTTATTGGAAACCAACAGTGCAGAATCATCTGCATATAGGAAAAGGTCACATGTACAGGCAGATTTCAGATCATTTATATACAATAGAAATAAAAGTGGACCCAGCACACTCCCTTGGGGTACCACGCAGTTTTGACCCATTTTACTGTTAAATTGTTAAAGCCCATGGCTCTTAGTTTGATTAACAGAATCTCATGATCCACTGTATCGAACGCCTTTTGGAGATCTAACATAACCATACCGCAAAATGTTCCCCCGTCTACTTCATTCCTTATGTGGTCAGTCAGATATAGTAGGCAGGTGTCAGTGGAATGGGATTTCCTGAATCCAGATTGGAGCTCATAGAATAGGTTATGCAAGGAAATATAACTGTCAATCTGATTGAACATAATCTTTTCCATGACCTTCGATAAAGCACACAGGATTGAGACATTATTTCCTTTTTTGTATAAAGGAATGACCCTTGCAAGTTTTAGTTCACTGGATACCCTAGTTCAATAGATTCACAATGTGAGTTACACAGGGGCATCCTTTAGAAATCTGTCAGGAATGTTGTCAAGGCCAGTTGCTTTGGAATGGTCAAGTTCTTTCTGCCTCTAGCACAGTTGACTCAGACACCTTTTCAAATGAAAAATCATCTACTTGAATCCCCTGCTGTGAGTAAAACTGCTGTACATGACTCTCCCCATAACAACCTGATTTGACTAGGTAACTTGCTAACTGATGTATTAGCTATAGTTGTAAAATAGCTATTCAGACTGTCTGCAACCATGGTCTTGTCTGATGTAACCTTTCCTCCAACGTCCAAGCTAAGATTGAGAGCTTTGGTCTTTAATCTGTTACTATAACCTAACAGCTTCAGACACTTCCATAATTTACTCGGATTGTTCCTATTTTCAACTATTTTGTCATAGAATATTCTTTCTTGGCCTTCTGTATCATCCTGTTGACTTAATTTCTTATAGTCTATAAGTATATCTTCTGCCCTGGAATTTCTAAACTCCAGAAAGTGTTCATTTCTACGCTTAATTGCCTTTAAAATGTTATCATTTATCCATGGTTCAGTTCTTTCCTCAATTGTAACCTTTTTTTTTACTGGAGCCTGCTTATCTAGCATGTAAAAACAATGATTTAAAATGGCCCCAGGCATTCTCCACCTCATTGCATTTCAATACAGCAGACTAGTCCAATTTGCTCAAACAATTAACAAAAATATATGCACTATAATTATTCATAGCCCTAATTTTTATTAATTTATGACAAACTGTTTTCTGAACCTTCCTACTACAGAAAATAATGGAATGATGATTTTCACACTGCAAAGATCAGACTGAGCCCATAGTTCACAACCCTACTGTTTGATATCCTTGATCTATCCAACACCAACACAAGGTCAATGATGGTTTGGGTAGAAGGACAGACCCTGGTTGGCTCATTAATCAGCTGATAAATGATAACATGCTCCAGTTTAAAACGATCATGCTCTAGTTGTAACAGAAGCAGTTCATTCTGTTGTTCAAAATAAAGACTACTAGGGCTAACAGACGGAACGGCCATTGTAGCAAAACGGGGAGACGTCTGGTGAGGTGGCGAGTCCTCGGCAGAGGTTGCCCCAGTGGTAACTTCTAGTATACCACTCTCCATCAGATTGGCCTCCAATATCAACCTAACAGAATTTTTGGGACGTTCATTCATTTCATCCTGGTAATGATCAACAATCTTCAACAGCTGTTCATTACAACTCAAAAAAAGCTGTAACTGATGCAAACAAAGCACCTACCTACAGAGGTTATCAAACAATAATTCCACATTTTCTCCAAAACAATACTCATACCAGTTAGCCTAACGACACTAGTATCAGTCCTACTGGAATACAGGCAAAACATTGATGACATCACCAAACAACCAAAATCACTGATACGTATCTAAGGCACTATACAAAACACTTTTAAGAATATGCCGTGAATACCAACTAAAGCGCATTCCAATAAGCATTAACCCATCATAATGAAACAAAATAATATCTACCAAAATCTCTAGGAACCAACCTTATGGTCCAGGACGAGCCCCCACTTGTCACGTACCGGCTTGAAGCCCGTAACTACATGGGATACAACATGGAGATCAAGGAATAACAAAAATATATTTATTAACGGAAGTAATATATACAATTAACAATGGTATATGTAGTCAGTAGTGTGAGTGGTTGCGTGCGTAGATGTGATTAGGAGGGGTGTTGAAAGGTGCCAAAGCAAACAAACAAAACTGCCACAACCAAAATCCAACAGTGTGTCTGCATGGAGAGAGTCTTCTCCTTGAATGGGGGAAAGGTGAATTTATCCTGGGGCACACCCGGGCTCGGGTGTCCAATTTCACTGATGACCTCCCCAGCTCCGCCCACCGACATCCTATTAAGGAAAACGAGAGCAAAGAGAACGAATTCGGCAGACAGAGTGGGAGGGTCGTCACATGCGAAGGCATCAACTCATGTACTGCTCGAGAAGTTGTGACTCGCTGGAGCATGGGGGTGCTTGGATGAACGGCCAATCATATTGCTCAAATACAAATAGCTGAATATACAGAGAAAGCATGCCAACCTTTAGGCCCTGCCTGACTCCAATGCATTTAAGAACTACTCATGTCCGGGCCAGTAGAAATGATTTTCGGCCCAGTAGACCCGACCGGGCCAGTGAGGAAAAATAGTTAACGTTGGACTCTGGTGTGTTTCATATGCAGCCACAGAGTGGTGGCGCAATGGCTATTTACTGTGCTTTGATTGACGAATGGCAAGCTTGTTTATAAAAGGTGTTGAACTGACTGAAAAAAGTAAATCTCCTGTGTTCCTTTGCCATTCATTAATCATACAGCTTAGTTATTCGTCCATGAATCGCATTGGGACAAGTAAACTAAAGATCTCGTTTTAATATTTTTGATATGAAGTCCATCAGGACTCGCCAGACAGTGGCGTTACAGTGAGTGACTTGTCAGTACCTACCAAATCGCATCGATAAGATTGCTGTTCATTTGCCTTCCTAATTTGCATACTGTACTGCAGATACATTCTGAAAACATTTGATGAAGATGGTGAATCCTCCTCAGTGCAGGAACAATAGATAGGCTAGTGGAGAGAGCCTCACTCTGGTCTGAAATAGGATCAAAGAAAACAAATCGAATTGTTTTAAAAGCTAATGATACTTATGGTATTTTCAAAGATATTGTTCTAGGTCTACTGATTTAATCAGTGTTGACACGGGAGTAGTCATCTGCTGCTTTCTGTGTAGCAAAGCCCATGTTTAACACCTGCTTCATTCTTCAATCATACCTGTATTGCAGATAGCTGAGAAAATGCCTCTTAAAAGGAAGCTTGAAGCCTGTGGAAGTCAGCAGACTCTTACAGGATGCTTTAAAGGTCCAGTGCAGTCAAAATGACATTTTTATTATGTTATTACATGGGTCGCATTAGCTTTCAGAAATCAGCATTTTCAAAACGCAGACAATCCAAAAAAATCAGTTTTTTTTTAAACCATTTCAGCAGCTTTTCATATCAAAAGTCAAGTGTTTTGTTTTGTTTCCATAGTGATATGGGGTGTCACTCACACAAAAATATAAAAACACAACATGCTAAAATTTAAGATTTGACTGAGTTACGGTTTATATAAGGAAATCAGTCAATTGAAATATATTAATTAGGCCCAATTGATGGATTTCACATGACTGGGCAGGGGTGCACCCACTGGGGAGCCAGGCCCAGCCAATCAACAGGAGTTTTCCCCCACAAAATGGCTTTATTACAGACGGAAATACTCCTCAGCACGATCGGGTTCAAGTCCGGGCTCTGGCTTGGCCACTCAAGGACATTCCGAGATTTGTCCCGAAGTCACTCCTGAGTTGTCATGGCTGTGTGCTTAGGGTCGTTGTCCTGTTGGAAGATGAACCTTCGCCCCAGTCTGAGGTCCTGAGCACTTTTCATCAAGGATCACTCTGTACTTTGCTCCGTTCATCTTTCCCTGTTTCTGATCTCTGGCTGGCTGGCTGGTCTCTGTTTCTGATCTCTGGCTGGCTGGCTGGTCTCTGTTTCTGATATCTGGCTGGCTGGTCTGTTTCTGACCGCTGGCTGGCTGGTCTCTGTTTCTGACCTGGCTGGTCTATGTCTGGAAGTCTGCTTTGATATCCTAAATCCTTTTGTCATTGTTTCTCCTCTTTGTTAAGAAACTGTATGACCGTATGTGAGACTGTAGTCATCGTCTCTCTCTCCCTCTTCCCCTTCTCTCTCTCCCTCTTGTCCTCTCTCTCTCCAGCCCACAGTGCGCCTCTACCCATTCCAGATTCACAGCATCTCCCTCTCTGCCTTTGCCTCCCTCATGGGACCCTTCGGAGGCTTCTTTGCCAGCGGCTTCAAGAGGGCCTTTAAGATCAAGGTGGGTATGAGGAGAAGAGACTCTGTTGTCACTGGACCTGGTGGACTCACTAGAATTGAGAGGCCTCTCAGTTGGCAGTGCTCCTGATCAATGTTCCCTCAAAGCTGCACGGCAGTCCCGTGGAACAGAAATATCAGCCCATGGAGAGAAACACAAGATTTCTATTGTTGTTGTTGTTCCAGGACTTTGCCAACACCATCCCCGGTCACGGTGGCATCATGGACCGCTTCGACTGCCAGTACCTCATGGCCACGTTCGTCAATGTCTACATCGCCAGCTTCATCAGGTAACGTTCTAGAACACCCCGTTGTTTATAAAGAGAGTAGCCAGTGGTGCATAGAGAGAGAGGAGCCAGTCTTAACTGCTTTTGGCTGACAGTGTGTTGATTGATGAAAATAATGCATTGCTAAAGAGGAAGTGATTCTTGAGAAGGCTTTTACAGTATGTGATTCATTTAACTTTTTTAATGTTATTCTAGTCATTTAGCAGACAATCTTATCCAGAGCGACTCAGTTAGTAATCTTCTCTGTCCCATGGGCTCAAACGGCAGCAATGTTCTACCTATTGCATGAAGACATGAGGTACAGCCTCAAGCAAATTGACTAACGGCGTATTTGTGCTGTCAAAATGTCACCCTGTATGTATATCTGTAATCCATTGTGTAATCTCTCTCCAGGGGCCCTAACCCTGCCAAGGTGGTTCAGCAGCTTTTAGCCCTGCGCTTGGACCAGCAGCTCAACATCTTCAACTCCTTAAAGAGCCACTTGATAGAGAGGGGTCTGCTGGAGGATGTAGCCTAGGGCTCCCACGGCCAGCCCAAGGTCACCCTACTGGGCACACAGAGAGGAGGGCAGCGCCTGGCACCAGAAAGCCCTGGAGGTGTGGAAGAAGAAGTGTGGTGCTCGTATGAGCAAGAACACATCTGAGAAAGTAACTCAATTCTTTGGGTTATTCAATTTTCTGTGTGACAGAGGGAGGGAGTGTATATAGTATGAAAGAAAGTGTGTCCTAAACTGTTTTCCTTTGTCAGTGTTTCAGGTTGTATTTGTGAGTAAATTTGTCAGCTATAGTATCTACAACACAGTGATGCCACTTGATCTGTGTACCACAATGAGGTCAGGTATACATGTGTGTGAATATTTTATGGTACATATATTTTATTTGTGTTTTAATGCACTGCTCAAAATAGTCACACTGTATCGTCCTCTTCATCTGCCACAATTTTATTTGCTTCATTCATCGTAATAATTGTTTGTATTTATAATTTTTTATTTTACCTTTTATTTAACGAGGCAAGTCAGTTAAGAACAAATTCTTATTTTCAATGATGGCCTAGGAACAGTGGGTTAACTGCCTTGTTCAGGGGCAGAATGACAGATTTTTACCTTGTCAGCTCGGGGATTTGATCTTGCAACCTTTTGGTTACTAGTCCAATGCTCTAACCACTAGACTACCCTGCCGCCCCACCTATTACATAATATGTGTGGTTGAGTTTTTACATTGAAATCTTCCATTGTATCCCTGTTTTGTATAGTCAATGTGAATTTTACCCGGTAGAGGTTCACTCTGCTATTGGCACGTCATGCTGCATATCGGTGTGTTTCTGTCTCTGTTACCATGGAGTGCGTCCCAAATGGTACCCTATTTCCTACATCGTGCACTACTTCTGACCAGAGCCCTATGTACCCAGGCATCATCAATAAGATTCAGGCGCGGCTGGTCAGGGGACCGGAAGATAATTACAAATCATCTGTAGACTGCCATTTGACCGCAAGAAGCCCAAGCAGATATCATATTTGACTAAAACATAATCATTTAAAACCTTGCTTACATTTGTATAAGATCACATATATTTCCAAAATTAAAATCACTGATTTGCTGGTGTTTTAAGTCATATGCCCCCCCAAAAAATGTTTTGCCCATGGGACAAATTCAGCTAGCGAGCCTCCAGTTGGGGAACCCTGATGTAGGGAACAGAGTGCCGTTGTAGACACATGCTTCACCTGTAGCTTCATTCACACCCAGCCACACCGTTCTAGGAAGTGGACTGTCTAAATTGGGAGCAAAACACCACTGGATTTGACAGGATTATTGACTATCATTATTGCTACAAAATGGAGGTTAAGGGTAAAACATTCCCTAGGAGCAATAGAATACATGTTTGAACATGTAAAATGACAAAAGGAATAGTATAGGAATGTATTTGACAATATATTTCATTGCCATGTAATATTCTACTACATAATGGTCTGCCTTAATGTTAAACTTAATGTAAAACTATTGTGATCTCCTTTTGGTGTGGGAGTTGGACATCAGGGTTTCAGCTGTGGTTATTTATTTTCCAATCAAGTTCCGTTATCAGAGATGACGATGTGTGAAGGGTCCTTTCAGTTCACGCTGGATGACAGCCACCAGAGTTTTATATACAGTACCAGTCAAAAGTTTGGACACACTTACTCATTCAAGGATTTTTCCTTAATTTTCCTATTTTCTAGATTGTAGAATAATAGTGAGGACATCAAAACTATGAAATAACACATATGGAAACATGTAGTAACCCAAAATTGTTAAGCAAATTCTTCAAAGTAGCCACCGTTTGCCTTGACAGCTTTGCACACTCTTGGCATTCTCTCAACCAGCTTCATGAGGAATGCTTTTCCAAAAGTCTTGAAGGAGTTCCCACATGCTGAGCACTTGTTGGCTGCTTTTCCTTCACACTGTGGTCCAACTCATCCCAAAAAATTAAGAAAAACCCTGGAATGAGTAGGTGTGTCCAAACTTTGACTGGTACAGTGTTTATATATAGATCTCTATAAATGCTATACACTATATGCCCTCTTTATTTCTGGCTCTGACTGCCACTGTTGAGGTTCTCATAGGAATGTGAGATGGGACACCATCCATGTTGTTTACATCAGCTATTGTAATGGATGAATAGATAGTTACAAATGGCCACCAGGCGTTATCTATTTTGTTACCTGCCCTGCTGGTATAATATATGTTTGTAAACGGCTCCTAAGAGGCAGATTTGTTCAACTGTTCGAGTGTTGCATAGAAAACACCAGGATGGTGGGGTGAAGGGATCATGCTGTCTGTTCAGTGTCCAAAGCTATGGGACTGTAGTGAAGGATACGACTCAATATTAGGAAGGTGTTCCTAATGTTTGGTATACTCAGTGTAGTGTATTACTTGAGACTAGAGCACTATGTGCCCTGGTCAAAAGTAGTGCACTATAAAGGGAATAGGGTGCCATTTAGGATGCAGCCACGCTCACAGATAGTTGCCGTCGTTACACATCCCTGTGGGTTGCGAACAATCAGTAACGGGAGGCTGCTGAGGGGAGGACGGCTCATAATAAGCCAGTAGTAATACACAATACCAAAATCACTGACAATCTCACAGATTTTGTTAAGCTACTTTTAATGCTGTTGATGTTTTTCCTCTTGTTGCCATTGTGAGATCACCACCAAGTGACTTTCAATTTGTGGTCACATCCAACATAAACGGTTAAACTCTTGTCCTTGGTTGATCTCAGTTTTGTCATGTTCATTTACAGGGACCAATCTATAGACCAATCTGAGTGTAAGGATATGACATTGGGGAAACCAGGGCCTCAGAGTATAAGTGATCTAGGATCAGTTTAGCCTTTAAGAGCATAGTGGATATACATTATATGGACAGGGAGGAGCTGATCCTGGATCAGCACTCCTACTCTTAGGTGCTTTATGAATGTGGCTCCAGAGGGTCATCTGTATATGACTTAGGGAAATTTGAGGGATTGATGTGTTTAATTAAAGAGATGGGCCTGTGGTAAACTGTGACTGACCCACATACAGATGATCTCAGCACTCTGCCTGATCACATAGGGCCCAAATCTGAAATATTTTACAAACTGTTACCTCTTTCACTCTGCCTAATCACATATAGTACGACCCAATACTGATTTACTTTACAATCGATCACCTCAATCATCCATTGATGCCATACGTCTACTGTAACTCCAGATTGGGATCAAATTGTGTATGTAAAGAATCCACTGCCATTCATAGACGGATAAATGTTCAACGTGGTACATTATTGAAATTAGATTGTTGGAGTAGCCTATGTCTTACTTAATCAATCCAAATCAAATGTTATTGTTTGCATACACATATTTAGCAGATGTTTTTGCAGGTGTAGTGAAATGCTTGAAATCAAAGGTTCATGCAACTGGATCTTGAACAATAATTAGCTACACAGATTTGTATTTTGCCAGGCAAGTCAGTTAAGAACAAATTCTTATTTTCAATGACAGCCTAGGAACAGTGGGTTAACTGCCTTGTCCAGGGGCAGAACGACATATTTTTAACTTGTCAGCTCAGGGATTTGATCTTGCAACCTTTTGGTTACAAGTCCAACGCTCTAACCACTAGGCTACCTGCCACCCCAATAATGAAAAGATACCTCAGTTTCTGCCAATAACATTTTTAATGTAGGATTAAGTATCATCGCTAACACATATATTCTGTGATTCTATTCTGTAACAGTAAAAGACAAAGCAATATGTAGGATATGAAATGTCCATGCAGGGTCTAATACTTACAGTGAGGAGAGTTCATATGAAATCTGTTCACTAAAAAGCCATAGAGGTATGTTTGGGATTGGGTGATCTGCACTGTCTGCACCTCCACTATCATCATCTCTCTGTGCTTCACATCCTCACCATCCATGTCATGTAGCTCCACTAAGATGGGGTTTTGTCAAGATGGAATACAGCTTTTGTCCAAATTGACCTCGTAGCAGGTTAGAAGAATTTACCCAGCAGATTAGGATAAATCATTTAGCAGGTTAAGGTTAGGAAAAGTGTAGGGTTACGATTAGCAACAACAACAAAAACCATTTGGGACAAAAGCTGTATCTTGTCTAGACATGACCCTAATATGGAAGGCCACATAATAGAGTGAAACCTCTATACAGTCCAAAAACCATGCAGCTCTACTCTTTGAAATGCCTACTTCCATAAGCACATTTTTCCTATATATTTTTTTGTGATAATTATTTGAGATCCTGTCAGTCTTTAACTTACCTTGCTTATTTGTATTACTATGTTGACTTGTATACTCTACTGGTATTAAACGTACCTTTGATTTTCAATCTTATATTATTATATCATACTAATCTTGCTGTTTTGGAAATTATATTATCTATATATCCTTCAGTTTTTACATGACATAACTCACAGATTTACTTAGCTAAAGTTCAGAGAAATATTCAGGCAATATAGGACATATTTAATGTGTTTGTCACTATTTTATCTCTTATTGCTGTGGTATCAGGTGCATTAGCTAGTTCTGAAGATATTGGCTGATGTCGGTCTATGGAAACTATCTGTGGTAACTTTGTGCTGCATTCAAGAGAGGGAACCTATTGTAATGTATCATGCTGTGTAGATGATAGAGGCATTGATAGAAGTTGTCAGAAGCCAACAAGTGGAATATTGGAAACCAACCAGTGAGAATGGTGGTACATTTTCCTTGGACTTCATTGGCGGTAATAACAGTATTGTGCCAGTTCCATGTCAGTATTATGGATAGCTGCCACTTGAGTGTGCTAAAGTTTCAAATAGATCATTTTTGTGTTATCCTCCTTGGTCTATTAAATTGAGCCTCTGCCAGTATTGCACTTACATGTAAAAGCAGCAAGATTATACCTTCTGCGTCACTGCTGTTCGATAACATTCCATCTCCGAAGGTTAACTTGAAACTTCTTATGGGGGAAATGGGGATCATTATTCCTCCTTAGCAATTTGCTCTTACAGAAATGAGAATTTCCCTCACCAATAGGTTAATCATAATATTGAGCAGACATATTTTCTGCAGAATAGGCTACCCCTGTGAAATGTCCTATTACACAGCTCTATTTTAATACGTTAGGAATCTTATCAAGTTATCCAGGACATTATGGAATGTATGGATATCTGCTATGTTTGGCTGTTCAAGCATACGCTTCTCCTCTGGGTCTACTCTGGCTGGTTTGCTTTTGCTCTGATATATATTGATATTTTATGATTTCTGTTTATTATTGTATATTGTGCAATGATTTGTGTTAAATTGTATTTGTTTTAGGAAACATTTTTGATAATGTCAGAAAATGTGCTTGGTCTTTCAGTAAATATCTTGTTCATATGTTTGATGACAATAAAAGGAAGAAGGTAAATGTGTGTCTGTGAACTCATTGGCTGTATGTTGCCTGTAAGCATCATTGCCACAGTTTGAAGAGACTGCAACCATGAAACGAACCCACTTCCCCTGAGAGAGAAGGCAAGGAGACCAATGGTTTAGTGACACTTTTGAATTTTAGGTCATTTGAAACCTTCCATCATGGAGCACCTAATGCTATTACCTACATGGAGATAGGAGAACATACAGTGGACCATTAGAATAGCAGAACATGTATCTACAGAGAAGTAGAAAGGGACAAGCAACAATATGTTTTAACGTTTTGAAAAAAAAAAAGATGAATATCTATACAGGAAGTAGGAAGTCAGATACAGAACAGTTTTAGTGTGACTGGCAGACAGGAGATTTACAACAAAACCCTTAATGGATGTGTGTGTGCTGTGTGTATGTGAGTACGTGTGTGCATTTGTGTTGTGAAGTGAGACACTGACCTTTCCTATGAAGGAGGGAGAATGTCTCTCAAGCTACCTCGGAACTGGGACTTCAGCACCCTCAAAGCTGAAACCGCCAAAATAGGTAAGTTACTGGTTGTTAAACTGAACATAAAGCTATTCTTAGGTGTCATTGCATTTGTGTAAGTAGGTTTGTTCTATGATCAGTTGCATTGTACACTAGTGTACAAATGTGTGTGTAACAGGCCTCTAGGTAAAGAGACTGGACCTGTGGGTGTAACATGAGGTTGACTGTGGCAATGTTATTCTCAGACTTGGTTATAATTAGTGTGTTTAGCAGTGTTTGTGGTCCACGGCCTTGGCTTCCAGCAGGATCGTACACCTGATTACAGGTGGGGCGGTGCACCTATAACAGTGCATGAGTCCATGTGAATACAGAAGTACAGTACATAACCATGCTAATTAATTCATGCTATAACTATCAGTGGAATATTGTAGTTGTCATCAACATGAGTCAGTGAAAATACTTGGATACTTGTATTTACAGTTTTAGTATGCTATACTGGGTGCACCTCAGCATCATATAATAAGCATAATGTAATAAATTGGCAATCATTTATTGAGTAAATTATGATATTATGAAGTGGGTTAAAACAGTATCCTATAAAAAAAATACAGTAACTAAATTCACTGTCTTTTTTTAATGCATATCAAGTGTCATGCTTCAGTAATTGACTACACACCATACCACATTCCTGAATCCTTATTTGATATTAATAAGGGACTATAACTGGACAGTTCATTAAACCAGTGGACTAATGTTGGAGGGGCCATACTCATCTTTTTCTCATTTGAATTCCAACACACTTAGATACTACAGATAATCCCAACATGTTGTCATATCTATAGAACATATGTCAAAATGGAGCCATGAAGGCAACTTTGTATTAATTAAAATGCTTCATGTACTCAACAAATCGGATTTAACAAAATAGATATCCGTCAAATCCGTCATGATTTATGCATCGTAACAGGCCCACAATGTGGTTACTTAAGTCTGATTTGGATATATTTGGCTGTTTTCACTTTATAACATGTAGAACTTGTCCCTTTTCAGGTTTAGAAGCAGTGACTGCCTAATGCTAACCCCTGTTTGTATAAGCTGGTTAGCATAGCTAGCATACAGAAATCGGTGGTGGTCAATGCAATTGATTGGTAACGATGACATAAACATGTGCTGGTGTTGACATCCATATAAGCATTAGACACTGATTTTTACCTCAACATAGTGTGAAATACACATATAAACAGCCTAAATGTTGGCCAATTTGGCTGGGAGGCAATGAGGAGACTGGATATATCCCCCACGGACCTTTCCCCCATGCGTTTCCTTGGCAAATCCATTGTTTTGGTCGAGTTCGATTGACCTGTTTACCACATCTATGGGTTAAGTGTGGGTGAGTGAGTGAGTGAGTGAGTGAGTGAGTGAGTGAATCAGTCAATCAGTCTGTGAGTGAGTGAATCGGTGAGTCTGCCTGCCTGTCTGTCTGTCTGACATGAGTCTGGTTCGATCTCCACTCTGTAAGTCAAAGTAGCCTGGTCAACCCGGAGATAAGGAGGATTGAAACTCTTGAATATTTTTGTGATCATTAGAATTTGGCTACACATGACTGCAAGGTGTGTCTTCAAATGGATGATTGTTGTATTTTCTCTCTAATGACACTGGATGTTTGAATGGAAGTGCAATAGTAACACCCTTTGCAAGTCTGTTGTGGCAATGGATGCAAATTAAAAGTGTTCAAGTGTGTAACACTTAATATGCATCCCATTAATGAATGGTTATTAGTGGTTTAAATTATTACACTGTTGATTAACTTGTTTTGTTTTATCCACTTTGTAATGTAATATTATTTATTTTTTAAATTCACAACTGTGTGTGGGGTGGGGGGTGCGATTGGGGGTGCTGTGGGATTATTTAAGAAACTTTTGAAGAGGTAGGGTTTCAGATGTTTTCGGAGGATGGGCAAGGACTCTGCTGTCCTAGCTTTAGGGGGAAGCTGGTTACACCATTGGGGTGCCAGGACAGAGAAGAGCTTGAACTGAGCTGAGCTGGTGCTGGGGTGGGAGGCCCAAGAGACCAGAGGAAGAACAGAGTGCTCAGGTTGGGGTGTAGGGATTGAGCATAGCCTGAAGGTAAGGAGGGGCAGTTCCTCTTGCTGTTCCGTAGATAAGCACCATGGTCTTGTAGAGGATGGGAGCTTCAACTGGAAGCCAGTGGAGTGTGTGGAGGAGCGGGGTGACATGAGAGAACTTGGGAAGGTTGAACACTAGGCGGGCTGTAGCATTCTGGATAAGCCCAGCCAACAGCAAGTTGAAGTAGGCCAGACGGGAGATGACAAGTGCCTGAATTAGGACCTGCGGCGCTTTCTGTGTGAGGCGTTATGCATTCCGCATATTTATTACATTATTGGCAATGTATTACATTATAAATGATAAAGTTATTACATTATTAGCAGATCATTTCCTGCAATTCTACATATTTTGCCATGGGCCAAAGAGAAACATTTAGCAGTTTTATAGCTATTCACATGCTATTGTACACATTTTTCCATGAGGCTGAAAGAAAATGTTGCTGTTACACATTTTGCCATGGGGCAGAGAGGAATGTGTAGTTTTATAGCTAATCTCATGCAATTCTACACATTTTTCCATAAGGCAGAGAGAGCTAATTTCGTCAGAGCTGTGGGGGTTTCTGCTACTCCAGTGGCAGTAAGGCGTTTTTGATTTCCTCTGTGCTCTGTGGTGCTTTCAGCAGGAAGCTGATGAAATGCCAGAACAGTAGCTGTGAGTAGGCTTGCAAAGGAAGGGTATATTACCAGTAACTTTGGAAGTTTACCAATATAGGATTTTATGGAATTGTCATAACATGTCAAATTTGTAAATTAACAAAATAAAATGATTTAAATATTTTTTTAATGAATGACAAAGCTGTAAAACATGATCCTAAATATAACCCATCAACTTAGTGAATACCTTTGGTATTTCCGTTGGGTTTCAGCATGAAATATCCTTTATATTTTGACACCCGTTTATTTATTTTACTATGTCATATGTCTTTGTGGTGGCAGTTGTGAAAAAAGTCAATAGTTGGAAGAGCTGCAGAGTTAATGGTCTATTATGTCATTGTTGATTAGATCCCTTTTTCATTAATTAGGCTATTTTCTCTTTATCCATATGGTCTATTCAATATAAATTAATGGACAATATGGACATAGATATTTTATTTTATTTCATATATTCATTAGTGTGTGTATATGTTAGTGATGCGTGGGTTGACTCATAACCTGCCATCCCCACGGTTATATCTACGGGGTGGGCAGGTTTAGGGTCATGAAATATTGTGTGATGAAGGGTGGGTGGGTGGCGGGTTGAATAAAGAGAAAACTACAACTTAAAAATCCATAAATGTATCATTCTTGTGCAATTTATATCTATAGACTACATTGAGGTTTTTCTTTCATTATTTTAGGCTATCTGGCATAGCTATAAACTATAAGCCTAAGCTGTACACACGTCAAATAGACTACATTCCAACGGGCAGAAAAAGTTCATATCGATCCACAGAGGCCATAAAAGTAATATTTGGGAACTATTTGGTGAAATGGTAAAAGAGTCTGTATGTGATGATTATGAGGCGGTACACAAATGAGACAGCTTTTTCACAATTTTCACAGCTTTCTATTTCCTTACAACTGGTCAAACTGATGTCATTTGGAAATCTTGCACAGAAATTATTTTCAGATTTTTTAGCATTTTCTCCCTAAAGACCTTTGTTACCGATGTCAACTAGTATATTGAATAATTTATTCTACCGATTTATGACGTTATTCTGGTGAGCAAGTGTTTATTCAGGCTAATAGGGAAACATACTGTATGACAGAAGAGAAGCTGCATGTATCTAATTATAGACAAGTTGACTAACAAATAGCCTAACAAAATGTTGGAAATGATAAGCAGAAACACATCTAAATCAGGCAACAACAAAGAATCTGGACCCCCTGTCCAGAAATGTTTCTGCCGTCTCTGACTGTGACCTACAGAACAGTTTCTATGTTAGCGGGTTAGGATCAGGTGTGGGCCTCAGATTTTCACTTTATCACATATAGTGGGGCGTTTGCAGATGGGTTATCAGCAATTGCGGGCGGGTGTGGGTGAACAAACAGCTGACCTGCACACTACTAGTGTGTGTGTGTATGTGTGTGAGAGAGAAAGAGAGAAACCATGTGAGAAGGCCTGTTGTACTTCTCTACATCACTACTGTATTTTTCCTTACACCAGTACACTATGAAAGTCAATGGCATTCCATAGCTAGGCATACGAAATATATACACATAATTGAAATGTACAGTTACACAGCTGACTGGGGCAAGTGTGTTCTGTCATTTGAACTGCTAAAGTTGTTACCCTATTCAGTGTGTTACTTTTGACCAGGGCCCATAGGGCTCTGGTGAAAAGTAGTGCCCCATAGGGAATAGGGTGCCATTTGGGATGCATCCTTGGTATCTAGGGTTTAAAAAAAAATATTTTACCTTTATTTAACTAGGGTTCAACATTCACTTTTTCTTCAGAACGTCATTGAGATCATTTGGAACTTCATAATCCTGTGAGTGCTGCACAGTTCAATCAAGTCTCACTCATTTAACATTATTCAACTTGACGTAAAACAGCTGGGCTTGATGGAGAATTTGAACATTTATTTCTGGTTCAATGGGTCTATTGGGTCTAGGAGGTCCTCTGTCTAGTTGACAAGTTCCTCAAAGGTCTGTGTCCATCGTTCCAGAGGGTGTTGTGTCTCATACATCCCTGTGTGAGAGCCAAGGTTCATCCAGAGCCTTTTGACCAAAGGGTCTGACTTCTAGGTAGGGGCCTTCGAAGTGTTTCTCCAATCCAGTGATGATGCAGTAGCTCTCGATTGCAATCAGTCTAATCTCTCCGGAAACCTATGGTGCCACCGTCTGTGTCACTCCGTCCGTCGCTTTCTCTCTCCATCCTGTGCCACGTAGCCTACTTTGGCCAGAATCTCCCTGTTCGGCCTGACTTCATCGTTGTGAGAAAGAGTCTCTACGCAGCTGTTTGTTAAGCTGAATGTCTACACTTGTGCCCCCAAATGTTTTTGAACTCACCGTAGCTTGCAGGTGTGAAGTTGAGTCTTGGTGGTGCAGAGTTGACTTCGTAAAATTGGGTAGGTCTTTGAAACCAGTACTGGCCCAGGTTGACGTTTTGTAGGTTCTGAAGAGTAGACAATCCCAGCAGAACAGTTTCCTGGTTTACTCACACCGGGTCATCCATGGATAGCGCTCATAATTGTTAGCTTGAAAATGCCTTTCAAAGCTCTTTCCACATTGTACCAATCAGGGCAGTGCTGGTGTTGGCCACACCCTCTGCACAACATTTAACTTCTCATAGAAAGTTAGCCTTGATAAGGGCAATGCCAACATATTAGCCAAGACATCCTCCTCGATAACACCTGCTACAGCCACCCCATTGTCAAACAAAAGCATGGGAAAACTAGGCTACTGCTCACTATTGGCTCCCAGTCAATAGTGACATGTCTAGGCCTTCCAGAAGGCCTTTTTTATTTTAAACGACACCACCCTTTCCCAGTCTAAATGTGATTGGTTCATTCCACTGTCTAATACAATTGAATGGCAGAGTCCTTCTCTCCAGCTTCTGAAAGCCTAGCCAGTGGCTGACTGAACTAGCGAGATTTTTCTCCCCAGAGGCCACCAAAGAAAATTCCTGATTAGATATTCTTTTCTCTTCAGTATTAACTCTTAGCTTTCCAACACAAACGGAAGCAATGAAATCAAAAGAGCATACATAAAAATAAAAATAAACATTTTAAAAGAAGTTCCTCAAGATTCCCCACTGACTTTGAGTCACACATCCCACTGAATGTGGATCTCCAGTTCATCTGCTGATCTTTCAGCAGTTTGCTGACATTTTGTCGTGGGATTTTAAATATAAAATCAGTTTGCACTCGGTTCGCAAAGCACTCTGGCAGGCAAACGTTATTGGTGTGACACGTAGCCTGCAACTTTACCTCCATTTCCATCCTTTCTTCATACGATTATTTTTCTCTCTCTCATGTTCTCCTCTGATATCAAACACAGACGACTAAGACACTCAGGATGTTGCTGAGCAATGGATGGCCTTTTAGTAAAGGGTAAAGAAACCCAAACATGGACAAATGACTCAACCTTGTTTCATATGGTATGTATTCATTTGTGGATGTTCATCACCCATTTCGTATGATGTGTTATGAATTACAATTCATATTATTTTATATATAATATATGTTACGAATTTGCAAAAGCTAGCAGGCTAACGTTAGCAACTTTTGGTTTGCCAGATGTTCAGGTTATACGCCTACCCATCCACCCTGACCAACCACCCTCCTTCAGTAACCATCTGTGCTATGTAACCATACCAAACATAACATATCATACAAAATGAGTCTAGTCTATGAGACCAGGCTAAGTTGAGACCATACTGTATTATTGTTCCTGATTTGCTCTTTCCTCTAGTACACTTTACTGTTGAAGGCCCAGGGTATTTGTTGTTTGCTACTTTCCATCCACTGAACAATCACAGCTATAATTTACAATAGCAGGTCAGATTGAGGCAGCTGTATCCTGCCAGGCCACCACACACAAGGAGGACAAAAATACACTTGTCAGCCTGCAGCCCTGCACACAACCACACACACTGACTTCTATCTACTGCAAATGTCAGATTGATGCATATTCAAATCAATAAAAGAGGAAGACCTGACTTGACGGATGTTGAGAGCCTTGTTGACATCCTGCCTGTGTTTAGTAAAGAGTCTCTTAAGAATGTGTGTTTGTTCCCACTCTGCTGCAGCGCGGTCTAAGAGTGTGATGCCTGGAGAGGGCAGCCCTGGGTCAGGCTCGCCCGGCTCCACCACCACCTCCATGGAGAGGCCACTGAAGGCCGGCTGGCTGAGGAAACAGAGGTCCATCGTGAAGAACTGGCAGCTGCGTTACTTTGTCCTGAGAGGGAGCACACTGACCTACCATAAAGACGAAAAGGAGGGGAGTGTCCAGGTGAGAGAGGGGGCACTAGCTATCCATTAATGGCGTTTCCTGAACAGGTCATATCGTTAGGAAAAACTCAGGGACCTTTAAGCATCCAAACAACACTACTGCTGTCAATATTCAGTTAGCATGTTTCCATCTTTATTGAAGTAATTTCCTGTGTTTCCTGTAGCATATATGTGTTATTTACTAAGATGTCAGTGCCTGTCTGCCCCTCTGTCCCTAGGGAGTGATCCAACTGAGGTTCAGCAAAGTAAATGAGCTCCCACTGAACCAAGAAGACCCAGGGAAATTCCTGTTTGAGATCATGCCGCGTAAGCAGAAGACTGTCTCTGGTCTCTTTCGCTCTGTCTCTCTCTCTCTCTCTCTCTCTTTCCCTTTTCCCCTTGATCTCTCTATCTCTCTTTCACCCTCTCTCTGTCCCTCTGTCTCACCATCTCTCACTCTCTCTCTCTCTAAAGACCCATCTATGTATGATGTATCCCAGTGTGTTGGAGGGTCATTCCCTCTCTGTATCTCTGTGAATTCCAGGCAGCAGTGGTGATCGGGAGCGGTGCCCCTACATTCTCATGGCCAACTCCCACAGTGAGATGGATGAGTGGGTCCGCACGCTGCGCAGGGTGGTTGGAGCACCCTCTAGTGGAGGTACAGATAGCTTGCTGAACATATTTAGAGACATGAGATTTCCCTGATCAAGGTACTTGACCAGGAAAAACAACGTATAGCTAGGATATATTTTTCCTGGTTGGATCACATGATCAGGAAAAATGCAGGGCTCTAGTGTAACATCTGAACTTATTTCCTTGACTTTTGGTTCGAGAACTCTTTTTTGGAGTTGCCTTCGGGCCCATGACATAAACCATACAAATGTTTCTAGCCACGGGTCAGTAAGCCTACGTGGTCGCAAAGCATGAGGAGCCTGCCACCGCTACCCACCAGACCAGTGGGTCTCGAGCCTCGACCCACAACTTGAGAAACTGTGTTTTTGATTCTCCAGATTGAGAGAATGCGAATAGGCAGTTAGATAGAGGTGCTATCTTTATCAGCATCATAAAAGTTGATAGTATTTCAAGCACAAAAAATGTGTGACTTACTCTAACTGCTCTCTTACCCCATCAGCGATATTTGGCAAGAGCCTGGGTGATACTGTGACCTATGAGCAGCGGTTTGGCTCCCACATGGTGCCCGTCCTGGTGCAGAAGTGTGCTGAATTCATCAGAGAACATGGACTGAGTGAGGAGGGCATCTTTAGACTACCGGGACAAGACAACACCGTCAAACAGTTCAGGGACGCTTTCAACGCCGGAGAGAGACCTTCCTTCCCAAGGTGAGATGGCTCAGAGCTAGGGCCCCAACATACAAACAGATAACTATTACACCCTTTTTATACAAACTCAAATGAACCAATTATCATTGCAGATGGGGTACTGTCTCTAAAGGTTGCATAGACACATGAGAGAGATGCAGTCAGCATGATAGTGCAGAGAAGCCTGATACACTTCTTCTGCTCTCGGTGCTCTGTGGCTTACACCACATCCTGTCCAACTTGACAGAGAAGAGGAGTGCAACGTTAGTCAACATCACAGTGAACAGTCTTATAAGAACCTTCTGCTCACGCTTAACTCTCTATTGACAAAATGAATGAAAACGGGGACAAACTGTTTTGTAGCTGGATTCAACACAAAATAGCAATACACTCAGCACGACTGTATGTTTGTGTGTGTGTGTGTGTGTGTGTGTGTGTGTGTGTGTGTGTGTGTGTGTGTGTGTGTGTGTGTGTGTGTGTGTGTGTGTGTGTGTGTGTGTGTGTGTGCATGTGTATGTGCGGTAGTGTGTGTGGCTGCGCTTGTATAGCCTGTGTACAGGATGCACTGTTTGACTGATTTGTGCCCTGCAGTGACACAGATGTCCACACAGTAGCATCGTTGTTGAAGTTGTACCTAAGGGATCTGCCTGAGCCAGTGGTTCCTTGGACACAGTACCAAGACTTCCTAGACTGCAGCCCCATGCTGGACCCCAACGGTGCTGCAGTAGGAACTCATATTTACTTAAATGAAGACCTTAGGCAAATGTTGTCATAAATAAACCCTTTGCACTACAATTTGTGATTTAGGACCGTTTCTATCAACTTGTAAAGGAATAAATACAAACTAATTCTTTAGCCATTATTCTTATAAATAAACATTTTCTCTTGGCTACAATTTGTCATTTAGCTCTATTTCTGTCAAGTGTTCTAAAATGAGTATGTACTGAATCAGAGTGTTTTGATTTCCTTTCAACGAAGACCTTAGCCAAATATTCATTAAAAAAAAGTTTTTCGGTAAAATTTGTAATTTAGCTCTATTTCTGTCAACTGTGCCACAATTACTATATGGCTGCGTTTAGACAGACAGCCCAATTCATATCTTTTTTTCCAATAATTGGTATTTTGACCAATCACACCATATCTTTTCAGGTCACATCTTTTTCAGAGCTCATCTGATTGGTCAAAAGACCAATTTGTGAAGAATATATCAGAATTGGGCTGCCTGTTTAAACACAGCCTATGTAGGCCAACTGAATCAATGTTTTGCCTTACTAACTCTCTCTTTGCTCAGGGTCGTGAAAGACTGGAGAAGCAGATCACCCTCCTTCCTAGACCCAACTATAACCTCCTCAGCTACATGTGCAGGTGAGCTTACAGTCACACAACCAAAGATCAGGGGGATCAGGGGGATAAGGGGGATCAGGGGGTAATTGATTGAACTTCAATTCAAGAACCTGTAGTTTGAAGCTCCTTGCAAAACATTTGAAAAGCAATTTGATAACTACACTGTAATATTTAATCTATAGCTTGCTCATACAGCATTTGTTGTTTGATTAGTACATATTTTTGGTGTGACTGACTTTGCTGCATAACCTCTCTTTGCAGGTTCTTATTTGAGGTGCAGCAAAACTCCAAGGTGAACAAGATGAGTGTTGAAAACCTGGCCACGGTCATTGGGATCAATCTGCTCAAGCCCCAGATCGAGGACCCCATCACTATGATGACGGGTGAGACCAGACTGTCAGCATCCTCTTAGTGCATACTGTAACAGGGTAGTATTCTATTCTACTTTTATTTATCACATACTGCTGCGGCTTGATGCCATGACCAACTGACCTTACTGACCTACAATAAATACAAATCATGATGCACTGTTTGATTAAGGGCTTGTAAGTAAGCATTTCACGCTAAGGTTTACACCTGTTGTATTCGGCTCATGTGTCAAATACAACCTGATTTGATTTTATATCAACAAATGGTTTCTTTATCCTCACTATATGTTTACTACTGAATATAAGATCAGCGTCAACTCACCATCAGTACGACCAAGAATATGATTTTCGCGACGCGGATCCTGTGTTCTGCCTTTCAACCAGGACAACGGAATGGATCCCATGCGGCGACCCAAAAAACGACTCAGTAAAAGAGGGAAACGAGGCGGTCTTCTGGTCAGACTACGGAGACGGGCACATCGTGCACCACTCCCGTGCACCACTCCCTAGCATTCTTCTCGCCAATGTCCAGTCTCTTGACAACAAGGTTGATGAAATCCGAGCAAGGGTAGCAAGGGTAGCATTCCAGAGGGACATCAGAGACTGTAACGTTCTTTGCTTCACGGAAACATGGCTCACTGGAGAGACGCTATCGGAGGCGGTGCAGCCAGCGGGTTTCTCCACGCATCGCGCCGACAGAAACAAACATCTTTCTGGTAAGAAGAGGGGCGGGGGCGTATGGAATATGGCTAACGAGACATGGTGTGATCAAAGAAACATACAGGAACTCAAATCCTTCTGTTCACCTGATTTAGAATTCCTCACAATCAAATGTCGACCGCATTATCTACCAAGAGAATTCTCTTCGATTATAATCACAGCCGTATATATTCCCCCCCAAGCAGACACATCGATGGCTCTGAACGAACTTTATTTGACTCTTTGCAAACTGGAATCCATTTATCCGGAGGCTGCATTCATTGTAGCTGGGGATTTTAACAAGGCTAATCTGAAAACAAGACTCCCTCAATTTTATCAGCATATCGATTGCGCAACCAGGGGTGGAAAAACCTTGGATCATTGTTACTCTAACTTCCGCGACGCATATAAGGCCCTGCCCCGCCCTCCTTTCGGAAAAGCTGACCACGACTCCATTTTGTTGATCCCTGCCTACAGACAGAAACTAAAACAAGAAGCTCCCACGCTGAGGTCTGTCCAACGCTGGTCCGACCAAGCTGATTCCACACTCCAAGACTGCTTCCATCACGTGGACTGGGACATGTTTCGTATTGCGTCAGATAACAACATTGACGAATACGCTGATTCGGTGTGCGAGTTCATTAGAACGTGCGTTGAAGATGTCGTTCCCATAGCAACGATTAAAACATTCCCTAACCAGAAACCGTGGATTGATGGCAGCATTCGCGTGAAACTGAAAGCGCGAACCACTGCTTTTAATCAGGGCAAGGTGACTGGAAACATGACCGAATACAAACAGTGCAGCTTTTCCCTCCGCAAGGCTATCAAACAAGCTAAGCGTCAGTATAGAGACAAAGTAGAATCTCAATTCAACGGCTCAGACACAAGAGGTATGTGGCAGGGTCTACAGTCAATTACGGACTACAAGAAGAAAACCAGCCCAGTCACGGACCAGGATGTCTTGCTCCCAGGCAGACTAAATAACTTTTTGCCCGCTTTGAGGACAATACCACTGCAGTTTTTTGACCATACACACGGCCTGCAATTGAAAACATGCGGACTCTCCTTCACTGCAGCCGAGGTGAGTAAGACATTTAAACGTGTTAACCCTCGCAAGGCTGCAGGCCCAGACGGCATCCCCAGCCGCGCCCTCAGAGCATGCGCAGACCAGCTGGCCAGTGTGTTTACGGACAATCAATCCCTATACCAGTCTGCTGTTCCCACATGCTTCAAGAGGGCCACCATTGTTCCTGTTCCCAAGAAAGCTAAGGTAACTGAGCTAAACGACTACCGCCCCGTAGCACTCACTTCCGTCATCATGAAGTGCTTTGAGAGACTAGTCAAGGACCATATCACCTCCACCCTACCTGACACCCTAGACCCACTCCAATTTGCTTACCGCCCAAATAGGTCCACAGACGATGCAATCTCAACCACACTGCACACTGCCCTAACCCATCTGGACAAGAGGAATACCTATGTGAGAATGCTGTTCATCAACTACAGCTCGGCATTTAACACCATAGTGCCCTCCAAGCTCGTCATCAAGCTCGAGACCCTGGGTCTCGACCCGCCCTGTACAACTGGGTACTGGACTTCCTGACGGGCCGCCCCAGGTGGTGAGGGTAGGCAACAACATCTCCACCCCGCTGATCCTCAACACTGGGGCCCCACAAGGGTGCGTTCTGAGCCCTCTCCTGTACTCCCTGTTCACCCACGACTGCGTGGCCACGCACGCCTCCAACTCAATCATCAAGTTTGCGGACGACACAACAGTGGTAGGCTTGATTACCAACAACGACGAGACGGCCTACAGGGAGGAGGTGAGGGCCCTCGGAGTGTGGTGTCAGGAAAATAACCTCACACTCAACGTCAACAAAACTAAGGAGATGATTGTGGACTTCAGGAAACAGCAGAGGGAACACCCCTATCCACATCGATGGAACAGTAGTGGAGAGGGTAGTAAGTTTTAAGTTCCTCGGCATACACATCACAGACAAACTGAATTGGTCCACTCACACAGACAGCATCGTGAAGAAGGCGCAGCAGCGCCTCTTCAACCTCAGGAGGCTGAAGAAATTCGGCTTGTCACCAAAAGCACTCACAAACTTCTACAGATGCACAATCAAGAGCATCCTGGCGGGCTGTATCACCGCCTGGTACGGCAACTGCTCCGCCCACAACCGTAAGGCTCTCCAGAGGGTAGTGAGGTCTGCACAACGCATCACCGGGGGCAAACTACCTGCCCTCCAGGACACCTACACCACCCGATGTTACAGGAAGGCCATAAAGATCATCAAGGACAACAACCACCCGAGCCACTGCCTGTTCACCCCGCTATCATCCAGAAGGCGAGGTCAGTACAGGTGCATCAAAGCTGGGACCGAGAGACTGAAAAACAGCTTCTATCTCAAGGCCATCAGACTGTTAAACAGCCACCACTAACATTGAGTGGCTGCTGCCAACACACTGACACTGACTCAACTCCAGCCACTTTAATAATGGGAATTGATGGGAAATGATGTAAAATATATCACTAGCCACTTTAAACAATGCTAACTAATATAATGTTACATACCCTACATTATTCATCTCATATGTATACGTATATACTGTACTCTATATCATCTACTGCATCCTTATGTAATACATGTATCACTAGCCACTTTAACTATGCCACTTTGTTTACATACTCATCTCATATGTATATACTGTACTCGATACCATCTACTGTATCTTGCCTATGCTGCTCTGTACCATCACTCATTCATATATCTTTATGTACATATTCTTTATCCCCTTACACTGTGTATAAGACAGTAGTTTTGCAATTGTTAGTTAGATTACTTGTTGGTTATTACTGCATTGTCGGAACTAGAAGCACAAGCATTTCGCTACACTCGCATTAACATCTGCTAACCATGTGTATGTGACAAATAAAATTAGATTTGATTTGGATTTACCTTTCAGAAGTGTTTGTGTGTTAACAGACTGTATACTTGTCTGTCTCCTCCAGGGACTCCTCAGATCCAGAAGTTGATGACAGTGATGATCAGACAGCATGAGGCTCTGTTTCCTCCGTCTAAAGACGTGGCTCCTTCACCCCCCAGCAAGAAGAGTGAGAGCAAGAAGAACAGTGCTCCACGCAGCTTTGTGGGCTGGGAGTCTGCTGAGGTAACAACATAACATTTTCAAACATAGCCCATATGGACCTAATCGAAAGTAGTGCACTATAAAGGGAATAGGGCACAATTTAGGATATAACCTTAAAGAAGCTCTCCTATTGTTTCATACTGTGAATGTGGTAATGTGAGTAATATAGTATGATACATTATACCAGTAAGCATTGCATAAAGCTAAACAATATAAATATATTCTCTCATTCTAGTTTTGTGGTCTATACTATATTCCACATCCTCTATGTCCCTGCAGTGTGAGGGCTTTCAGTCAGAGTCTCCAGAGGAGGAGGAGGAAGACACAGACACCCTGGGGGCCGAGCCAGTTACCATCTCCATCCCCCAGCAGCCCCACTACCCTTTCTCATCCTCAGACTTGGACCCCTTGTCTGGAAGCCCCCGCAAACGCACCCAGACCATGCCTACATTGAACTGCCCTGTCCCTGGGAGCGGGAGGGCCCGCAAGCTGGAGGCCATGAACCGCTGGAGCCGCATCCAGGAGAGCAGCGAGGAGAATGGAGAGAAGACTCTCTCAGAGGACATCTTTAAGATCCTGGACCTGCAGAAGACGTCTCTGTTCGGAGGCGCCCAAAAGGACTGGGAGGACAGAGGGACAGCCAGGAGAGGAAGTGACATCACAGTCACCTATGATGACATCACAGCCATCTCTTCCAAACCCAGCAATGACCCCCAGCAAAAGTCTCTGTCCACGACCCCTGAGAAGAAGACAGAGGCCAGTACAGCTGTGGTTCCATCTTCAGCCCTCCAACCAGACAGCAAGGCTGACCAGCAAGAGGACAGCCAGGGAAACTCAGAGCACCTCAGTACTAGGTCTGTATAATGGGGGTAAGAATACTGTCTGCATCCTAAATGGCACCCTATGCCTTACATGATGTACTGTAGGGAATTGGGTGCTATTTGAGACGCAGACACTATCTTATTGGAAAGGACAAAATGTAAACACTAGTAAGATTATTACATAAATGCACGCACACGCACGCACGCACGCACGCACGCACGCACGCACACACACACACACACACACACACACACACACACACTGACCAATACATACTCTGCATTCATAAATAATATCTCTCCCCTCTCATGCAGCCTGCAGCAGAGGAACAAAGAGCTGAGTGCCACAGTAGCAGAACTGCAGTCAGCCCTGGACGCAGAGAAACGCTGTGTGTCCGCTCTGGAGATCCGGCTGAGGAACGCGGAACACAGCCGAGACGAGGCCCAGAGACGTAACCAGGAGCTGGACCAAGAGATTCAGCAGAGAACCACAAGGGCCAACTTAGAACCATGAGGGCCAACTTAGAAGCACGAAGGGGCCAACCTAGAACCATGAAGGGGCCAACCTAAAACCACAGGTCCAACCTAGATCAAATAGCTCCCCACCAGGGAACCATGAAGCCTACCTAGAACATAGAACTGCCTATAGCCTTAAGTTATCAAAGAGATCCCACAATAAAGTATATAGATATTTAACATAGATATCTCTAGACTGTAACATAACATAGAGATCCCTCAATATAGAGATCTCCAACATAGAGAAGAAAGCCCATCACAGTGGACATCACAGCCTCATGCTGACTATAGGCCACCTGCTGTTCTACGAGAGGTAGAGAGTCAATGTCTTGGCCAGAGCTGTAACTCTGGCTGGGACCTGGAACATGTTGCTACAGATGCAGGATCTTAATTTGACAATATTCCTGCAGTGGGAAAATAATCCTGCATTAACAGGAAATGTGAATTATTGTGTGGATTACAATTAATGGACATTTTTGTAGGGGGTGATACATTTTTTGTTAGGGCAAGTTAAGTCTGACATTTTCAAGTACACGTTACAAACTTTAGAAGCCTTTTTAAACCTTGAATACACTATACGTTTGCATTTCCTGCTGTGCATGAACTGTCCTGCAAGAACAGGGTGATCAAATTAAGATCCTATATCTGTAGGTTGTAAGTTGGTTTGTTGAGAAAACCCATGGGTAAACTCTTTAGTCAAACCAGCCATTGTGTTGACTACACTTCACATTTTATAAACACAAAATAAGGAATACTGTGACTGTATATGAATGGCCTTTGCTCGGTGTAGCTGATTATGTATTATGGATGTGATGTGCAGTAGCCTATACAGTGCTGATAGTTGTTGACCATGCTGGCTCCGTTACATTTATATTCTCAGATGATTAGAGCATGTACATGAAATAGCAGGTTGCGCATAATGTCCAGGTTAAGAGAATGTCTAGGACAATTGGACTATAATGGTCTGTATAAGTATTTCGGCCAGGATTCAATTCCCAGCACAGCGCGCTGGAAGCCAACTTTGCAGTTTTTAAATAAATGAATTTTACCTACATTCGCGGAGGTCATATTCACGGTGAACGCTGTGCATGTAGGCTCAATTGTTAAGGTTTGAATCCTGTTCATATTTTGTTTGACCAGACATTAATAAAGGAGGAACAGAATAAGTCAACTTGGCTGATCAATAATCTGCACCGTTTGTCATTATTGTGACTTACAGGGTTGAACTATAACCTTTTAAGAGGGATTGGCAATACAATAAGTGTTACTATAATAATCATGTTTCATAGAGTGAGTGCTAGAGAGAGAGAGATAGAAAGGATGAATGAGGGGCAAAGTGAATGTCGTCACTCACACTGACGGGGTCAGAGGAAAGATAGTGTGTCAGTGTAGATAACATGTGTGTAAGGCCAGGGGAGAAATGGCTGCTGGGAAGTGTGTGCATATGTGTGTGTGCACATTTGTTTGTTCATTTGTGTGTGTGGGAGCACGTTTGTTCGTGCCCTGATAGAGCGAAAGAGAGAGAATGGGGCAGGGGTGTTATCAAGCATTCTTCAGCAATGACAGGAGAAGGAAGGGAGAAGGGACTGCATAAATGGACTGCAGGGGAGATAAGCACACTGTCAACTGTCACCCTGGAGGATGAGTAACAGGAGAAGGAAGGGAGAAGGGACTGCATAAATGGACTGCAGGGGAGATACGCACACTGTCAACTGTCACCCTGGAGGATGAGTAACAGGAGAAGGAAGGGAGAAGGGACTGCATAAATGGTCTGCAGGGGAGATAAGCACACTGTCAACTGTCACCCTGGAGGATGAGTAACAGGGGAAGGAAGGGAGAAGGGACTGCAGAAATGGACTGCAGGGGAGATAAGCACACTGTCAACTGTCACCCTGGAGGATGAGTAACAGGGGAAGGAAGGGAGAAGGGACTGCAGAAATGGACTGCAGGGGAGATAAGCACACTGTCAACTGTCACCCTGGAGGATGAGTAACAGGGGAAGGAAGGGAGAAGGGACTGCAGAAATGGACTGCAGGGGAGATAAGCACACTGTCAACTGTCACCCTGGAGGATGAGTAACAGGGGATGGAAGAGCCTGTTCCTTCCCATGTTCTCCCCTCCTCACTATCAAGAGTGTATCTTTGCAGGTCATAGTCAGAAGCTCAGGAATGAGGACCCCTGAATTGTGGTTGAACCAAGCAGTAGCATCCATACAGATTTTGAAAGTGTAGTTAAATGATACGTCTAAATTTAGGATCTGCAGCTAATGGTGGCATAAATTAATCTCACAGTCTAGCTTTTAGGCAAATCTGAGAAGACGAAGTGTTGTGATGAGGTATTGAGTGTTTGGAATCACAGTGTTTGGAATCAGTCATCGACGGAGAGAGAAGGTAAAAAGGGCTTTATAAATACATTTCATTGATTGATTGATTGATTGATTGAGAGGTAGAGACAGTGGGCACTCAGTGTAGATTACTCATCGGGTCACTGGTCAGTGGGGAAGTGTTCTAACTTGAGTCATCCAGGTTGCAGTTCTAGTTTGACCTTTGACTCCATGCTGTCTCCCCAATCACAGTGGAATGCTTGGAGACCAGTCTGCCCATGCAAAGCCCTCTCTCTCCTGCACTCCACTCTGGGCTGTGGAATCTGGACTAAAGCTAAACTCAGGACCTCAGAACCACTGAACTGAGGGACGTGTGAGGGAACAGCACAGGGCACATTGGAAGTAATTGTAAGTCCTGCCTGCTGTGCATTTAATAGGCAGTGAGGCCTCTTAATCAGACATCCAGACAGAGATAACCCATTTCCAAAACTGCTGTGACTTCTGCAACATGTTAGCCTACTAAAAGAGGAAGTGTACTTACATTAAGTGTTGCAAACTTCCAAACTCAATTAGGTAATGAGTGGATTACGGGAAAGTTGTGTTTTGTTGTGTAGTCTACTCTGTTTCCACAACAGACGGGGAAACAACAACGCTATATGTCAATTTTCTGAAATGTTGGTAAATTAGCTGTTATTGGTTAAAGGAATTATGAAATAGATCTGTGTGTTTTTTCACTATCTGATCATGGCATGGGGTTGTTCAATTACGGACTTATTTGTATAAAATCTATCACTTGATGGTTTCATTTCACATAGACAAATAATCATGTTTCTTTGCAAAATGCTATACACTCATTAGTAACTCTTTCCTAATATTGATTTGCACCCCGTTTTGCCCTCATAACAGCCTCAATTCGTCAGGGCATGGACTCTACAAAGTGTTGAAAGCATTCCACAGGGATGCTGGGCCATGTTGACTCCAATGCTTCCCACAGTTGTTTCAAGTTGGCTTGATGTCCTTTGGGTGGTGGACCATTCTTGATACACATGAGAAACTATTGAGCGTGAAAACCCCAGCAGCGTTGCAGTTCTTGACACACTTAAACAAGTGCAGCTGGCACGTACTACCATACCTCCTCAAAGGAACTTAAATCTTTTGTCTTGCCCATTCACCCTCTGAACGGCACACCTACACAATCCATGTCTCAATTGTCTCAAGGCTTAAAAATCCTTCTTTAACCTGTCTCCTCCCCTTCATCTACACTGAATGAAGTGGATTTAAAAGGTGACATCAATAAGGGATCATATCTTTCACCCAGATTCACCTGGTCAGACTACAGTGCCTTCGGGGAGTATTCAGACCCCTTGAATTTTTCCACATTTTGTTACGTTACAGCCTTGTTCTAAAATGGATTAAATACTTTTTTCCCTCACCAATCTACACATAATACCCCATAATGACAAAGAAAAAACAGAAATACCTTATCTACATAAGTATTCAGCCCCTTTGCTATGAGACTCGAAATTGAGATCAGGTGCATCTTGTTTCCATTGATCATCCTTGAGATGTTTCTACAACTTGAGGAGTGACTTCCGTCTGGCCACTCTACCATAAAGGCCTGATTGGTGGAGTGCTGCAGAGACGGTTGTCCTTCTGGAAGGTTCTCCCATCTCCACAGAGGAACTCTAGAGCTCTGTCTGTGTGACCATCTGGTTCTTGGTCATCTCTCTGACCAAGGCCCTTCTCCCCCGATTGCTCAGTTTGGCCGGGTGGCCAGCTCTCGGAAGAGTCTTGGTGGTTCCTAACTTCTTCCATTTAAGAATGATGGAGGCCACTGTGTTCTTGGGGACCTTCAATCCTGCAGCCCTTTTTTGGTACCCTTCCTCAGATCTGTGCCTCGACATTATCCTGTCTCTGAGCTCTACAGACAACTCCTTCGACTTCATGACTTGGTTTTTGCTCTGACATGCACTGTCCGCTGTGGGACCTTATACAGACAGGTGTGCCTTTCCAAATAATGTACCATTAATTGAATTTGCCACAAGTGGATTCAAATCAAGGTGTAGAATAATTTCAAGGATGATCAATGGAAAACGGATGCACCTGAGCTCAATTTCGAGTCTCATAACAAAGGGTGTGAATACTTATGTAAATAAGGTATTTCTGTTTTTTATTTTTAATACATTTTCAAAAACCATTTTTTGCTTCGTCATCATGGGGTATTGATCAGGGGAAAAAATCATTGAATCAATTTTGGAATAAAGCTGTAATGTAGCAAAATGTGGAAAAAGTCAAGGGGTCTGAATACTTTCCAAATGCACTGTATGTCATGGAAAGAGCAGGTGTTCTTAATGTTTTGTACACTCAGTGCATATCTGCCTCACTCAGAGAAATAAGTCACAAAATGATACATTTGTAACATCAATATTTTTTTTTAGTTATAATTCATACAGTAATATGAGCTCTGTATGTAAAACATTTACATTTTAGTCATTTAGCAGATGCTCTTATCAGAGCGATTTACAGTGACTTAAGATATCTAGGTGAGACAATCACATATCACCGTCAAATATACAGGATATGAACATTCCATTATAGCTAAACAGAGGATACATATCGTTTCGCAAAACAAAAACAAAAAGAACTTCAAATACATCTGAAATCTATTAATAAAAAATCTGAGACCAGTAATATTTTACACACATGAAGGTACCAATTAGCAATAATTTCTGATGAAAAACATAAATGTGAAAAATTGGTGGATATAGCATTTTGTTAATAAACTCAACATATTCCTCTCTCATTTTACTTTTTTCTCAAAATAAAATAAATGTTTTTTAGGATTCCATTTTTAAGTATTACAACTGATTTATGAAATAATACAACTTCTGTCATAAAATGAAAATGAAATACAGGATTATGTGTTGTGCTGTTCTCATCAACTGATCTTAATCTGTTTGTTTTATGCAGATTTACTGATGTCCAACAAATCTGTTATCCGTACCCATTACATCTCACACCTCATTCAAATTACATTCAATTGGGAAGGTTGCGACATATCCTGTCGCATTCATAAACATCAACAAACCCTTTACGGATTTGTAAACAAGAACTGGTCAATGGAGCAAAGTCCTGTGTCTGCAGATCCACAATTTACAAAACAAATAAACACATAAACAATATCATCCCTGCTGACCCCAAAAAATATTGCTTTCACAAGGAAGGGGCTAATGTTTACAAAATCGTCATTAAGGAAGTAGTGAGATAACACACACAAAATGCTTACCATATCATAGATAAGGGACAGAAAGAAAGCGAGAGGAGAGAGAGAGAGAGAGAGAGAGAGAGAGAGAGAGAGAGAGGGATAAAGAGAAAGGGATAGAGAGAGCGAGCGAGAGAGAGAGAGAGAGAGAGGGGGGAGAGAGAACAGAGGGATATACTGGGAGAAAAAAACTAAAGAGATGCCTCTTTGGTAAACAACATCAAAAGGTGTGCATGAGGATAAAGGGTGTGAGATCTAGAATAAAAGCAGTTTATCTGGGTTCCAAGCCACACACAGAGAGAGAAACACACAGAGAGAGGAACACACAGAGAGCGCGACAGAACACAGACCTCCACACGGATCAGCTCCAAGGTTCAACAGCACATTTTAAGTCACCAGAAAACCGACAACCACCCGGATCAGCAAGAGAAAAACACGGTTGCTGTTTCTCACCCTTCATCAAGCTGAATGTGGACCATTGGATTAACACGTGTGATAGATCTAATTCTGTTCAATTGCAAACAACCTTGGATCGTCCCTGTGGACACAACAACAGTACCACTCCTCTCCATGGCGGAAACTGGGCTCCCCAGGTTGGAAGCTACCTTTATCACCGGATCCTCTTCCCCCTGCTCTTCTTGCTGCTCCTGATGTGGCCCCTGTCTGGGCAAGGCAGCCCCATCTCCCTTGCCCCAGAGAGGCATCACCCTGCTCCTGGGCTGAGGGACAGCCACAGGGGAGTCATAGACCCATCTCTGTTGGAGCAGGACAATGATGTGGACATGCAGAGCCTGCTGGTGAATCTGAGAGGCCAGTTTCTCCGGACCTTCAACCTGTCTAGCCTGGGCCCTCCTGCCCAGCCGCCTGGCAGTGCCCGTGTGGAGCCTCCTGAGTACATGATGGAGTTGTACAACCGCTTCGCCAATGACCGCACCGCCATGCCCACCGCCAACATCATCCGCAGCTTCAAGAATGAAGGTAGAGGACCGCTGTACTGTATTGGGTATCCATATCCTGTACTGTTCAAATTATGCTAGATGGTGTTCTTCTCTTTCATTTGAAGTAAAAAATAATTATTGTGCTGTAAGCCCTTTATCCCTTTATAATGAAAGTATTATTATCACAACTGTTCATCAAAAATGTATTACGTATCCAAATTAACCTGTATTAGGTCAACACATGCATGCATAGAGTAAAAACAATGAAGGATAAACATTTTCAATAAGATTTGTAATACATTTGATTTATTTTTACAAATACTGTAGCACCTTAAATATTTGAGTGTTTTTTAATTATTTGGTTGAGAATATCCCAAAAATGTTAAGGTGAATTTCTCATAATTTATTTAAAAAAATACAATTACAGTTGAAGTCAGAAGTTCACATACACCTTAGCCAAATACATTTAAACTCTGTTTTTCACAATTCCTGACATTTAATCTTAGTAAAAATTCGCTGTTTTAGGGATAACCACTTTATTTTAAGAATGTGAAATCTCAGAATAATAGTAGAGAGAATGATGATTTCAGCTTTTATTTATTTCATCACATTCCCAGTGGGTCAGAAGTTTACATACACTCAATTAGTATTTGGTAGTATTGCCTGTAAATTGTTTAACTTGGGTCAAACGTTTCGGGTAGCCTTCCACAAGCTTCCAACAATAATTTGGGTGCATTTTGGCCCATTCCTCCTGACAGAGCTGGTGTAACTGAGTCAGGTTTGTAGGCCTCCTTGCTCCCACACGCTTTTTCAGTTCTGCCCACCAATTTTCTATAGGATTGAGGTCAGGGCTTTGTGATGGCGACTCCAATACCTTGACCTTGTTGTCCTTAAGCCATTTTGCCACAACTTTGGAAGTATGCTTGGGGTCATTGTTCATTTGCAAGACCCATTTGCGACCAAGCTTTAACTTCCTGATGTCTTGAGATGTTGCTTCAATATATCCACATAATTTTACTGCATCATGATGCCATCTATTTTGTGAAGTTCACCAGTCCCTCTTGCAGCAAAGCACCCCCACAACACGATGCTGCCACCCCTGTGCTTCACGGTTGGGATGGTGTTCTTCGGCTTGCAAGCCTCCCCCTTTTTCCTCCAAACATAACGACAGTCATCATGGCCAAACAGTTTTATTTTTGATTCATCAGACCAGAGGACATTTCTCCAAAACATGCGATCTTTGTCCCCATGTGCAGTTGCAAACCATAGTCTGGCTTTGTTTATGATGGTTTTGGAGCAGTGGCTTCTTCCTTGCTGAGCGGCCTTTCAGGTTATGTCGATATAGGACTCGTTTTACTGTGGATATAGATACTTTTGTACCTGTTTCCTCCAGCATCTTCACAAGGTCCTTTGCTGTTGTTCTGGTGGATTGATTCGCACTTTCGCACCAAAGTACGTTCATATCTAGGAGACAGAATGCATCTCCTTCCTGAGCTGTATGACGGCTGCGTGGTCCCATGGTGTTTATACTTGCGTACTATTGTTTGCACAGATGAACGTGGTACCTTCATGCATTTGGAAATTGCTCCCAAGGATGAACCAGACTTGTGGAGGTCCACAATTTTCTTTCTGAGGTCTTGGCTGAATTCTTTTGATTTTCCCATGATGTCAAGCAAAGAGGCACTGAGTTTGAAGGTAGGCCTTGAAAAACATCCACAGGTACACCTCCAATTGACTCAAATTATGTCAATTAGCCTATCAGAAGCTCCTAAAGACTTCCGGCGCCGACAGAGATGGCCGCCTCGCTTCGCGTTCCTAGGAAACTATGCAGTATTTTTTTTTTTTTTTACATGTTATTTCTTACATTGGTACCCCAGGTAATCTTAGGTTTCATTACATACAGTCGGGAAGAACTAATGAATGTAAGAGCAACGTCAACTCACCATCAGTATGACCAGGAATATGACTTTGGCCACCCAGGACCACGGAATGGATCCCAGCCTGCGACCCAAAACAACAAAGTCGTAAAAGAGGCAAACTAAGCAGTCTTCTGGTCAGGCTACGGAGACGGGCACATCGGGCACCACTCCCTAGCATACTACTCGCCAATGTCCTGTCTCTTGACAACAAGGTTGATGAAACCCGAGCAAGGGTAGCATTCCAGAGAGACATCAGAGACTGTAACGTTCTTTGCTTCACGGAAACATGGCTCACATGAGAGACGCTAACGGAATCGGTAAAGCCAGCTGGTTTCTTCACGCATCGCGCCGACAGAAACAAGATGAGGGGTGGGGGCGTATGCCTTACGATTAACGAGACGATGATTAACGAGACGTGGTGTGATCACAACAACATACAAGAACTCAAGTCCTGTTCACCTGACTTAGAATTCCTCACAATCAAATGTCGACCGCATTATCTACGAAGGGAATTCTCTTTGATTATAATCACATAATCATATTCCCCCCCAAGCAGACACATCGATGGCCCTGAACAAACTTTATTTGACTCTTTGCAACCTGGAAACCACATATCCTGAGGCTGCATTTATTGTAGCTGGGGATTTTAACAAGGCTAATCTGAAAACAAGACTCCCTAAATTGTATCAGCATATCGATTGCGCAACCAGGGCTGGTAAAACCTTGGATCATTGCTATTCTAACTTCCACGACGCATATAATGCCCCCCCGCCCTCCTTTCGAAAATGCTGACCACGACTCCATTTTGTTGCTCCCTGCCTACAGACAGAAACTAAAACAAGAAGCTCCCGCGCTCAGGTCTGTTCAACGCTGGTCCGACCAATCTAATTCGACGCTCCAAGACTGCTTCCATCACGTGGACTGGGATATGTTCCGCATTGCTTCCAACAACAACATTGACGAATACGCTGATTCGGTAAGCGAGTTCATTAGAAAGTGCATTGAGGATGTCGTTCCCATAGCAACGATTAAAACATTCCCAAACCAGAAACCGTGGATTGATGGCAGCATTCGCGTGAAACTGAAAGCACAAACCACTGCTTTTAACCAGGGCAAGGTGACCGGAAACCGAATACAAACAGTGTAGCTATTCCCTCCACAAGGCAATCAAACAAGCTAAGCGTCAGTATAGAGACAAAGTAGAGTCACAATTCAACAGCTCAGACACAAGAGGTATGTGGCAGGGTCTACAGTCAATCACGGGTTACAAAAAGAAAACCAGCCCCGTCACGGACTAGGATGTCTTGCTCCCAGGCAGACTAAATAACTTTTTTGCCCGCTTTGAGGACAATATAGTGCCACTGACATGGCCCGCAACCAAAACCTGTGGACTCTCCTTCACTGCAGCCGACGTGAGTAAAACATTTAAACGTGTTAACCCTCGCAAGGCTGCAGGCCCAGACGGCATCCCCAGCCGCATCCTCAGAGCATGCGCAGACCAGCTGGCTGGTGTGTTTACGGACATATTCAATCAATCCTTATCCCAGTCTGCTGTTCCCACATGCTTCAAGAGGGCCACCATTGTCCCTGTTCCGAAGAAAGCTAAGGTAACTGAGCTAAACGACTACCGCCCCGCCCCGTAGCACTCACTTCCGTCATCATGAAGTGCTTTGAGAGACTAGTCAAGGACCATATCACCTCCACCCTACCTGACACCCTAGACCCACCTCCAATTTGCTTACCGCCCAAATAGGTCCACAGACGACGCAATCTCAACCACACTGCACACTGCCCTAACCCAGCTGGACAAGAGGAATACCTATGTGAGAATGCTGTTCATCGACTACAGCTCAGCATTTAACACCATAGTACCCTCCAAACTCGTCATCAAGCTCGAGACCCTGGGTCTCGACCCCGCCCTGTGCAACTGGGTACTGGACTTCCTGACAGGCCGACCCCAGGTGGTGAGGGTAGGTAACAACATCTCCACCCCGCTGATCCTCAACACTGGGGCCCCACAAGGGTGCGTTCTGAGCCCTCTCCTGTACTCCCTGTTCACCCAAGACTGCATGGCCATGCAGGCCTCCAACTCAATCATCAAGTTTGCGGACGACACTACAGTGGTAGGCTTGATTACCAACAACGACGAGACGGCCTACAGGGAGGACGTGATGGCCCTCGGAGTGTGGTGTCAGGAAAATAACCTCACACTCAATGTCAACAAAACAAAGGAGATGATTCTGGACTTTAGGAAACAGCAGAGGGAGCACCCCCCTATCCACATCGATGGGAAAGTAGTGGAGAGGGTAGTAAAGTCTTAAGTTCCCCGGCATACACATCACGGACAAACTGAATTGGTCCACCCACACAGACAGCGTCGTGAAGAAGGCGCAGCAGCGCCTCTTCAACCTCAGGACGCTGAAGAAGTTTGGCATGTCACCAAAAGCACTCACAAACTTCTACAGATGCACAATCGAGAGCATCCTGTCGGGCTGTATCACCGCCTGGTACGGCAACTGCTCCGCCCACAACTGTAAGGCTCTCCAGAGGGTAGTGAGGTCTGCATAACGCATCACCGGGGGCAAACTTCCTGCCCTCCAGGACACCTACACCACCCGATGTCACAGGAAGGCCATAAAGATCATCAAGGACATCAACCACCCGAGCCACTGCCTGTTCACCCCGCTATCATCCAGAAGGCGAGGTCAGTACAGGTGCATCAAAGCAGGGACCGAGAGACTGAAAAACAGCTTCTATCTCAAGGCCATCAGACTTCTAAACAGCCACCACTAACATTGAGTGGCTGCTGCCAACACACTGACTCAACTCCAGCCACTTTAATAATGGGAATGGATGGAAATTGATGTCAAATATATCACTAGCCACTTTAAACAATGCTACTTAATATAATGTTTACATACCCTACATTACTCATCTCATATGTATATACTGTACTCTATATCATCTACTGCATCTTTATGTAATACATGTATCACAGGCCACTTTAAACTATGCCACTTTGTTTACATACCCTACATTACTCATCTCATATGTATATACTGTACTCGATACCATCTACTGCATCTTGCCTATGCCGTTCTGTACCATCACTCATTCATATATCTTTATGTACATATTCTTTATCCCTTTACACTTGTGTGTATAAGGTAGTAGTTTTGGAATTGTTAGGTTAGATTACTCATTGGTTATTACTGCATTGTCGGACCTAGAAGCACAAGCATTTCGCTACATTCGCATTAACATCTGTTAACCATGTGTATGTGACAAATACATTTGATTTGATTTGATTTAAAGCCATGACATAATTTTCTGGAATTTTCCAAGCTGTTTAAAGGCACAGTCAACTTAGTGTATGTAAACTTCTGACCCACTGGAATTGTGATACAGTGAATTATAAGTGAAATAATCTGTCTGTAAACAATTGTTGGGAAAATTACTTGTGTCATGCACAAAGTAGATGTCCTAACCGACTTGCCAAAACTATAGTTTGTTAACAAGACATTTGTGGAGTGGTTGAAAAACAAGTGTAACCTAGGTGTATGCAAACTTCCGACTTCAACTGTACATATTCATTCAACTTGATCTAGTTCAATGTTGAATGGGATGTTACAGTTACAGTACAGCATGAAGTGTAGTACAATGGTGGTCTATTCAAAGCGTCAACAAGGAGAACTACTGATGAACAGCCTTTGTCTCTGTGTATTCCTCTCCTGCAGACTCACCTCCCTGCAGTCTGGGTAGTGGAGGGGTGAGACGACACCCTCTGCTCTTCAACGTACCCTTCCCCCAACATGAGCGCATCACCGCCGCAGAGCTGCGTCTCTACACCCTGGTTCAGACCGACCGCAACCTCTACGCCGGGGTCAACCGTAAGGTGACCATCTATGAGCTGGAGCAGCAGAATGGAACAGGGGAGGACAACGGAACAGGGGAGGACAACGGAACAGGGGAGGACAACGGAACAGGGGAGGACGACAGAACAGGGGAGGACAACAGAACAGGGGAGGACAACGGAACAGGGGAGGACAACGGAACAGGGGAGGACAACGGAACAGGGGAGGACAACGGAACAGGGGAGGACAACAGAACAGGGGAGGACAACGGAACAGGGGAGGACAACGGAACAGGGGAGGACAACAGAACAGGGGAGGACAGAACGGAACAGAACAGGGGAGGACAACAGAACAGGGGAGGACAACAGAACAGGGGAGGACAACAGAACAGGGGAGGACAACAGAACAGGGGAGGACAACAGAACAGAGGAGGACAACGGAACAGGGGAGGACAACAGAACAGGGGAGGACAACACAACAGGGGAGGACAACAGAACAGGGGAGGACAACAGAACAGGGGAGGACAACAGAACAGGGGAGGACAGAACAGAACAGGGAGGACAACAGGACAGGGGAGGACAACAGAACAGGGGAGGACAACAGAACAGGGGAGGACAACAGAACAGGGGAGGACAACAGAACAGGGAGGACAACAGAACAGGGGAGGACAACAGAACAGGGGAGGACAACAGGGGAGGACAACAGAACAGGGGGAGGACAACAGAACAGGGGAGGACAACAGAACAGGGGAGGACAACAGAACAGGGGAGGACAACAGAACAGGGGAGGACAACAGGGGAGGAACAGAACAGGGAGGGACAGGGGACAGAACAGGGGAGGAACAGGGGAGGACAACAGAACAGGGGAGGACAACAGAACAGGGGAGGACAACAGAACAGGGGAGGACAACAACAGGGGAGGACAACAGAACAGGGGAGGACAACAGAACAGGGGAGGACAACACAACAGGGGAGGACAACAGAACAGGGGAGGACAACAGAACAGGGGAGGACAACAGAACAGGGGAGGACAGGGGAGGACAACAGAACAGGGGAGGACAACAGAACAGGGGAGGACAACAGAACAGGGGAGGACAACAGAACAGGGGAGGACAACAGAACAGAGGAGGACAACAGAACAGGGGAGGACAACAGAACAGGGGAGGACAACAGAACAGGGGAGGACACTGAGAAAGGAGGAGGAGGTGGAGGACGGGAGCAGTTAGTGGAGCTGGCATCACGGCAGGTCTATGGTACTGATAACGGCTGGGAGGCCTTTGACCTGACCGATGCTGTCCAACGCTGGTGCAAGTCAGAGTACGGCACAACCCACAGGCTGGAGGTGCACATAGCAAGCCTGGCCTCTGAGGGGAATGGAGGGCAGGCACTGGCAGAGGGCGAGGGAGAAGGAGAGGAAGAGGGGAGGAGGACATTTAGGGAAGACATGGAAATAGACACCAGCCCACAGGACAAACACAAACCCCTGATGATCGTCTTCTCCAATGACCAGAGCGGTGATCACCGTGACGACAAGCAGGAGCTGAACGAGATGATTGGACACAAGACTTCGGAGGCAGTGCTTCAGGGTGACTTGGAGCTGGGGCTGAATGGGCTATGGGGGGAGCTGAGCCAGGTTGAGGGCCAGGAAGATGCCCTCTCACCTAATCTATGACACAGCCTCTAGGATCCGCCGCAACGCCAAGGGCAACCAGTGCATGAAACAGTCCCTCTATGTGGAGTTTGACGACATCGGCTGGGACAGCTGGATCCTAGCGCCGGCATCTGCACATATCCACTGACCGAGCACGTGACGCCCACCAAGCACGCCATCGTCCAGACACTGGTGAGCATGAAGATCCCGCAGAGGGTGGTGCGAGCCTGCTGTGTGCCCACCAAGCTGGATCCGATCTCCCTGCTTTACCTGGATGACACAGGAGTGGTCACGTACAAGTATAAGTTCGAGGGCATGGTAGTGGCAGAGTGTGGCTGCAGATAGCTAGTCTACACACCCTGCTAGTCATATGGACATGGAGAGAGACAGTGGTGAAGAGAAATGACAGGGTTTGGATGGAACAAAGCAAAAACTAAGAACAAAATGGTGGCATTAGAATACACAGACCCTGAATTGAATCTGGTATCACCATTGAGAACAGTTGAGAAGAGAAACAAAAAGGAAGAGAATAGTTTAGTTGAGCCTTGACAAAGGAGAACTGGACTATGTTGTATCTGCAACTATGATTCATCTAAAATCCTACACTTTGTACATTGTAAATTTATATTTTGAATTTCAAGAAAATGTGGGAGGGAGCGTCAGCTCTCCTCCTCTGACACTTATCTCTGTTCTCCCCCTAGACGCTAAAACTAATCCACACGTCATTTACCTGTCTCTCTAACAGTAACAGCAACAGGCTTCCCAAGAGGAAGCAAAAACCTGACTGGACTTCTGCTAGGGGCCTGCCCTCATCCTCACCCCCACCACCTCCCCCTGGCACTTGGGCTGAGGTCAGAGGTTAGGGTGGACTGGGTTATCTCACCCACCTTCCCACATTGTCCTCAGAGAGTTAGTAACATGACATGTGAGCCATTCTCTCCCACTACTCTGCACCGAAAAGGAGGTGTTGGCATTGAGAAACGTGCTCCGCCACTCACAACTGGGGGGGGGGGTCTGTCAACATTCCATGGTTACTAATAGAAACATGAAAAGATAAACAGCATGCTTGACTCCACTTGTATAAACTTAGACCGGGTGTTGAGCCATTGTACTGTATGTACAAAACAATAGGACAGCACTCCAATGAATAAACTTAAATGAACATATTTTTATTGCTACACAAACTTTTCGGGTATGAGCCTTTCTTCATCGTGCATAGGAGGCAATGGCAATCAGTGTCACGACAACAAACATTTGTGATGCAGTAAACATTTTAATTTAAGTTTATTCACCAGAGTGCTGTCCTATTTTTGTTCTACTAACGTTAATAGAAACAGACTCTACTTATACTCTTAGAAAAAGGGTTCCGAAAGGGTTCCTCGGCTGTCCCCATAGGAGTACCCTTTTGGTTCAGGTAGAACTCTTTTTGGTTCCAAGTAGAACCCTTTTGGGTTCCATGTAGAACCTTCTGTGGAAAGGGTTTTTACATGGAACCCGAAAGGATTCTATCTGGAACCAAATAGGTTATTTAAAGGGTCCTCCTATTGGGACAGCTGAAGAACCCTTCTAGGTTCTAGATAGCATATTTTTTTCTAAGAGTGTAGCATAACTCACTGTCCTACATGTACCCCCATGTGCCCCCACCATCACCACCCTGAAAACCCTCTCTGTCCCTTCACCTCTACTACCCCCATCCCTCTCCCCCCGGCCCTGCCATCCTTCACGTCTAAGGAAAAGATTTACCTGCATTTGGCCTGTTATCATGAACAGGCTGAGAATGAGAGGAGGGGGGTGGCACCTCGTGTCTCCTCCCCTCCTCTGTGAGTTTTAAGGAGTCCTTGTGTGGGGTCCTCTCTTGTTGTTCTGTGTTCTTCTAATACAAATGTAATACAGTTCTCTGCTGCTTGATAATGTGAAAGCCTATTTATTGATGAATTTATTTATGTAAAATTGTATAACATGGATATGCATACAGAGGGTGAACATACAGCACATACTCTGACCATATTGTAGAAAACAGCCTTAATTTATAGATATTTTGTTACCTGTTGTTCTGGTTGCTTTGTGAATCCTATTGTAAAATACTGAAGCAGCAAAACTGCAGTCTTAGCGTGCATAAATAATTATATTTTCATACAATGAATAGTTTAAAAAATACTATTGAATATAAATGATCATAACATCTTCATCAGGAATCATAATCCATTTCTCCCTTGGCCTGACAACTATGAACATAATGCAACACTTTAGAAAGGGGTCTTTCAGGACTAGGAAGCAGAACTCTGAGGTTGGGACAGTTGCATACCACAGTATCAGCTCACAGACCATAGTTTACACATGTCACACTAACACAGAACCATGGGAAACTGACTGGAAGCCCAGCTAATGAACACAATGGATGGTCTGCCTGTCGCTCGCTATGACAAACTGCAGATGCAGACAGCTGCTCTGGATGGAAAACCTGTCCTTCAAAGCTTTTTTGTACGCTTCAAAAAACGGAGAGATAATTAACTATTAACATGGTTCCTCTGCTTCCAATGCTCTTCCTGATGGACTTGTATCAACAGCAGCAGCGGTGTCAAGGCATGTTATTATCATGTAATATCATTTTCATGTACCAACACACATAGTGGATGTAAATAAAAAATAATGTGCTCCAAAATGTTGTGTAAAGATAGTTTTAACTGTGTTTTGAAGCTATGCAGTGTTTGTTTATAATTACATTGTCTACAAACAATGGAGTTGTGATGGGGTAAGACTGTTGCTCATGAGGCTTTTCTAAGTTACATTCTTCAAGAATCAACAACTATATATTAATAATTTATAGAAAAGTCAAAAAATGGATGTACCAATCACAGATTGCCCCTTTAATGGATTGAATTGAATGAATGAAATCAGATGTCAACCAGACGTCATCAAACAGGCACCAACTCACATCAACAAAACTCTCCAATGCATTAAAATGGAACAATATCAACACAAACTCTCGCTCGCTCTCTCACATAGACATGCAAACACACACATACGCACAAGCACACACACACACATAGACACACACAACACATTTATGACTTGCTATCTCATAATAATAACTCACCATCTCATATTTTCTGACTTATTATCTCATAACTCGTAGTCAGATTTTCTTCTTTGTTTGTGGAAATGGGCTTCCATAGAACAGAGCCCTTACACAAAATGTAATATTAATGAAAGGATTAGTTCAACAATACACATAACACTTGACAAAACATGCCTCCACCTATCAAATACGTGCATAAAAAGCTCATTAACTGCAAAATATGAAAAGTTAAGTAACATCGACACACTTTTCTTGAAGGGTCCTACACCATAGAACTACATGTCTGAGTTATTCACAACCGCAGACACAGCTCTTTAAAATCACCATACTAATGACAAGTGCATTGCGATATTTTGGCAAGAAGAAAATAGGAAACTATGAGATCAGTGACCTCTGTTGTCTCGTGTTAGATGAAAGCAGAGGCCGTCTATATATGGCTGCAGACAAGAGGGCAAGGACCCAAACCAATTACTGGACGACTGGATGTCAACATGCTAGCATGCAAGCCTCGGTGTAGGAGCTCACTAATTTAATATTTACAGAAACCACTGAAAAGAGGAGTCTGGCCACTGTCAACTAATGCCCAAGTCTAGGAAGCATGTTGAAATAGGTAGTCTTTAATGGTTGTGCTGACAATATCTCATGAATATGGTTTCTATGGCTACTGCTCGTGCTACAGAATGACACGATTCTCAAAACATGCAGTGTATGACCTATCAATTGACTATCATAAAAAATAGATTCTTACTCTTTGTGTAAGGGTTCATGTGCCAGATTTATGAAAACAAGTTTTTTTCTGGATGTGAAACACACTTAGGCATAATTGTGCAATTGTTATGTTTAAGTAATAAACTAGTTTGTCTAAGCTAGAAAATGTGTTTTGATTTGTCATCCTGCCCTGCCTTTTCTCTGATGTGGGACAGCTCCCATCCCATCCCTCCCTCTGGATCCCTCAGGCCCATATCTCAATAGCAACCCAGCTCCTTACCCCGATCCCCCTCATCCTGCACTGCAGCTGGACAACAAGACATCATATAGACCTAAACTTCAGTCTGTAATTGTATGTCTACTCTGTCAGTTGTGCAAGGGTGTGTTTGTGGGTGTTCTTTCCAGCTGTGATTTTGTGTAATTATCTATCCATGCTCGTAGGAATAGTACAAGGGAGAAAAGGAGAGAGAATAAATAATAGACACACAGATAAAGAAGAACAGAGAGGTTTAGTAGAAGAGAGAGAGGCAGAGCGAGACAGAGCAAGATGGAGAGATGAGAAAAGAGAGATGAGAGAGAGAGAGACAGAGATACAGAGAGAGACCGAGCAAGCGAGAGAAAGGGGGAGGGTGCTGTGAGATGTAAGGAATCATCGAACGTGAGTATTTACACAGGAGGAAACCTCCTAATTGCCTGTAATGAGGACAGGAGGATGTGTGGCTTACGGTCAACGATGCTGCCCTCCATTCAGCCAGCTCTCTGCCCCGCAGCCCCACTGATCAGGGAGATACAGTAGTTGGCACACTTGTGGGAGGCCAATTGTCCTGAGGAAGTTGTGCTGAGGTCATGTTGACATGTGGACTAGCTGTGTGGTGAAGAGCTAGGTGTGTGCCTGCATCCTCCAGGGATGGCCTTCGGGCCTGTCTTCCCCCTTCAACCCCCACCAATGTTAATCACAGCTAGGGCGAGCCACACGTCGCCAGGAATAAACACTACTATTCTGTATTGTACCTCAGGCAGCAGCAGATCATTCAGGAGCTCTAGTGGATACACAAAGACGTCTGTGGAGTGTAATGACGTTAGGGATGTCTGAAACTATCTGCACATTTCCACGCTCTGCACAAAGACATCAAATCAAGCTTTATTTGTCACATACGCCGAATCAACATGTGTAGACCTCACCGTGAAATGCTTACTTATAAGCCCTTAACCAACAGTGTAGTTCAAGAAAGAGTTTAGAAAATATTTACCAAATAAGCTAAAGTAAAAAAAGTATAAAATGTAACACAATAAAATAACAATATATAGGCTATATGCTGGGGGAAAAGTTTAGTCAAGGTAATTTGTACATGTAGGTAAGGGTGAAGTGACTATGCACAGATAATAAAAAGCCATTAACATCAGTGTACAAAACAAATGGAAGGGGGGGTGGGTGTCAATGTAAATAGTCTGGTGGCCATTTTATAAATGATTCAGCAGTCTTATAGCTTGGGGGTAGAAGCTGTTGAGGAGCCTTTTGGTCCTAGACTTGGCACTCCGGTACCGCTTGCCATGCGGTAGCAGATTAAACGTTTTTTTGACTTGGGTGACTGGAGTCTCTGACAATTTTTTGGGCTTTCCTCTGACACCGCCTAGTATATAGGTCCTGGATGGCAGGAAGCTTGGCCCCAGTGTTGTACTGGGCTGTACGCACTACCCTCTGTAGCGCCTTACGGTCAGATGCTGAGCAGTTGCTATACCAGGCGGTGATGCAACCGGTCAGGATGCTCTTGATGGTGCAGCTGTAGAACTTTTTGAGGATCTGGGGACCCATGCCAAATCTTTTCAGTCTCCTGAAGGGGAAAAGGTGTTGTTGTGCCCTCTTAACGACTGTTTAGTGTGTTTGGACCATGATAGTTTGTTGGTGATGTGGACACCAAGGAACTTGAAAATCTCGACCCACTCCACTACAGCCCCGTTGATGTTAATGGGGGCCTGTTTGGCCCACCTTTTCCTGTAGTCCACGATCAGCTCCTTTATCTTGCTCACATTGAGGGAGAGGTTGTTGTCCTGGCACCACACTGCTAGGTCTCGCTCGGTTGAGGATCACCGTGGCAGACATGTTGTTGCCTACTCTTACCACCTGGGGGCGGTCCATCAGGAAGTCCGGGATCCAGTTGCAGAGGGAAGTGTTTAGTTCCAGGGTCCTTAGCTTAGTGATGAGCTTTTTGGGCAATTTGGTGTTTTTAAATGCTGAGCTGTAGTCAATGAACAGCATTCTCACTTTTGTCCATGTGGGAAAGTGCAGTGTGGAGTGCGATTGAGTCATCTGTGGATCTGTTGGGGCAGTATGCAAAGTGGAGTGGGTCTAGGGTTTCCGGGAGGATGCTGTTGATGTGAGTGTTACGGGGCGGTGTGAGTGTTACGGGGCGGTAATAATTTAGGCAGGTTACCTTCGCTTCCTTGGGCACAGGGACTATGGTGGTCTGCTTGAAACAAGTATGTATTACTATTACTATAGACTTACTATTCCAGTTGTGCTCTATGCTGCTCAGGGATTTACTGTTGTACTATTAGTAACTTTCATCTCCTCAATCAGTGCTAAACTGACTATCACTGATATGGGGGACTCCTTTTTTGGGGGGACAATTTACAATTTTTTTGTAATTGTAGCCTCAACACACACACTAGACTAGTGTACTGTAAAAAACAACTATTTCTGTACAGCACTTTGAGATATCAGCTGATGTACGAAGGGCTATATAAATAAATTTGATTTGATTTCCTGTGTCTATGATTCATGGTTTCGCTCTCAGTCTAGCATCTATTTCTCCCCAACCACGCTGTGACTCTACTGAGTAGCCTACATGTTGCAAGTTATTGACTTGAGTCCCTTGTTACAATGAGTCAGAAATTGACTCAATGAAGACATCTTGTGGTCTTCCAAGGTATTTATGGACTCTGATTCTGCATCATGTAAACTTTCCAGGACCACCATTCTGACATTATTATGGAACAGCGGGGTCTTAATAAAATACAGCAGTTACTACTCAGTACTTAGCCGTATGCCAGAAAACATTATCTGTGATTGAGTTCAAGTAGAGTGAAATGTACTTTTTGTTAACAAAATGTGGAAAAGGGGAAGGGGTCTGAATACTTTCAGAATGCACTGTAATTTGAATAAACCTTGAGTACATTTTATGTATATTTCTCAACTTATTAGTAGTTATGTATTTACTACAATTCTAATTTAGTGTAAACAAATATTTATATTATATGTAGTTGACCAATCAACAGTGGTGGAAAAAGTACTCAATTGTCATACTTGAGTAATTTTTGATTAAGGCATCTTTACTTTAAGTAAAAGTCAACAAGTAAAATATTACTTGAGTAAAAGTCTAAAACTATCTAGTTTTAAATGTAATTAAGTATAGTGCTGGAAAAAGTACTCAATTGTCATACTTGAGTAAAAGTATAAAAAGTACAAGTAAATGCTATACAACAAATTCCTTACATTAAGCAAACCAAACAGCACAATGTTTTTTTTTTTTTTTTAGTTTACAGACAGTGTCACGCCCTGACCTTATCTATATATTTTGGTTAGGTCCGGGTGTGTACTCTAGTTTTTGTATGTCTATGGTTTTTTGTATATCTATGTTGGCCTGATATGGTTCCGAATCAGAGACAGCTGTTTATCGTTGTCTCTGATTGGCGATCATATTTAGGTAGCCATTTTCCTCATTTGTGTTGTGGGATCTTGTCTACGGTTAGTTGCCTGTGTGCACCAGTAGCTGCACGTTTCATTTGGTTGTTTGTTGATTTGGTCAGTGAGTTTCGATTTATTAAAATTATGTGGAACTCTCATGCTGCGCCTTGGTCCGATCCTTACGACAAACGTGAAAGACAGGGGCACACTCCAACATTATTTACAAACTGGGTACTTGCGTTTAGTGACTCAGCCAGATCAAACGCAGTGGGGATGACAACGCATGATATTGATAGGTGTGTGAATTGGACCACAATTCTGTCCTTCCTGATTCTTTGAACAAGTACTTTTTTGATGTCAGGGAAAATGGGAGTAAAAAGTACATTTTCTTTAGGAATGTAGTGGCGTAAAAGTTGTCACAAATAAAAATAGTGAAGGAAAGTACCCCCCAAAACGACTTAAATAGTACTTAAGTATTTTTACTTTACATCACTGCCAATCAAAGTCATTATATTATAGTATACTAGCATGATCAATTAATAACCTTTTACTGCAGTTGGCTAAATCAAGGTCACAGTGTTTCTTGGTAGAATTACACAAATCTACTTTGAAACAAAAGTATACACCTCATACACATGGGAATGGGCTTAAAAAGCCTGCACCATGTGAGATATAGCATTAAATGTATTACATTGAGGTTGCATCCCAATATTACACTTTATTTACATCACAGCAGACTGAAATATAACAGAACCGTTTTAAAAAGAAACACCAGCGATACACTTAAAACTGAAATTATAACATTCCACCCATGAGGCCACTAGAGGATGATTTGGTCATTTATATTTTCTTTACAAATAGTGTATTTATAATATCTTCCAAGCATACTTTTACAAATAGACATAATCATTAACCACATTGACTATTGTAATTAGCCATGCAAAGGTTACCTTGATTGACCAAAGCATCTTCTCAGCCAATGTTACAACAGTTATTTACAAATAGTTGTGGCTGGAGTGACCAGTTGTTCACATTACAGTAAAACATTAACATACAAAAAATGTGTAACGTATAATTAAAAGTGCAACATTATTCAGTTGGAAAATGAACATCAAATTTGAATTAGCTAAATATGAGGAACAACATATAATTCAAAACTTCAGGTAAAGAAAAGGATGCTGGGTAATATGCAAAAATATCACAAATGTATCATTTGATTCATTTGAACATTTCTTTACAGTTCAGACATATAAAAAAGTAGTTATTTGTTACATTTGACTGTGTACACCAAGCAGTACAACTTATTTCTCTGAGAGTGAGGCAGATACAGTTGAAGTCGGAAGTTTACATACACCATAGCCAAATACAGTCCCTCCTGCAGCAAAGCCACCACACAACATGACGCTGCCACCCCTGTGCTTCACGGTTGGGATGGCGTTCTTCGGCTTGCAATCGTCCCCCTTTTTCCTCCAAACATAACAATGGTCATTATGACCAAACAGTTCTATTTTAGCTTCATCAGACCAGAGGACATTTCTCCAAAAAGTACGATCTTTGTCCCCATGTGCAGGTGCAAATCGTAGTCTGGCGTTTTTTATGGCGGTTTTGGAGCAGTGGCTTCTTCCTTGCTGAGCGGCCTTTCCAGGTTATGTCGATATAGGACTCGTTTTACTGTGGATATAGATACTTTTGTACCCGTTTCCTCCAGCATCTTCACAGGGTCCTTTGCTGTTGTTCTGTAACTGATTTGCACTTTTCACACCAAAGTACATTCATCTCCAGGAGACAGAACGCATCTCCTTCCTGAGCGGTATGACAGCTGCGTGGTCCCATGGTGTTTCTACTTGCGTACTATTGTTTGTACAGATGAACGTGGTACCTTCAGGCATTTGGAAATTGCTCCCAAGGATGAACCAGACTTGTGGAGGTCTACAATTCTTTTTCCTGAGGTCTTGGCTGATTTCTTTTGATTTTCCCATGATGTCAAGCAAAGAGGCACTGAGTTTGAAGGTAGGCTTTGAAATACATCAACAGGTACACCTACAATTGACTCAAATGATGTCAATTAGCCTATCAGAAGCTCCTAAAGCCATGACATAATTTACTAGAATTTTCCAAGCTGTTTAAAGGCACAAACTTAGTGTATGTAAACTTCTGACCCACTGGAATTGTGATACAGTGAATTATACGTGAAATAATCTGTCTGTAAACAATTGATGGAAAAATGACTTGTGTCATACACAAAGTAGATGTCCTAACCGACTTGCCAAAACTATAGTTTGTTAACAAGAAATTTGTGGAGTGGTTGAAAAACTAGTTTTAATGACTCCAACCTAATTGTATGTAAACTTCCGACTTCAACTGTATATAAACATTTATAATAATGTGTCTCTACCCGCGGACATTCATCCACTCGCAAAATATTTACAGCCTCCAAACAGTGGTGAATGGAAAGAGACATCTGTTACACAAAACACCAAAATGTGTGATGACATTTTCCGATCGTCATTAACAGGGATGCAAACTGCTGAGGGCCCAAAAAGGTGACACTTTTTTTGTTGCAGTGAAATGCAGGCTTTAACTAATTAAACAACAAAGAATATGATCTACATGATCAGTCTCTATGTGTAAAATAAAAAGTGGTTCATGTGAACCTAACTCCCAACTGAAAAGTGTAAAGCAAGCAATCCAATGTCATTTGTTACCTAGACTTTACTGTTAGCCATGCCAGCCTTTATAATAGAACGTTTGTGACCACACACAAATATTGCACTTGGGAAAAAACATCTTAAAGTATAAATAGAATGAAACAAACAGGCATTATATTTTTGCTCTATTATAGTGGCCACTATAGTAGACATCGATCAAGTGCACAAGGCTATATTGGCAAAAATAACGTTCACCGAGTAAAAAATATATAGAATCCCCCCCTCACTCACGTGTTCCTGTCAAGTTCAACACAACAAAAACAATATATTTGGGCAACACTGCACATTATTACATTGTACACTTTCTGTCTGTGGACATCAGCAAAAGTGAGAAAGAGGGAAAGTGTGTGGTGTTCCTTTCACCTCTATAGTGGCATCCAGTTTAAGCCAGGCCCATCTCCAACTACACTTGATCCCTGAATCCACTTGTTTAACAAGCAATGCCTCATTTTCACCTAATTCTCTCACTCTGAAAATTAACCACATACTGTACAGGGAAAACATTAGTTAGCATAGTGGTTAGTTTGTTAGCGAGTTAACATTTCACATAGTTGCTTACTGGACCCTGGCAATCTAACAGGTTTTAACTTGAGGAACGGCAAGGAGTCGTATACCAGTTAATACTATAGCGAATTGGTTAGGTTACTAATGTTCGCTCATCTGATGTTGTAACTTTAGCTAGCTGACGTTAGCGGTCTGATTTTATTAGCAAGCTCATTTTCACACCATACACTCAATTATTTGATCTGATAATGCTGCTCAACATTTCTCTGGATAGCAGAGAATTCGATCCAGCTAGCAAAATACTTAATGCTAATACTTGTTCAACCACACTTTCTCCCTCACCTCAAACTTTCCAAATGCCAGTAGTTTTTCAGTTATAGCTCATGAAGTATGCTTCATCACTTTCTCACCCCTATCTCCGTGGTCAGGCTTCTCACCTAACGTTACCTCTTCGTTATCGTGCCTGCCCATCCAACATCACTACCCTGGACGGTTCTGACTTCGGTATTTGTAGTTGTCCACATATTCTAGGTGTCTGGTTAGACTGTAAACTCTCCCTCCACTCACATTAAGCATCTCCAATCAAAAACTAAATCTAGAATCGGCTTCCTATTTCGCAACAAAGCATCCTTCACTCATACTGCCAAACATACCCTCGTAAAACTGACCATCCTACCGATCCTCGATTTCGGCGATGTCATTAACAAAATAGAATCCAACTCTCTACTCAACAAACTGGATGCAGCCTATCACAGTGCCATCCGTTTTGTCGCAAAAGCCCCATATACCACCCACCACTGCGACCTGCATGCTCTCGTTGGCTGGCCCTCGCTTCATATTCGTCACCAACCCCACTGGCTCCAGGTCATCTATAAGTCTATGCTAGGTAAAGCCCCACCTTATCTCAGCTCACTGGTCACCATAGCAGCACCCATCAGTAGCACACGCTCCAGAAGGTATATTTCACTGGTCACCCCCATAGCCAATTCCTACTTTGGCGGCCTTTCCATCCAGTCCTCTGCTGCCAATGACCAGAACGAACTGCAAAAATCACTGAAGCTGGAGACTCATATCCCTCACTATCTTTAAGCACCAGCTGTCAGAGCAGCTCACAGATCGCTGCACCTGTACATAGCCCATCTGTAAATAGCCCATCCAACTACCTCATCCCCATACTTTATTGATTTATCTTGCTCCTTTGCACCCCAGTATCTCTACTTGCACATTCATGTTTTGCACATCTATCACTCCAGTGTTTAATTGCTATATTGTAATTACTTCACCACCATGGCCTATTTATTGCCTTACCTCCCTTATCTTACCTCTTTTGCACACACTGTATATAGAATTTTTCTACTGTTTTATTGACTGTATGTTTGTTTATTCCATGTGTAACTCCGTGTTGTTGTATGTGTCGAACTGCTTTACTTTATCTTGGCCAAGTCGCAGTTGTAAATGAGAACTTATCCTCAACTAGCCTACCTGGTTAAATAAATAAATAAAAGGGGACGTGCTTCTGTAACTGGCAAACTGACTTTCCAGCGCGCACGCTGATGCTGTAACTCGTAAATTGGTTGTCTCTTCTTTCTTCAGTCCCGTGCTGCGCTGCTTTCTGTTACGTAAACGATTGGCTGGGCAAATTATTGGATAAGCCTTGGATACAGCTCCAAACGCGATTGGGTCACCTATTTTGGATTCAAAACGGCGAATTTCACCTAAAGGTGACTGACTAGTTTGCATCCCTGCATTAAGCCAGAATGTATGCGTCAACTGCTGTCCGTGTGCGTCTTGGTGGCGCCAACTCACCTTTGCCTTGGCAAAATGTCAGTGTTCTCTTCTAACCACATCACATTTTGGAGTATAGGCTATACCAATGTGATGACAATTTTCTTAGACAACTGTACTGTGTGTTATAACGATTGGAGAAGGGAAACATGGAACGGCAATCCCACATGTTATACATTGAAGAGAGGGGGTGGGGTTGTATCACTTGGATGCCACTATGTAATAGATAAGTGTAACAGTATAGACTTTACGTCCGTCCCCTCGCCCCGACCTGGGCGCGAACCAGGGACGCTCTGCACACGTCAACAGTCACCCTAGAAGCATCGATACCCATCGCTCCACAAAAGCCTCCGCTCTTGCAGAGCAAGTGACGTCACCGATTGAAACGCTATTTAGCGCGCACCACCGCTCACTAAGCTAGCCGTTTCACATCCGTTACATAAGCTTGCCAAGAAACCTCAGTAGAGAGGAGTGTGCTGAACTGAACCAGATATTCCTTGCCTATATATGCTAAAATGTATTTATGTCTAAGAGTCCAATGCTGGCTGCATCCAGAAAAGGTCTCCCCTGCGCAGGTCACTATTGAATAAACCCTGGGTGAATGCTTAACAGTTCTCGACTACAAGAGCAGTTGTTTCTACAACAGCAGTTTTCAAGTCCATTTGCTCATATTTCATGCAGTAATGATAAAAGGTGGGATAATTGCCTACAGTTCTCTTGACATGTTGTTTTAATTATTTTGATAGGCTCATGTACAGTGAAACCCACACTATATATTTTGCACCGGACCATAGCGCCTTACTTTCACACCTGAAAATAATCAGAGGGAAAAAACGCTCTTACGAAGCTCTAAGAAACGTATGGTTATCAGAACGATATGCGCTAGCTGGGCTATTAGTGACAGTAGAACAAATAGCCTGACTATAAGAGTAGAGTAATTATAACAAGCTATTATCAGTCTATTACAAACATGCCAATTTAGCCAAAGGACCACCATTGTCTCTCTACATCTATGATTATCACATATTGAGATCTCTGCCATACCTAAGTCCCATATGAATCAACACATAAGCACCTGGAATTTACAAAACAAACACTTTATAAAATGTATTTCCAATCAAAAACAGTTTTTCCTAAACCTAACCGTTACTCTAACCTTCACTCCTAAACTGAACCTTAACCTAACCCCTAAGCTTAAAGGGATACTTTGCAATTTTGGCAAAGCCCTTTATCTACTTCCCCAGAGTCAGATGAACTCATGGATACCATTGCTATGTCCACACGCACACACACACACGTGGTGGTGTAGGCAGAAATCCGTTGATGGCAGGGCCATCAAAAATTTTGATGGGTGTCACATCCTGACCATAGAAAACCTGTATTTTCTATGGTAGAGTAGGTCAGGGCGTGACTAGGTTTATATTTTCTATGTGGGGTTCTAGGTTTGATTTTCTATGTTGGTGATTTGTATGATTCCCAATTAGAGGCAGCTGGTTATCGTTGTCTCTAATTGGGGATCATACTTAAGTAGAATTTTTTCCACCTGTGGGTTATGGGATATTGTTTATGTATAGTGTGTTTGAGCACTACGTAGTCACGGGTCTTTGTAAGTTTTGTTATTTTGTTTTCAGTTTCACTTATTCATTAAAAGATGTGGAACTATACTCACGCTGCGCCTTGGTCCGACTATCATCATTATAACGAGCGTGACAATGGGACTAAATTTAGGCACTCAAATCATTAAATGATCATTAAAGCATAGCCTACCTTATACCCTACTGTAATCAATCGCACACAACAAACCATTTAACCATGTGATTTTGCATTAAATGACCAATTCGTTTTGTAGGCCTACGTAAATGCATGACTCTTGCATTTAACATGCAACTCACATAGACCTACACATAATAAACCAGAGGCCTAAAGCTTAATTAATAGACTATGAGACTAGAAGATAATGCCCAGATATAACTGTAATAATCACAATAGGCAGCCATAGCCAATATAGACAAGAACAGTGGTCACCAAACTTTTCTTAGCCGAGATCACTTTGAGTAAAAATACAAGCCTAGTGCAATTCTCTGCTGGGTGCAGGAGATCAAGTGTTCCTACAATGTGTGATATCAATGAAATGGTTCAATAGCCTATAGGGCCTAACTATAGTGCATGGGTGGAGAAGAACAGAGCTAAGTTCGATTTCCAATTAAACTACATTCCTAAAAATGATAGGCCATTGACTGGAAATAAGTATTGTTTCATTAATTTGCCTAATTTAATATATAATAAGAGAGGTCCAATTAGAGTCCTGTATATTTCAAAACTGGAGTCTCAAGCTAGGCTATATGATGACACTGGTAATAGGTCAGTTTTTGTAGCCTACAACTTGCGAAGCGCATCAGAGCATAAGTTGAAATAACTTTTTTATTTCACTGGACTGATGGTCATGTCTCAGCAGAGGGACGTAGAGAGTGCGAGTCGAAGTAGAGAAACGTGTTTCATGATTTCTAAAAGTATCAGTGTTGTAGTGCTGATCATTGTCTCTGAATGTACTGAAACTATCTTTAAGGCCCTTGATTAGATCAATGCAATCAGTGACTGATATAGAGGGGGATTGGAGGCCCTTCATGGCAAAATCACTGATATCAAATAACTTGGCAAATGCGCCAACATCCTATTTTATACAAGGTCTGTTGAACAAGATGAACAGTGAGCTTTGTTTGGCTAACTAGCTAGCTAACGCTGAGTAGCCTACACAGTGTAGCCTAGCCTACACAGTGGTAAGCTACTGTTTCCTGCACATGGTATCAGTGTGAAGTGACACGTGCCAGAACCCGTCCATTATTTTGAGGTTGATAAGCTGTAAATAATCAAGCATAATTCAAATTAATTTGACTTCATGAATGGAATTGATTTTATGTACAGCACTAGATTTTTTGTGGTGTCCTGAAAGGCATCTTCCAAATAAAATGCATTATTCTTATTGTCTCTGAAGCCTGTGATAGAAAAATGACTTGTTTACCTGATTTGTTTGATATTAATAGTTAGATATTAATACTTAACAAATAGGATATTTCTGTCCTGTTAGTGTCTGTGTTTTTTTTTGGTCTCCACTCTAATTCCCTGCAGCTAATCTGGGCGTATGGTCACCAGAGATGGCTTGAGTTGACAAATGAGTTAAAGACTGCATTGCATAGAAAATATGTGGTTGGTGTAACCAGGAGGAGTTTAGAACAATTCCTCATTGTCTCTAAATCATCCTTGCATCTGGGAAACTAAGCCAGGGAGGGGTGAAGACATCACCCACGTGCAGATAACAACAGAATGAACCTAGAGTGACTTATTTCCACGACAAGCCTCTGATTCTGTCTCTGATTCTGAAGGATGCAATTTCCAATCCAGCAACAGAAAGTTGTTTGAGATTTTTGTTTTAAGCCTATCCTAAACCTTAACCACTCAGAGTTAAATGCCTAACCTTAAGATTTCGGAGTTAATGCATACACTTAACCTTAAACACTTTGAAATTTGCAACAACTTCGAAAAGTTATGTTTGCGAAACCTGGACGAACGTCTAATTCTGACGTGAGACAGTGAGAGCTAGTTGAGGCTTCACTGTGTGGCTGTTACCAAGTTGTATCACAACTGGCCGGGATTGGGAGTCCCATAGGGAGGCACACGAGGGAGGCACACGATTGGCCCAGCGTCGTCCGGGTTTGGCCATCATTGTAAATAAGAATTTGTTCTTAACAGACTTGCCTATTTAAATAAATGTTACATTTAAAAAATATAAAAAATAGAAGTGCCATAGAGGAAAAAGCAAGCACAGATTGGTTCAATCCAAAGCCGACGTGTAAAGAATATTAAATAATGCATCTGTGATTTGTATTTATTGCAACTTTCTGAAGATGCAATGTCATGGGAATGCCTGTGTCTACCACTTTGTTCCGCCAGTACATTTTTTTGATATATATATTTTTTTACATGTAAACTTTAACTAGGAAAGTCAGTTAACATTGCAGAAACAGTCATTTCTAAAGGCCTTCCAGTAAAACTTTCCAAACGAAATGTTAACTGCAAAGTAGGCTTACCTGGTAGAATGAATTGTATCAAATCGGGTGGTATGTTGATTAGCAAACTCTGCTATTGCACATGCAGTACAGAAACACTGCCAGCCAAAACCAGTCTCTTGATGTGCTCAATTGAAATTAAAAGGGGAACTAAAACCTGCAAAATATAAAATGGTATTTTCTTCCTCACACCTCAAGTGGTCTCCTGATGTGATTTAAGCTTTGTTGTACGTGCACATACATACACAGTCAGGCCCCAGGCTTTTCCTTCTCCTCCTCCTCCTCATTGTCCTCCCTCCATGTTTCCTCCCAGCCTCCTCCCTTACCCTCAGGTAGGTCCCACAAAGCCAGTCCAAGTGCCTGAAGTAGGGGGCGTAGTTCCCCCTGTAGACGTGGTGGTGTGCCTGGTGGAAAGGGGCCCCTCCGAAGCAGGGCAGCAGTCTATGGAGGGCCCAGGGCAGGTCATAACCACAGTGGTCCTCTACGGCCAGCCAGGTGTTGAGCAGGTGGAACAGGGCCTTGCTCAAAGGGTGGCAGCCCACCACCCAGGCACTGGTCAGGGCCAGCACCTGCAGGGAGAGGAGCTCAGCCGGGCTGGCATCCTGGGCAGTCAGGGCAAAGGTAATCCGATTCTGGTGGTGAGCCTGGTGGACCATCCGATACAGCCAAGGAACCCTGGGGACCATACAGACAGAACTTTGATGTGTATGCACTGTATTGTGTTGGTCTATAACTTTGTTGTCTGGGTTACAACTAAATGATCAAAAACATAGGTGTGTGGTGAATTAAGAGGAGTAGCCTTTAGTGATTGAACCAGTGACACCTCAAATCAAATCACATTTTATTGGACACATACACATGGTTAGCCGATGTTATTGCCAGTGTAGCGAAACACTTGTGAAATGCTCTGGTGATTGAACCAGTGACCCCTGCAGTTACAGGGCGAGCACATTCTTGGCAGATGCCATGATATGCTTACATACAGGAAGGCCCTGAGAAGCAGTGACGTGCAGTCAGGGTAGGCAGTGCTTAACCTGTGATAATCTAAGAAAAAAAGCTACTATGAAAAGCCAAATAAAAAACACAATTATATAAATTATTATTTGTTGTTATCTAATGTTTTTTCTCAATGATTCTAGTTGTTTTTATGCTCAATCTCAAGAGTTGCTAAAACTGCATCAAAACCTCAGGAAAGGAGCCAGGGTATTCATGCCTTCCTTCCTGACTCCAGTCACTGTTCAAATCACATTCTATTTGTCACATGCACCGAATACAACAGCAGTAGACCTTAAAGTGAAATGCTTACTTACAAGCCCTTAACCAACAAAGCTTTAAGAAGTTAAGACAAAAAAAGATCAATAGAAAATAAAAGTAACAAATAATTAAAGAGCAGCAGTAAAATAACAGTAGCGAGGCCATATACAGGGTGTATCTGTACAGAGTCAATGTGTGGGTGCACCGGTTAGTCGAGGTAATTGAGATAATATGTACACGTAGGTAGAGTTAGTGACTATGCATAGATTATAAACAGAGAGTACCAGCAGTGTAAGAGGGGTCTGGGTAGCCCTTTGATTAGCTGTTCAGGAGTCTTATGGCTTGGGGGTAGAAGCTGAACCTCTTACGGCTATATAGACGCTAGCGTCTCTCCTGGCCAATAGCCTGGGGAAATGCGTAGCGCCAAATTCAAATAGTACGAGATAAAACTCAAACTTTCATTAAATCGCACATACAGGGTACTCAATTAAAGCTACACTTGTTGTGAATCCAGCCAACATGTCAGATTTAAAAAATGCTTTTCGGCGAAAGCATGAGAAGCTATTATCTGATAGTATGCACCCCCCCCCCCCCCCCCGAAATACCTGAAGGAGACGTAAACAAAAGAATTAGCGTAGCCGGCGCTACACAAAACGCAGAAATAAAATATAAAACATGCATTACCTTTGACGAGCTTCTTTGTTGGCACTCCAATATGTCCCATAAACATCACAATTGGTTCTTTTTTCCGATTAATTCCGTCCATCTATACCCAAAATGTCCTTTTATAAAGCCCGTCTGATCCAGAAAAAAACAGCTTTCCAAAACGCAACGTCATTTTTTTTAAATTAAAAAAGTTGCCTATAAACTTTGCCAAAATACTTCAAACTACTTTTGTAATCCAACTTTAGGTATTTGTAAACGTTAATAATCGATCAAATTGATGACGGGGCGATCTGTATTCAATAGCAGCAAGTCAAGAAATCATGGACGATTTTCTCTCTTTCATTACTTTCCACCGTGTAACCTCTGACAGGAAGTGCCTATTCTTCATTTCACCAAAGATTAACTTCAACCCAATTCCCAAGACTGGCGACATCTGGATAAGAGCGTCTGCTAAATGACTTAAATGTAAATGTAATGTAAATGTGTGGAAGCTGTAGGAACTGTAAACTGGGCGCTATCTAATTTCCCTTGCCATAGACAATACAGGGAACTGGCGGAGGGATATATATATATTTTTTTGTGAACAGTTTTTCCTTGGGGTTTTGCCTGCTACACAAGTTCTGTTATAGTCACAAAACATGATTTAACCAGTTTTATAAACTTCAGAGTGTTTTCTATCCACACATACTAATCATATGCATATACTATATCCCTGGCATGAGTAGCAGGACGTTGAAATTTTGCACGCTTTTTATCAAAAAGTTGAACAAATTGACCCTAACCTCTAAGAGAAGCCTCTTGGACCTAGACTTGGCGCTCCGGTTCCGCGCGGTAACAGAGAGAACAGTCTATGACTAGGGTGGCTGGAGTCTTTGACAATGATTAGGACCTTCATCTGACACCGCCTGGTATTTTATTTTATTTACCTTTATTTAACTAGGCAAGTCAGTTGAGAACAAATTCTTATTTTCAATGACGGCCTAGGAACAGTGGGTTAACTGCCTGTTCAGGGGCAGAACGACAGATTTGTACCTTGTCAGCAAGGTAACTTAATTTACAAGGAAAGTTCAGCTAAAACACATTTTCCTTGCAATTTGTGGGATAGGCTACTGTTGAATGAAAATACATGTAGAGTATATAACTGAAGCATTTTATTTATCTAGCTAGAATTTAATTTGAGACACTGACATTTTGAACTGCATTTTCAATCATTTTTATTGTTGATATGGACATTTTGTTAGAACATTTATTATACAGTACCAGTCAAAAGTTTGGACACACCTACTCATTCAAGTGTTTCTTTATTTTTACTATTTTTTACATTGTATAATAACAGTGAAGACATCAAAACTATGACATAATTATGTTGGAAGTTGGTCTTTTACCAAATAGGGCTATCTTCTGAACCCCTCCCCTACCTTGTCACAACACAACTGATTGGCTCAAATGCATTAAGAAAAGTAATTCCACAAATTAACTTTTGTCTTGAAACTCCAGGCTAACCGGCAGGGGACCTGGGAGCAGCAGTGGGCCCCAGAGATGCGTCTGTACAGGCCCACCTCTGTGTGGACACATCCTGGCAGCCATCAACCACTGTCCCACTGCCTTGTGGGTTAATCTGATACAACAAAGGCTAGGGGATCACACCCTGAGAGAAAAGCAGCGTGCTGGCGGCATGCGGTAGGCGGACGCCGACAGACTGGAGGGCCGGCAGCCTCCTGCAGCTGTGGAAGATACTGGTCGTCCTGGGTTTCCCCCTTGTCACTGGACTTTCACTGTAGGAAGAAGTAGTGCTGTTGGGGATTGTGCACCCTCAGCGGCACTTTAAATAACTTCCTTTGCACACGTATCAACTTCTGACCTTGGTGAAGCCATCAACCAGAAACCGGACTAAAGTCTGGGGGCATTGGGGTGTCTGGTGATGGGGGCAGGAGTGAATGCACCGGGAGCCCTTAATCATACCCCTGCACGCCAGCGGCACAGGGCTACTATGGTCGCCAGCAGCTGACACTTGAGTGGAATCTGCTCACATCAGACTACTGTGTGACTGATTAGCCCTATTAAGGAGCCACACGGCTCACCCCAGCTGGGGAGAGGCTTAGAAAAGGTAGCCTAAAAATTGCCCACTCACGCCATCCTGGATAGACTACCGCACCTATCAGGGGTTCCACTCACGCCATCCTGGATAGACTACCGCACCTATCAGGGGTTCCACTCACGCCATCCTGGATAGACTACCGCACCTATCAGGGGTTCCACTCACGCCATCCTGGATAGACTACCGCACCTATCAGGGGTTCCACTCACGCCATCCTGGATAGACTACCGCACCTATCAGGGGTTCCACTCACGCCATCCTGGATAGACTACCGCACCTATCAGGGGTTCCACTCACGCCATCCTGGATAGACTACCGCACCTATCAGGAGTTCCACTCACGCCATCCTGGATAGACTACCGCACCTATTCACGCCATCCTGGATAGGCTACCGCACCTATCAGGAGTTCCACTCACGCCATCCTGGATAGGAGTTCCACTCACGCCATCCTGGATAGGCTACCGCACCTATCAGGAGTTCCACTCACGCCATCCTGGATAGGCTACCGCACCTATCAGGAGTTCCACTCACGCCATCCTGGATAGACTACCGCACCTATCAGGAGTTCCACTCACGCCATCCTGGATAGACTACCGCACCTATCAGGGGTTCCACTCACGCCATCCTGGATAGACTACCGCACCTATCAGGGGTTCCACTCACGCCATCCTGGATAGACTACCGCACCTATCAGGGGTTCCACTCACGCCATCCTGGATAGACTACCGCACCTATCAGGGGTTCCACTCACGCCATCCTGGATAGACTACCGCACCTATCAGGAGTTCCACTCACGCCATCCTGGATAGACTACCTCACCTATCAGGGGTTCCACTCACGCCATCCTGGATAGACTACCGCACCTATCAGGGGTTCCACTCACGCCATCCTGGATAGACTACCGCACCTATCAGGGGTTCCACTCACGCCATCCTGGATAGACTACCGCACCTATCGGGAGTTCCACTCACGCCATCCTGGATAGACTACGGCACCTATCAGGAGTTCCACTCACGCCATCCTGGATAGACTACGGCACCTATCAGGAGTTCAAATCTCGCCATCCTGGATAGACTACCGCACCTATCAGGAGTTCCACTCACGCCATCCTGGATAGACTACCGCACCTATCAGGAGTTCCACTCACGCCATCCTGGATAGACTACCGCACCTATCAGGAGTTCCACTCACGCCATCCTGGATAGACTACCGCACCTATCAGGGGTTCCACTCACGCCATCCTGGATAGACTACCGCACCTATCAGGGGTTCCACTCACGCCATCCTGGATAGACTACCGCACCTATCAGGGGTTCCACTCACGCCATCCTGGATAGACTACCGCACCTATCAGGGGTTCCACTCACGCCATCCTGGATAGACTACCGCACCTATCAGGGTTCCACTCACGCCATCCTGGATAGACTACCGCACCTATCAGGAGTTCCACTCACGCCATCCTGGATAGACTACCTCACCTATCAGGGGTTCCACTCACGCCATCCTGGATAGACTACCGCACCTATCAGGGGTTCCACTCACGCCATCCTGGATAGACTACCGCACCTATCAGGGGTTCCACTCACGCCATCCTGGATAGACTACCGCACCTATCGGGAGTTCCACTCACGCCATCCTGGATAGACTACGGCACCTATCAGGAGTTCCACTCACGCCATCCTGGATAGACTACGGCACCTATCAGGAGTTCAAATCTCGCCATCCTGGATAGACTACCGCACCTATCAGGAGTTCCACTCACGCCATCCTGGATAGACTACCGCACCTATCAGGAGTTCCACTCACGCCATCCTGGATAGACTACCGCACCTATCAGGAGTTCCACTCACGCCATCCTGGATAGGCTACCGCACCTATCAGGAGTTCCACTCACGCCATCCTGGATAGGAGTTCCACTCACGCCATCCTGGATAGGCTACCGCACCTATCAGGAGTTCCACTCACGCCATCCTGGATAGGCTACCGCACCTATCAGGAGTTCCACTCACGCCATCCTGGATAGGATACCGCACCTATCAGGAGTTCCACTCACGCCATCCTGGATAGACTACCGCACCTATCAGGAGTTCCACTCACGCCATCCTGGATAGACTACCGCACCTATCAGGAGTTCCACTCTCGCCATCCTGGATAGACTACCGCACCTATCAGGAGTTCCACTCACGCCATCCTGGATAGGCTACCGCACCTATCAGGAGTTCCACTCACGCCATCCTGGATAGGCTACCGCACCTATCGGGAGTTCCACTCACGCCATCCTGGATAGGCTACTGCACCTATCAGGAGTTCCACTCACGCCATCCTGGATAGGCTACTGCACCTATCGGGAGTTCCACTCAGCGGTCGAAAAATGCTAGAGAAAATAATTCCACTGAGACTGGCGACATGGAACATCAGAACTCTTTTGGACACTGACGATGATAGCGATAGACCCCATCAGAGAACAGCTTTGATTGCTGCAGAACTAAGGCGCTACAACATTGACATTGCTGCCCTGAGTGAGACCAGGTTCCTGGATGAAGGTTCCCTGAAAGAGGAGGGAGAAGGTTAAACCTTCTTCTGGAAAGGTTACCCTCTGGGTGGACAACATCAGCACGGTGTGGGACTGGCAAATGAGAACAGCCTTCTACCCAGCCTCACCGAAACATCTGTCGGCATAAGTGAAAGACTCATGTCTCTCCCAGCCAAGATGCGTTATGCTTACTCTTCTCAGTGGATACGCACCAACGCTACCATCTGAAAATGAGAGAAAGGACTGCTTCTACCAGTCACTAGATGAGGCAATTCACAGCATCCCCATGAATGACAAGATCTTTCTGCTGGGTGGCCTCAACGCAAGGGTGGGACAGAACAACAAAATATGGAGTACTGGGTAGGCATGGTGTTGGCCAGGTCAATGAGAACAGCATGGGACTGCTAACTATGTGTCGCGCATGATCGAATTGTCACTAACACCTTGTTCCAGCAGAAGAACAAATATCCAACATCATGGATGCACCCACACTCCAAACACTGGCACCTGATTGACGACGTCACAGTGAGACATTCTGATACTAATGACATCCTGCTGACACGTGCCATGAGAGGTGCAGAATGCTGGACAAATCACCGTATGATACTGGATAATCACCAGGTGAAAATAGGCCTCTCTCCCCCCCAACACCTGCAGAAGTCCAGTAAGAGGCATCTGCACTGTATCTGGCTTGAGAAAGCTGCAGTAAGGGACGAGTTTCCGTCGCTCTCTCGCTGAAAGGCTGAGGGAGACTGAGCCTCTTCTGAGTGCAGAGGACCCCATGGAACAGAAGTGGACATCTATTAGCTCAGTGCTCTCAGGCAGTGGCTTACTCCATTGGCTACAGAGGTAGGAAACATCATGACTGGTTCGATGAGAACTCTGTCCAATAAGGGTCCAGTAAGGCTGTGATGGTGTCAATATGCACAAAGTACACAGGGCTACTCTCAACAGCACCACATCTGCTACCCTTCGCAAGCAATGGCACGCATAGCGCAAGGAAGTGCAAACTGACCATTTTGAAGCACTATTCAATCAGCATCCTCCTACAGACCACTCCATCCTGGAAGAACTGCCTGTTCATCCACCCATTCAACCATTTGCTAACCTTCCAAGAGGTGTTATCAGCTATCTGTTCTCTCAAGAACAACAATACTCCTGGCGCTGACAGCATCCCGGCAGAGCTACTTAAGGGAGGTTATTTCTGCACCAGAACGCTCCACCAGTACCTCACCAAGGTTTGGGACCGGGAGATCGTCTCTCAACAGTGGCGGCATGCAAACATTGTCATGATCAAGAAGAACAAGGGCGACAAGTCCATCTGCACAACAGCCGGGAGATATCCCTTTTGGCTGTTGCCAGCAAGGTCCTGGCCAAGGTGATGCAACACAGGCTGGTGAACAACATCACAGAGGCTGCTGCCAGAGTCACAATGCGGCTTCAGAAAGAACAGGAGTATGGTCGACATGACATTCACGGCAAGGCAACTCCAGGAGAAGTTCAACTTTTTTGGAACAAGCTGTCGTACACGTCAATCCAGAGCATCCCAAACATGCTCAATGGGTGCCATTTCTGGTGAGTATGCAAGCCATGGAAGACCTGGGATATTTTCAGCTTCCAGGAATTGTGTACAGATCCTTGTGACATGGGATGTGCATAATCATGCTGAAACATGAGGTGATTTCCGCAGATGAATGGGCCTCAGGATTGCATTCAAATTGCCATTGATAAAATGCTATTGTGTTTTTTGTCCGTAGTTTATGCCTGCCCATACCATAACCCCACCATGGGTCACTCTGTTTACAACATTGACCTCAGCAAACCGCTCGCCCACACGACACCATACACACGGTCTGCCATCTGCCTGGTACAGTTGAAACCCGGATTCATCCATGAAGAGCACACTTCTCCAGCGTGCCAGAGGCCATCGAAGGTGAGCATTTGCCCATTGAAGACTGTTACGACGCTGAACTGCAGTCAGGTAAAGACACTGATGAGGACAACGAGCAAGCAGATGAGTTTCCCTGAGTCGGTTTCTGACAGTTTGTGCAGAAATTCTTCGGTTGTGCAAACCCACAGTTTCACCAGCTGTCCGGGTCGCTTGTGTCAGACGATCCCGCAGGTGAAAATGCCAGATGTGGAGGTCCTGGGCTGGCTTTGGTGGACATTCCTGCAGTCAGCATGCCAATTGCACGCTCCCTCAAAACTAGAAACATCTGTGGCATTGTGTTGTGTGACAAAACTGCACATTTTAGAGTGGCCTTTTATTGTCCCCAGCACAAGGTCCACCTGTGTAATAATCATGCTGTTTATAATCAGCTTCTTGATATGTTAGGTGGTTGGAATATCCCCAGCACAAGGTCCACCTGTGTAATAATAATGCTGTTTAATCAGCTTCTTGATATGTCAGGTGGTTGGAATATCTTGGCAATAGAGAAATTCTCACTAACAGGGATGTAAACAAATTTGTGCACAACATTTGAGAGAAATAAGCTTTATGTGTGTATGGAACATTCCTAGGATATTTTATTTCAGCTCAAGAAACATGGGACCTACACTTTACTTGTTGCATTTATATTATTGTTTAGTATATTTGGATGAAATGTGTACATATGTTGGTATTTTACTGCCACCTATTGGTTGTAACTGTGGATGCTACATTGATCTAGAGAATCCCACAGTAACGGTGTCATACAGAGAAATGGTTCCAATAATTTTTCCCATTGGGGATTTTTAGAAACAACAACCTTATTTAGAGCCAAAAATAAAGTATAAGGGCTGTGTTTCGTGTAGGCTTACCCTGGTGTGACGTTTTGATAACCATGTAAATCTCTCTCAGACAAGGTGACTTTTATTTTTGTCTTTATTTACGCTCACATTTGAAAATGCTAATTAACACCAATGTAGATATCATACAAAACTACAAATCCCTGCAAGCTCCTGCATGTCATCTCTAGATGACACCTTTGCTAACATGTATTGTGTCAATTTAAAACTTTCACAAGACAGTTCACAGCATTGTCTATTTAAAGAAATGTAGCCAATTTATTCATTACTACATTTAGCTAACATTAGATAGTTAATCCAGAGATTCTTACCTTTTATTCGATTCAGTAGTCTCATCATGGCATTTGTGGTTCATTATGATAGCCACATTAGCCGCTAATTTGCATTTCATTTTTTGGGGGGGTAAATACAGGCATTATATATTGATAAGTCACCATGTCCTAGAGATACTTACACAGTTATACAAAACGTTGCGCCTGGGTAAAACCTACACCAAACACAGATCTTATTTTAAGTGTTTATAAAATCTCATATGAGAAAAATGTATGGTGGTAACACGACTGGAACCATTTCCCTGTATGACTACTAGGTTTTGGAGGTTTTGGAGGTTTTATGACTCACACTGTCGAACTCTATGGCTGAGCTGAGTTGAGCAGTGTCATTTTGTCAGATGATATGAAATATGTCGCCATATTATGCACAACCTGAAGTGAATCACTACACATCAAAGTGTCTCATAAAAACAAAAAGCTTACCGATGCATGGAATAATGCCATATGAAGAACAGCGCATCGAATAGAAGTAGGCATGCGATAACCTCCGCTATGAGCACTCTCCAGGATGGCGCGAGTTCTGGAAATATTGGATTCCGAACGCTTTGGTAAAGCGCGCTGGCCGGGAGAATAGTTGTCAGGTATTTGATAAAAATCCTCCAAAAGCAGTCAACCCATCGCTGCAAACACAACCCCAACGGTTCAGCGTTCCTAGAAATCCTGTAGAAATGTATCCGTGGCCAGAAACATCCCAGCGCTTCAAACACTAGGAAAGGTGAGCAGAGGAGGATGTGGATGAAGAACGCAAAGCACGCGGGCAGATAAGGTGACGTGAGGAACTCCCGTCGCGCTCGCAGATCATCCCACAGCGCCTGGAGCAGTAATCTATCTCCATTTGGGTCCCCATGTTGATCAAAAGTACAATTCATGTCAGCCATAGGCTTCATATTTAATCAAATCAAATTTTCAACGGGAAGTGTTCTCAGCATCTAACCAAGTGTTGGCTATTTGAAATATCGGCAGTCCTCTCCAGCAATTTCAATCCAACTGAAAGTAGGCTATGAATTTAGTTATACAAATACTTATTTTCTCCTCCTTCATGGTTGGGAACACACCCACTGTGCACAGACATCAATCCAACTGAAAGTAGGCTATGAATTTAGTTATACAAATACTTATTTTCTCCTCCTTCATGGTTGGGAACACACCCACTGTGCACAGACATCAATTCAACTGTTGGTTCAACGTAATTTCATTGAAATCACGTGGAAACAACCTTGATTAAACCAGTGTGTGCCTAGTGGGCAGGCTTGTCTGTTATTTGGTGGGAGGGTAGTTGATTCATAGCAGCAGTTAAATCTATGAGACAGTCAATCAGACTGTTTCCTATAACCAAACCTCTTGCATGGGGTCTCTCTATGGTCAGAGACAGATTCAGAAATCATAGGCATGGGGCTTTGTTTTTTATAGCCCCCCACCCACCCATCTTCCCTGCACACTATCATTTTCTGCCTCTTCCCTGCACACTATCATTTTCTGTAATCAAATCCTTGCACCAAGATACAATCCGATGCTTGGTACATTTACTGTTGAAGAAGAAAAAACACTTTATATTAAAGCCATAATGTTTGCCATGAGGCATAGGCTACAGTTGAGCAGAGGCGATTTCAGGATTTCCACACATAGATTAAAAAAATACCACACCAATGATCGAAATGAGTGGCTACTCTGACTGACAACGTGATATCAATCTGGTCTTGAATTCGAACAAACAATAGCCCAGGCCAATGAACACAGATTGTACAATATTAGGAGGATTTGTTTGGACACACCTACTCATTCAAGGGTTTTTCTTTACTTTTAGTATTTTCTAGATTGTAGAATAATAGTGAAGAAAACAAAACCATGCAATAACAATTATGGAATCATGTAGTAAAAGTGTTAAACAAATCAAAATATATTTTATATTTGAGATTCTTCAAAGTAGACACCCATTGCCTGGATGACAGCGTTGCACATGCTTGGCATTCTCTCAACCACCTTCATGAGGTAGTCACCTGGAATTTCAATGACATTTCTGGCATTTTAATTAACAGGTGTGCCTTGTTAAAAGTTCATTTGTGGAATATTTTTCCTTCTTAATGCGTTTCAGACAAACAGTTGTGTTGTGACAAGGTAGTTGTGGTATACAGAATATAGTCCTATTTGGTAAAAGACCAAGTCCATATTATGGCAAGAACAGCTCAAATAAGTAAAGAGAAACGACAGTCCATCATTACTTTAAGACATGAAGGTCAGTCAATCTGGAAAATGTAAAGAACTTTGAAAGTTTCTTAGGAGGCCATTCCTTCTCTTGCTAGAACAAAATACACATTTTCTAGCTTTGACAAATCTGATGTATTAGTTAAACATATCAATTGCACAGTTATGACTAAGTAGGCTATGTATCAAATCCAGAAAAAAAACGTTGCCACGAATCTGTCACAAGCAGACATGTACACAAAAGGTAAGAATCACATTTTTTTGTGAAATAGGGGTAGTCTAGACTAGTCTGTTCCCAATGTGTTTCATTCAAACCAATGCTACTTCTTCACTTGGAAATTATTTTGTTCTGTCAGTCCTCTCTAAACTAAAATTAAACTATGAACTGTCTCATGCTTGAAATCCCCTCTACAAGACTATCTGATGCAGGAATACTGAAGCAGGATTACAATCTGAAGCAGGAATACTGGAATACTTCTGATTGCACACACTTAATACACTCCTCGAAAAAATGGTACTATTACCCTAGTGTTCTTCGGTTTGTCCCAATAGGGGAACCCTTTTTTATGCTACGTAGAAGGTCTTACCTTGAACCCTTTACTTAGTAGAATCGTCTATGAACAGTTCTAGAACCCTTCTTCCTAGAACCCTCTATGAACAATTCTACTAAGAACCCTTTTATCTTTGAAGGGTTCTTCCTAGAACCTTCTATGAATGTGTTGTCTATGAATGTTTCCATCAGCCTTATTAGCCTTCACAATTAAACTATTTATGACAATAGTGTTTTACTTGACACAAAGAAAAATTACACTCAACTCTGGCTATTAACACCAACACTGGGGTTATTTTACACCACTGAGTGTTAACTTAACTCCTGAATGAACACTAGAAATGTTACACTGAAATATCAACACTAGGTAAAACGGGCCAATTTGCTGTCTACCATACAATATACTGCTGTTTCATGCATACTCCCTTCTATTCTTCTCCTCTCTGCTCAGAAAATACTAATTTGAAAGACAGAATTGATGGCACAGATATCAACTATGTCAGTACTGTATATGTACAATTATTAAGGGAATACCAGATACATGCACAAATATTCCCATATAGGTAGTTTACAGCATTCTCACATTTTTAAACTGGTCAGATTACTCAAACTCCTGATGTTAAAGTTTAAACACAGAGGTAAACACATGCTCAGGCACTATTTTAAAATAGAGAAAAAAGTTACAAAATTAAGCTTTTTCAGATTCAGAAGTGTTCTATAGAACCCTTCTTGCCAACCAAATTATTTTTCTTGCCTTCCAAAGAATAATCAAAGAACCCATTCTGCCAAAAAACTGTTGTCACAGCCATATAAGGAGACAATGGAAAACAGAGCCTCAAAAATTCTGCTCATTTCCTGTTTGAAGTTTCATCTTGGTTTCGCCTGTAGCATCAGTTCTGTGGCACTCACAGATAATATCTTTGCAGTTTTGGAAACGTCAGAGTGTTTTCTTTCCAAAGCTGTCAATTATATGCATAGTCGAGCATCTTTTTGTGACAAAATATTGCGCTTAAAACGGGCACATTTTTTTATCCAATAATGAAATTAGCGCCCCCATAGGTTGAAGAGGTTAAAGGTTCTAAGGCAGAACCCTTTGCCTTACAATGAACCGTTGTCTTCCAAAAAGTTTCTTCAGATGAAAACAGTTATTGGTAGAACATTATCCCTCCAACAAGAACCCTTTTAGTAAAGAATGATTCTAAGAGTGTAGGGTGTTTATCACAGGTGATACAGTTGAAGTTGGACGTTTACATACACCTTAGCCAAATACATTTAAACTAATTTTTCATTTCCTGACATTTAATCATAGTAAAATGTCCCTGTCTTAGGTCAGTTAGGATCACCACTTTATTTTCAGAATGTGAAATGTCAGAATAATAGTAGAGATAATGATTTCTTTCATCTTTTATTTCTTTCATCACATTCCCAGTGGGTCAGAAGTTTACATACACTCAATTAGTATTTGATAGCATTGCCTTTAAATTTTTTAACTTGGGTCAAACGTGTCAGGTAGCCTTCCACAAGCTTCCCACAATAAGTTGGGTGAATTTTGTCCCATTCCTCCTGACAGAGCTGGTGTAACTGAGTCAGGTTTGTGTAACTTAAGCCATTTTGCCACAACTTTGGAAGTATGCTTGGGGTCATTGTCCATTTGGAAGACCCAAGCTTTAACTTCCTGACTGATGTCTTGAGATGTTGTTTCAATATATCCACATAATTTTCATTCCTTATGAAGCCATCTATTTTGGGAAGTGCACCAGTCCCCCCTGCAACAAAGTACCCCCACAACATGATGATGCCACCCCCGTGCTTCACGGTTGGGATGGTGTTCTTCGGCTTGCAAGCGTCCCCCTTTTTCCTCCAAACATAACGATGGTGATTATGGCCAAACAGTTCTATTTTTGTTTCATCAGACCAGAGGACAACAAAAAAAAGTATGATCTTTCGGCTTATGTCAATATAGGACTCATTTTACTGTGGATATAGATACTTTTGTACCGGTCTCCTCCAGCATCTTCACATGGTCCTTTACTGTTGTTCTGGGATTGATTTGCACTTTTCGCACCCAAGTACGTTCATCTCTAGGAGACAGAACGTGTCTCCTTCCTGAGCGGTATGACGGCTGCGTGGTCCCATTGTCTCTATACTTGCTTACTATTGTTTGTACAGATGAACGCGGTACCTTCAGACGTTTAGAAATTGCTCCCCTAGGATGAACCAGACTTGTGGTCTACAATTTTTTTTTCTGAGGTCTTGCCTGATTTCCCCATGTCAAGCAAAGAGGCATTGATTTTGAAGGTAGGCCTTGAAATACATCCACAGGTACACCTCCAATTGACTCAAATGATGTCAATTAGCCTATCAGAATCTTCTAAAGCCATGACATAATTTTCTGGAATTTTCCAAGCTGTTTAAAGGCAGTCAACTTCGTGTATGTAAAATTCTGACACAGTGAATTATAAGTTAAATAATATCTGTAAACAATTGTTAGAAAAATTACTTGTGTCATGCACAAAGTAGATGTGCTAACCGACTTGCCAAAACTATAGTTTGTTAACGAGAAATTTGTGGAGTGGTTGAAAAACGAGTTTTAATGACTCCAACCTAAGTGTATGTAAACTTCTGACATTAACTGTAATAGGTGATTGTTTCTTTGACTGTAGATAAAACTTGGCTTCGCTATTGGACATAAACTTGTACCAGAAAGATGATAGTGAAGTCATGGCACTTTAGTGTTACATATTATAAACAATAGGCTAATGCTGTTGGATGCAAAATCATTTCTTAATGGATACAATAAAGCCATCATCAAAATTATGGATTTAGGGCTCTATTCAATCTATATCGCAGCAGTTAAGTGTTACAGCGTGATTGAAATTTAAAGGCATGTTCCTGCATTAGTGGAGACTGCATTCACACTAAACGCTGCATATCAGCTCAATCTGAAATTACCTTTACATTACTATTGCGCAATCTGTAACTCTTCGGCGATACAGATTGAATAGAGCCATTACATTTTGAACGTTACACAAGTTGAGTCAAACATCTCTAAAATAAGAGTTCAATTTAACAGAGGATGCTTGAAAAATATGTTATCTAATGTTTATTTTCTGCAGGCCATGTCTTCAAGTATAAATTGGAGTTGTCTCCGTCATCAAACTTCTCATCTTCATAACTTCAGAAACAGTCCGTAACTTTGTGCAATAGTCTGAATGGCTGTGAATCTATCATCACAATTTACATAACATGAGCACATCTGAACTAGCCTTTCAATAGGCAGTGGTATGTAGCCGAATCCAATCAAGATTCAACATGTTTGTCTTTCTTCCTTGACAGATGTGAAAGGGCAATGTAAGAAAAAGTCAATGAAAACACCCACAGAAACGTCACTCTACAAAGGAAAACTAATTTTATTGTATAAATGACAAAATTATGGATTGCTCATTCACAATTTAATATCAGTGAGAGTGCAAAAACAGTTCCCTTCAAGTAATCAGTCAAGTCAACCTGAGCGAGTCTAAAACAGTTTATACAGGTAGTCACTCGCACGGCTAACGCAGAGCAAACCAGAGTTACATTAAGAGAACAGTTTTATAGATACACAGTACAAGAATCAAATGCCTCACAAACAAGTTTAGTTAAGCACTGGTGAAAAACATACAAATGATTAACCCCAAATGAGCTCTGTCTCCAACACTGAGGGTACCAGTGAGTGAAATGCAGAGTTAAAAAAGCTGATGCTGCATCTTTCATTTACAACCCCATTGAGATCATTACACCATTGAATCCATTACCAAATCCTTCCAATAAAGTAATTAGCTTTTGTTTGTTTTTCTGTGAAGAAATCACACTGTGACAACTCTATACAAGAGATAATGTACATGAGAGAAAAAATGCACAATTATGTGTTTAGTCAAGATCTGTTACATCTGTTGTTGTGATAAGACCCTGGCAAGATAGTAAAGATAGTAAGACAATTCTTATGGGAGAGAGGTCTGTATGAAGAAACAAGGTAATCCCAACATTTTAGTGATAAAATAATGAATCACACACAACTGTCTCTCTGTACACATCTCTTACACTTATTATGAGCTATGCAACACATAAAAGACGACCATCATTAGAAAATACAAGAAAGCGCTACCAAATGAAGTAACAATGGAAAAAAAACATACATCACACACTTGCATAAGTTCAGTTAATGTTTAAATGTCCCTGGTGCAAGAGGAAATTAGAAAAACAATACAATACAACACAAAAACAAAAAGTGATAATTCAGCCAACAGAAACAAACCACATTACGCTGTTACATTCAATATCTCTTTGTTTCGCCTACGGTCTTCTCAGGATAGTCTGTTGTAGAGCTAATAAAGCCTCCTGGTCCAGGTTTGCATCCCAAATGGCACCCTATTCCCTATATAGTGCACTACTTTTGACAGGAGCCCTATGGATAGTAGTGCACTATAGTAGTACACTATATAGGGAATAAGGTGCCATTTGGGATTCATAAAAACAAAAACAAAACCCAAGGCTCCTCTACCACCCCACTTTGTGCCTGGCCTTGGCCCAGCTCCAGCCCTAGAATGGGTCTCTCCTCTCCATCAGTCCAGGTCCAGGATCTGTTCAGCTAGGACGTCCATGGCAGCTGAGGCCTTAGATGTGCCTGGCCCAGAGTCAACAAACATCTGGGGGATCTCACTGCCAAAGTAGATCTTACTGTTAGCTGCTATGGCCTGGAACTTCATCAGCTGCAGGTACTCTGGCGTCAGCTTCAACTGGGAGGCAGAGAGAGATAGGAAAAGGAAAGATGAGGAGAAAGAGAGAGGAGAGGGGGAGAGAGAGGAAGAGGGGGCGGAGGGAGAGAAAGAGGGGTGAGACAGGGCATTGATGGATTCCTGGCTGTAGTGTGATGTTAGATTGTAGCCTGAGGGGCAGTGTGTTCTCTCTGACTGTTCCAGCTGCTCCCAATTCACTCCCTTCTACCTTCCCTTGGCTCTAACCCTCAGATATTTGTAGATCTGCATGGAGGAAGCAATATAGTGGGATTATGTAGACCCTTCAGATCTGCAAACATGGAAGGGTTAGGGCCAAGGGGAACCGTCCGTCTCCTCTCAATATGCTCCTCTCACCTTATTGGCCTCAGCGGCTCTTTGTGCTGTGTAGAACTCTGCATCGGCCCTGGCTCTCATCTTGGCCAGGAAAGCTCTGTCTGCAACCCAGGGGTTAGAGGTCAGAGACAAAGAGGAGTGGGTCAGAGAGGAGGCATCAGCATTAGCAGGGCTAAAGTGTAGAAAACAAATGTAGAAAAGAAGAATCCCTTGGGCTTTGGGAAATGCCAACACTAGTTCAAATGGAAACAGTCTGAGGAGACAGGAGGGAGCAGGAATATGTCTCAATCAGGGGTTCTTAAACTTTTTCAGCTCGAGACCCAATGAGCAATTGACCGTCCTCCCATGACCCAAATTGTCCTCATTCCAAGATGGCGTAGCAGTCAGACGTCTTTGTCCTTCGTCTTGTCGTGTCCCATGTATATATTTTTCTTCGCATATCTTTTTTATATTTTTCTAAACCTTAACTTCAAAATACTCTCCTGCAACCCACCTCAGCCAATGTGGTGTGGATCTGTTTTTTCTAAAGTATTTTTATTTACCTCGGAACCGGAATCCCCCAACATAAACTAGCCAGCTCACTAGCTGCTAGCAGTCATCAGCTAACCTTTAGCTCGGAAAACTCTCGCCAGTTTGTACAACGTGACTCAAACCGGACCAATTTTCTCTCCATATCCCCGGATTCCTACCGCAAGCTCTGAACCTTTTCACCTAGATCATAGCAGCTATCTAGCTGCAATCCGAGTGACAATTCCTGGCTAACGTCTGTCCCGAATCAAGCACCAATTAGCCTGGAGCTAGCCCATGCTAGGCCCAGTCTCCCGGCTAGCTGAAGAGGCCCATCAGCCAATCCTGGGCTACAATACCCGGACCCCTTCCACTGCCGGTACGGGGCACGGAACCCCACCGATCCTTCACGACTGGACTACCGATGTAACCTGCTCGAGGAAGTACTCAACTGCCCCTACGTCACGACATCCCCTGAATGCCTATCTGCTAGCCGCGGCCCGCTAGCTGTCTAGAGCATATTGGACTGTTAGCTGAATAGATCCATAGGCCAATTTCTTGGGCCACTATACTTATTTTGCCAATTGGACTTGGACCCCTCTACTACTCGGAACCCTAGCACGACTGGTCTATCAACGTCACCGCACGAGGAGGCTAAAACAGACTTTCCTCCATCGCGACGTCTCTCTAAGGTCCTTCTGCTAGCACCGGCCTGCTAGCTGTCTGAATCGCCATGTCTCCAGTCAGCCCAACCACTCACTGGACCCCTATGCTCACTCGGCTACGCATGCCTCTCCCTAATATTAACATGCCTTGTCCATTACTGTCCTGGTTAGTGATTACAGTCTTATTTCACTGTAGAGCCTCTAGCCCTGCTCAATATGCCTTAACCAACCATGTAGTTCCACCTCCCACATATGCGGTGACATTACCTGGTTTAAATGTCTCTAGAGACAATATCTCTCTCATCATTACTCAATGCCTAGGTTTACCTCCAATGTACTCACATCCTATCATATCTTTATCTGTACATTATGCCTTGAATCTATACTATCGCGCCCAGAAACCTGCTCCGTTTACTCTCTGTTCCGAATGTACTAGACGGCCAGTTCTGATAGCCCTTAGCCGTACCCTTATCCTACTCCTCCTCTGTTCCTCTGGTGATGTAGAGGTTAATCCAGGCCCTGCAGTGACTAGCTCCACTCCTACTCCCCAGGTGCTCTCATTTGTTGACTTCTGTAACCGTAAAAGCCGTGGTTTCATGCATGTTAACATTAGAAGCCTCCGCTCTAAGTTTGCTTTATTCACTGCTTTAGCACACTCTGCCAACCCGGATGGCCTAGCCGTGTCTGAATCCTGGTTTAGGAAGACCACCAAAAACCCTGAAATTTCTATCCCTAACTGTAATATTTCCCGACAAGATAGAACTGCCAAAGGGGGTGGTGTTGCAATCTACTGCAGAGAGAGTAAGACAGAACTCCACAGGTTATCGAGATTTGTGCCCAAACAATTTGAGCTTCTACTTTTAAAAATCCACCTTTCCAGAAGCAAATCTCTCACCATTGCCGCTTGCTATAGACCACCCTCTGCCCCAAACTGTGCCCTGGACACCATATGTGAATTGATTGCCCCCCATCTATCTTCAGAGCTCGTGCTGCTAAGTGATCTAAACTTTCATGAAATCACAAGTGCAATAAATCAAAATAAAGCTTAACTTGTTGTTAATCCAGCCAAGATGTCAGATTTCAAAAAGGCTTTACGGCAAAAGCAAACCATGCGATTATCTGAGGACAGCGTCCAGCACACAAATGCATAACAAATCATTTTCAACCAGGGAGTTGAGACACGAAAGTCAGAAATAGCGATATAATATATGCCTTACCTTTGAAGATCTTGTTCTGTTGGCACTCCAAAAGGTCTCAGTTACATTAAAAATGGTCCTTTTGTTCGATAAATTTCTTCTTTATATCCATAAAAACTCAGTTTAGATGGAGCTCTTCTGTCAAACCAGCCTGACACTCTAGATTGTTGACATCTAGTGGAAGCCCTAGGAACTGCAATCGGGCACGAAATCAGTCAGTGGTAGGGGGTGGTTTGTCCTCGGGGTTTCACCTGCCATTTCAGTTCTGTTATACTCACAGAAACTTTAGAGTGTTTTCTATCCAAATCTACCAATTACAGTGGGGCAAAAAAGTATTTAGTCAGCCACCAATTGTGCAAGTTCTCCCACTTAAAAAGATGAGAGAGGCCTGTCATTTTCATCATCGGTACACTTCAACTGTGACAGACAAAATGAGGAAAAAAATATCCAGAAAATCACATTGTAGGATTTTTAATGAATTTATTTGCAAATTATGGTGGAAAATAAGTATTTGGTCAATAACAAAAGTTTAATCTCGATACTTTGTTATATACCCTTTGTTGGCAATGACAGAGGTCAAACATTTTCTGTAAGTCTTCACAAGGTTTTCACACACTGTTGCTGGTATTTTGGCCCATTCCTCCATGCAGATCTCCTCTAGAGCAGTGATGTTTTGGGGCTGTTGCTGGGCAACATGGACTTTCAACTCCCTCCAAAGATTTTCTATGGGGTTGAGATCTGGAGACTGGCTAGGCCACTCCAGGACCTTGAAATGCTTCTTACGAAGCCACTCCTTCGTTGCCCGGGCGGTGTGTTTGGGATCATTGTCATGTTGAAAGACCCAGCCACGTTTCATCTTAAATGCCCTTGCTGATGGAAGGAGGTTTTCACTCAAAATCTCACGATACATGGCCCCATTCATTCTTTCCTTTACACGGATCAGTCGTCCTGGTCCCTTTGCAGAAAAACAGCCCCAAAGCATGATGTTTCCACCCCCATGCTTCACAGTAGGTATGGTGTTCTTTGGATGCAACTCAGCATTCTTTGTCCTCCAAACTCGACGAGTTGAGTTTTACCAAAAAGTTATATTTTGGTTTCATCTGACCATATAACATTCTCCCAATCTTCTTCTGGATCATCCAAATGTTCTCCAGCAAACTTCAGACGGGCCTGGACATGTACTGGCTTAAGCAGGGGGACACGTCTGGCACTGCAGGATTTGAGTCCCTGGCGGCGTAGTGTGTTACTGATGGTAGGCTTTGTTACTTTGGTCCCAGCTCTCTGCAGGTCATTTACTAGGTCCCCCGGTGTGGTTCTGAAATTTTTGCTCACCGTTCTTGTCATCATTTTGACCCCAAGGGGTGAGATCTTGCGTGGAGCCCCAGATTGAGGGAGATTATCAGTGGTCTTGTATGTCTTCCATTTCCTAATAATTGCTCCCACAGTTGATTTCTTCAAACCAACTTGCTTACCTATTGCAGATTCAGTCTTCCCAGCCTGGTGCAGGTCTACAATTTTGTTTCTGGCGTCCTTTGACAGCTCTTTGGTCTTGGCCATAGTGGAGTTTGGAGTGTGACTGTTTGAGGTTGTGGACAGGTGTCTTTTATACTGATAACAAGTTCAAACAGGTGCCATTAATACAGGTAACGAGTGGAGGACAGAGGAGCCTCTTAAAGAAGAAGTTACAGGTCTGTGAGAGCCAGAAATCTTGCTTATTTGTAGGTGACCAAATACTTATTTTCCACCATAATTTGCAAATAAATTCATTAAAAGTCCTACAATGTGATTTTCTGTATTTTCTTTTCTCATTATGTTGAAGTGTACCTATGATGAAAATTACAGGCCTCTCATCTTTTTAAGTGGGAGAACTTGCACAATTGGTGGCTGACTAAATACTTTTTTGCCCCACTGTATATGCATATCCTAGCTTCTGGGCCTGAGTAGCAGGCAGTTTACTTTGGGCATGCTTTTCATCCGGACGTCAAAATAACGCCCCCAACCAAAATAAGTTAACACTCCAGCCATCCTACAATCTAAGCTTGATGCCCTCAATCTCACACAAATGATAAATGAACCCACCAGGTACAACCCCAAATCCTGAAACACGGGCACCCTCACTTGCCCTCCAAAGACACCTCTGCTGTTTTCAACCAAGATCTCAGCGATCACTGCCTCATTTCCTGCATCCGTAATGGGTCTGCAGTCAAACGAACACCCCTCACCACTGTCAAACGCTCCCTAAAACACTTCAGCGAGCAGGCCTTTCTAATCGACCTGGCCCGGGTATCCTGGAAGGATATTGACCTCACCCTGTCAGTAGAGGATGCCTGGTTATTCTTTAAAAGTGCCTTCCTCACCATCTTAAATAAGCATGCCCCATTCAAAAAATGTTGAACCAGGAACAGATATAGCCTTTGGTTCTCTCCAGACCTGACTGCCCTTGACCAGCACAAACACATCCGGTGGCGTTCTGCATTAGCATCGAATTGCCCCCATGATATGCAACTTTTCAGGGAAGTTAGGAACCAATATACACAGGCAGTTGGAAAGCTAAGGCTAGCTTTTTTAAGCAGAAATTTGCATCCTGTAGCACAAACTCAAAAAAGTTATGTGACATTGTAAAGTCCATGGAGAATAAAAGCACCTCCTCCCAGCTGCCCACTGCACTGAGGCTAGGAAACACTGTCACCACCGATAAAATCACTATAATTGAGAATAAGCATTTTTCTACGGCTGGCCATGCTTTCCACCTGGCTACTTCTACCCAATCAACAGCCCTGCACCCTGTACAGCAACTCGCCCAAGCCTCCCCCATTTCTCCTTCACCCAAATCCAGATAGCTGATGTTCTGAAAGAGCTGCAAAATCTGGACCCCTACAAATCAGCCGGGCTAGACAATCTGCACCCTCTCTTTCTAAAATGATCTGTCGAAATTGTTGCAACCCCTATTACTAGCCTGTTCAACCTCTCTTTCGTATCGTCTGAGATTCCCAAAGATTGGAAAGCTGCCGCGGTCATCCCCTTCTTCGAAGGGGGAGACACTCTAGACCCAAACTGCTACAGACCTATATCTATCATACCCTGCCTTTCTAAGGTCTTCGAAAGCCAAGTTAACAAACAGATTACCGACCATTTCGAATCCCACCGTACCTTCTCCGTTATGCAATCTGGTATCAGAGCTGGTCATGGGTGCACCTTAGCCACGCTCAAGGTCCTAAATGATATCATAACCGCCATCGATAAGAGACATTACTGTGCAGCCGTAATCATCGACCTGGCCAAGGCTTTCGACTCCATCAATCATCACATTCTTATTGGCAGAATCAACAGCCTTGGTTTCTCAAATGACTGCCTCGCCTGGTTCACCAACTACTTCTCTGATAGAGTTCAGTGTGTCAAATCGGAGGGCCTGTTGTCCGGACCTCTGGCAGTCTCTATGGGGGTTCCACAGGGTTAAACTCACTTCTTTGTATACATCAATGATGTCGCTCTTGCTGCTGGTGATTCTCTGATCCACCTCTACGCAGACGACACCATTCTGTATACCTCTGGCCCTTCTTTGGACACTGTGTTAACTAACCTCCAGACGAGCTTCAATGCCATATAACTCTTTCCGTGGCCTCCAACTGCTCTTAAATGCAAGTAAAACTAAATGCATGCTCTTCAACCGATCGCTGCCCGCACGTCCAGCATCACTACTCTGGATGGTTCTGACTTAGAATATGTGGACAACTACAAATACCGAGGTGTCTGGTTAAACTGTAAACTCTCCTTCCAGACTCCTTCTGGCCCCCGCTTCATACTCGTCACCAAACCTACTGGCTCTAGGTCATCTCAGGTCGTCTCTGCTAGGTAAAGCCCCGCCTTATCTCTGCTCACTGGTCACCATAGCAGCACCCACCCGTAGCACGCACTCCAGCAGGTATATCTCACTGGTCACCCCCATAGCCAGTTCTTCCTTTGGCCGCCTTTCCTTCCAGTTCTCTGCTGCCAATGACTGGAATGAACTGCAAAAATGACTGAAGCTGGAGACTCATATCTCCCTCACAAGCTTTAAGCACCAGCTGTCAGGGCAGCTCACAGATCACTGCACCTGTAAATAGCCCATCCAACTACCTCATCCCCATACTGTATTTATCTTGCTACTTTGTACCCCAGTATCTCTACTTGCACATTCATCTTCTGCACATCTACCATTCCAGTGTTTAATTGCTATATTGTAATTACTTCGTCACCATAGCCTATTTATTGCCTCACCCCCCTTATCCTACCTCATTTGCACACACTGTATATAGACTTTTTCTACTGTATTATTGACTATGTTTGTTTATTCCATGTGTCGAACTGCTTTGCTTTATCTAGGACAGGTCTCAGTTTTAAATGAGAACTTGTTCTCAACTAGCGTACCTGTTTAAATAAAGGTGAAATAAAAATAAAAAATGAATTAGAAATATTGTGTAATTATAGATGTATTCTCCTAACTCACTTTTACATGCCCAGGTCCCACTTTGGGTCCCGACCCATAGTATAAGAAACCCTGTTTAAATGTATTTCACCTAAGCTCTGAGCTTCCACACTCAGTCAGTCAGTCAGTCCTCGGGGAACTGCTTTTTCTACCACCATGACTCAGAGCCAGAGCCAAGGACAAAAATGTAGAGCATCCTAAAAACCCTGTTGTATAAGCACACTATTTCACTGGCCAGTGGCATAATGATAAATATACAGGTAGTATAATTTTGCCAGATATACACACCTTCAATTTCAGAGATCGTTTTCTCTGTTTCTTTCTCCATGACTTTCTGGCTAAACTTGATTTCCGCCACTTGAGCCACCTTCTCTGCCTCTGTAGAGCACATGGAGACAGGAAATTAACCTTATATTCTGGGATTTTAGCGAGAAAACTGTCTGAATCCCTGTTAAAAATTATAATTTGTTTATAAAATGTCAGCGTTATTGTAAATGTCAGTTTAATATCTTGTCAGTGTAAATATAAGGTTATAGTGCGTTAGTGTCACCCATGACTCACCAATCACAGCCCTCTTTCGCTCTGTCTCCGCCTCCTTCTCCACCACCTTCTGAGTCTGAGCAGAAATCAGCAGCTTTGTCTTCTCGGCCTCCCTAAACCCACACACAAACAGAGATTACAGCGCGTGCCAACAGCCGGTTAACATCTTTCTCCAGTCCCACAACATGCAGTGGTTCTATAATTTCCTAGAATATCCTTTCCTAGGAAATATCCTAACCTTCTTTAGTGATAAGTATGGTGACTTTTGTGCAACAACATGTTAACTCAACACCATGAATAAACAGCATCAACATTCCATCACTAAAGTCTTCCAGATGTAAGTGGTGAGCAGACAGAGAGATGAACCAGCAGAGACAGTTCCACTTACTTTGGGTCTGCATCCCTATTCCCTATGTAGTGCACTGGTCAAAAGTAGTGCACTATTTAGGGAATACGGTGCAATTTGTGACACAGCCTAGGTCCGGGGAGAACATATATGGGTGATTCTACAGAAGTGGTGTAAATTGCTGTCTCACCCCCCCAAAAAAACTATAAAATGCATATGTTCTAATGCAAGGCAATAACAAACATATTGTTAAATTAATATAGTACAAAGGTATTGTTCATACATCTATTTCAATTGAAAGGTGGCTGTCCCAAACCATGACTACTAAACTTTAGCAATAAATGATTTGTATAATGTTCTTAACACTATAATTTCAATAGAACATACTGAGTTCTGTTATTACACTGAAAGATACTGATCTAATTGGTAGTTTAAAACATCTTTCTCTGAAAAATGCTGCCCCACTTTTGATATCACTACCAAAACACACGCTAAAAGATTGTAGAATGTGCCTTAAGCTACCACCCTACAAATACATTACATGACCAAAAGTATGTGGACACCTGCTCCTCAAACATCTCATTCCAAAATCATGGGCATTAATATGGAGTTGGTCCCACTTTGCTGCTATAACATTCTGGGAAGGCTTTCTACTAGATGTTGGAACATTGCTGCAGGGACTTGCTTCCATTCAGCCACAAGAGCATTAGTGAGGTTGGGCGATAAGGCCTGGCCCTCAGTCGGCGTTCCAATTCTTCCCAAAGGTGTTCGATGGGGTTGAGATCAGGGCTCTGTGCAGGCCAGTCAAGTTCTTCCACACCGATCTCGACAAACCACTTCTGTATGAATCTCGCTTTGTGCACAGGGGCATTGGCATATTGAAACAGGAAAAGGGCTTCCCCAAACTGTTGCCACAAAGTTGGAAGTTCAGAATTGTGTAGAGGACCACCATGTGGGTAGTGGACAAGTGCTCACTCCAGGATAAACTGGAGTATTGACATGCACAGCCAGCAAAGTTCCTCCAGCTCTTCAAGAGCCCAAACATTAACGTCTATTTGTCCAAAACATAGATGTCTATAATGTGCTATACTGTACTGTTCACTACTGTACTGTGCTCTACCGCACCCTATTCTAATGTACCCTACTGTACTTTACTCAAGTTTCTCACAATTGAAGGGACCACTTGAGACCACACAATTCTGTCTTTATTAACTTGTCATTGTCAACTCACTGGGTCTGGATCTTGGGACCCATGTCCTGGTATAAATATTGGTCTTGGCTCCTGGATATTATTTTAGTCTTGTTTACAAACCATAGGCAACCCAATTTGAAGACAATGCTCTCTGGTCATTGGCTGATCACTCCTAACCAATGTTACCTCAAAAAAAATTGCCACTGAGCAAATTTCAGGTCTGCTGAGCGCAAACTTGAACATTGTGAAAATTATGTGCAACTTCCAACATTTACTGTGAACACTGCGGCTGTACCCACTTTAAGTTGGCTTTAACAGTGGCCAAGTAGGTAACTGTGGCTATTTGATCATAATATATGCCTACCAGAGTGGCCTACCATCAAAAACAATGGAGAAAAATGCATCCCATAACATTTTAACAGCTCAAAATTCATAAGGCACTCGCACATCTGAGCTACCTTTTTTGCAGGTGCATGGTAACAGTTGGATAAGGTGATAAAAACGAGAAGGAACCTGCACACTGCTCTTGATAGTATCACTGATCTTTAATAAGCTTTACGTATCGGCCTCAAGGCCTTCGTCATTCAGCCTACAGTAGCAGCCAATGTGTGGTGTTAAATGCCTACATTCCATGAGACTTTTGGGGAAAAAAAACATGCAGAGCTTGACATTAACCTATTTATCTACTTGTCCTTCAGGGCTCATATTTCTTCTGAGTGGCAGTCCGAGGGGAGCTGCACACAGCTTAGAGGGAACATTTCCTCCACCCATAGGAATCCCCACCCGGTTGACTACTTTTACATGGTGGAAGCGCTCAATGATAATGTCCATCTAGAATCATTTATTTATCTCTATGATTGACACGACACCGAAACGCCTGTTATTTTGCCAAAATAAAGATTGGTAAAGTGAAAATTTAAACATCTATCAACAAGTTTTAGATTCATACAATCAACATTGAACATTTTCCAGAGAAAAGTATATATTTCTCTAAATTCAATTTAAAGGTTTTGAAAATCAGGTAAAAAATAAAATAAAAATTGTATGCAAATACAATTTAAGGTTGGGAATTCAGGTAAATATTTAAATATGCAATACAAACCGTGTGTGAGTAGTATACACACGGGCCACAAACACACAAATAAAGGCACAGTACAACAGTGGTGTGCAGAACGGCATCTCGGAACACACAACTCGTCGATCCTTGTCACGGATCGGCTATTGCAGCAGACGCCCACACCGGGTTCCACTCTTATCGAGAAGAAGTCTCCAGTGGGCACGCAATCACCTACACTGGACAATTGAGGAGTGGAAAAACATTGCCAGGTCCGATGAATTCTGTCTCATGTTGCATCATGCAGATGGCCGTCCATGGACCCATCCTGCATGGTGTCAACGGTACAGGCTGATGGCAGTGGTGTACCGCCGTCAAATCTGAAGCAACTGTGTGATGCCATCGCGTCAGCATGTACCAACACCCCTGTGGAACATTTCAAACTTGTGGAATCCATCCCCCGAAAAATTTGCGCTGTTCTGGAGGCAAAGGGGGGGGTCCGATCCGGTACTAGATGGGTGTACATAATAAACAGGCCGCTGAGTGTATGTCTACCAGACATACGTTGGAAGACATGTGTGCTGAAAGTTTGGGAGAAATATGATACAAATATGACTTTCTTTCCAACCCCCAATTTTTACCGCTTCTGTAGAACGACCCATATAAAGAACACACAGCAGGGGGTTCAGGGAACATGGAAAGTTTCAGTGTTCTACAGCCAAATTTTCTACTCACATCATCTCATAGTTCCTGCGAATGCTCTCAGGGATGTTGGGCTTCGTGACCCGGACCGCCTGTGGTAACGATTGCCAAACCACAAGTATGAAAAAGAGGGGAGACTTGAGATTATATCAAACATTCTTTTACTGTGGTAATAAGATGAATTATCATTACCAGATGATCATCTAGGCTAAGTTCCAATTGGCACTATATTGCCATTGTAGTGCACTACCTTTGAAGGGAATACATAGGGTGCCATTTGGGAGACAGCCTTGTAAAAACAAACACATTCCTCCTCCCCAAACTCCCTCTAAAGTGAACTGTACTGTAGTTTTATTATTTCCTGGTAGAACCTACAGTTGTTATTGTAGTTTCTTCTAGAGGATTTATGGGAAGAACCAGCTGAGTTTTTTTACCCAGTGGGACATTAACCCTTATTTTTACTTTTTAGCTTGAGCCTCAAATGAGCAACAAAAACAAACATCTCAGCTCTACAGGAATAGAAAGAAAAGACTGAAAGCATCTTAGCTCTAACAAGAATAGAGAGAAAATTGTCAAATCAAATGCTTTACAGGAATGAGCAGAGTTGGGGAAGGAAATGATTATTTCTCTCCGCGTCTGCCAGAATCTCGCTCTCCTTTTTGTCTGCCTGTATTTTCCCATGGTTCTCCAGTCCAGAAATTGCAACTATGGATGTGACAAATGTAACATTTTTCTTAATGTTTAAATTAGTCTTTGACAACAAAAAATTCCCAAAATGAAAATGAGACAGTCAGGGAGAATTGAAAATTCCCAAAACAATGAATTTAGAAGAATATATTTTGTTATTGTGTTTGAGCAAATTAGCCATTGCAAAATGATTAGAATTGCAGGAAACTTTCTCTAAAACAGAGTCATGATGTGGCCCTTTCTAGGTATAGATCGTGGCTTACCCCTCTCTCACTTTCTCCTACACCCAGGTTCTGTTATCTCAGGTCGTAAATTCCTGGCGGAGACTCTCTCCTTTGGCCACGCAGTATGGAGAGAGAGGGTTTCACAGTAGAACTTCTACTACATCACAGAATTTGAGAACTGAACAATATCCATATTTTGGATATTGTTTAAACGGTCGGTGGAGAAGCCAGCTACGACACTGTCCGTTTTATTTCATGTTTGTGACCTCATGAAAAACAATATAGCCACATTACCCTAACTCTGTTTATACCGGTTCCTCAGTTAAGAAATTTGCATCGAATTCTTGTATAAATTGAATGAGTAAAGATGAAACTATTTGTGAAATGATGTGATGTTAAACCTTTAACGGGAGAGAATTGTATTCCATTTAATGTTTGACTAAGTTATTGGCCCGCCCCCGTGAGCACAGACATGATCTGGTATCATGGAACAGCCCTTTCCTGTTGTTACGAATAAAACCCCCTCCAGAGGAAATCATCTTCAGACCACGCATACCTCGGTGCAAGCTGAGGTGGCACAGGTTTGAGTACCAAGACTAAGCAAACCCACAGCGTAAGCTGTGATTGCGAATAGTTATTGAATTCCTAACCATTGGCTACACGGCTGGAAATGGTTCATCTCTGAGACTATCGATCCCTACAGAATAAGTGCAAATCTTAGATACTAATTACTAGTCTGCAGCTAGAAATTATGTAAACCTGGGATGCGAATACCGACATCCGCCGAAACATCTATTCTATGAGAACATTTCTAAATGGTACTCTGAAGTATCCATTCTAACCACGAAAGACTTTGATCTTCAGGGAAAGAGAAAGAGAGACTCGGATGAACTTTACAGCAGACAGACCGGATTTCAACAGAGATCACATAGGCGTAAATATATATTGATTGCAATTATTCCCGAATGAGTGAGTGTTCATGTGCAAAGGATTAGCATTTCAATTAATATAGTTATCAACTGTGTGTAGTGATCCTTTTGTCTTTCCCGCTCTCAGTCCACACCCACTTCCCTTTATCCACCAAGCCCGTCATATCGGCTTAGCCCACTAAGGAATCTTCCCTATCATTTGTTAGTAATATATCTGTTTGTTTATGCATTTCTGTGATTATTTAGTTAGTTAGTTAGTAAATAAATGGTTATGCCAATTGGTGTATGAATGATTCATAGTAAAGGCTGGGTTTGTGCAGATAACCAACAATTTACGACGTTTGGAATGAGACTAACGTGAAGTAAAGAATAATGAATTAATAGAAGACTAATTGATCAGATATTAAAATATCTGAAGAGTTATATTCGGAAAATTATAACTTTGTTATGAAGATTTTCTTTGGTGCCCCGACTTCCTAGTTAATTACATTTACATGATTAGTTTAATCACAAATAATAATTACAGAGAATTGATTTGATAAAATAACAGTCTTCACTTTTAATGATGCCAAAGACACGACAACAACATTTTCTCTCAGCTGCATGGCAAAATGTGCAGGATTGCACAAAATTTGCTATAAAACTGCAAAAATGTTTCTCAGCTGCATGGAGAAATTTGAAGAATTGCACAAAAGTGGCTTGAAAATGTAAACCTCTACACCGCCAAAATGTGGGCCTCTAGACTTTTCTGAAATTAAGCTGTGCCAGTGGGCTGACCCTGCCACGCCCCCCGGTACACCCACCACCTAAGCCCCTTTTTGATCCAGAAAAAACACTGCTTTACAGTCCATACAGGAGCTTGTTGCAGCCCACTCATCACCTGACATTCATCATCACAATATCAGATTTTTGGCATGGCTAAATTTCAGATAAAATGTTGTGTGGCCTCAGTCGAGCAGTGAATTCAACTACAAAGAACAGGGAGGTTTTCCAATGCCTTGCAAAGAAGGGCATCTATTGATAGATGGGTAAAAAAAAAAAAAAACAGACATTGAATATCCCTTTAAGCATGGTGAAGTTATTAATTACACTTTGGATGGCGTATCAATACAGTCACTTCAAAGACACAGGCGTCCTTCCTAACTCAGTTGCCGGAGAGGAAGGAAACCGCTCAGGGATTTCACAATGAGGCCAATGGTTACTTTAAAACAGTTACAGAGTTTAATGGCTGTGATAGGAGAAAACTGAGGATGGATCAACAACATTGTAGTTATTCCACAATACTAACCTTAATGACAGAGTGAAAAGATGGAAGCCTGTACACATTAAAAATATTCCAAAACATGCATCCTGTTTGCAATAAGGCACTAAAGTAAACCTTCAAAAAATGTGGCAAAGAAATGAACATTATGTCTTGAACACAAAGCTGTATGTTTCGGGTAAATCCAACACAACACATCACTGAGTACCACGCTTCGTATTTTCAACTATGGTGGTGGCTGCATCATGCTATGGTTTTGCTGGTCATCGGCAGGGACTAGGGTGTTTTTTTAAGGTAAAAATAAATGGAATAGAGCTAAGCACAGGTAAAATCCTAGAGGAAAACCTGGTTCAGTCCGCTTTCCAACCGCCACTGGGAGACAAATTCACCTTTCAGCTGGACAATAACCTAAATTACTAGGCCAAATATACACTGTAGTTGCTTACCAAGACCATGTTGAATGTTCTTGAGTGGCCTAGTTACTGTTTTGACTTAAAATCAGCTTGAGAATGTATGGCAAGACTTGAAAATGGCTGTCTAGCAATGATCAGCAACTAACCTAACAGAGCTTGAAGAATTTATATTTTACAAATGTTCGAATTTTTGATAGTGTATTTTGTGTAGATTGTTGACAAAATTACAATGAAATATTTTAATCACACCTTGTAACACAACAAAATGTGGAAAAAGTCAAGGTGGTGAATACTTTCTGAAGGCACTATACATATATTTAAATAAACATGGATTAATTAACAATATTTGTACTGGTATGCAAGAATTCCCTAAGACTAGTTTCTCCCGCCTCCCATGTCTCTCCCTCCCGCCTCCCATGTCTCTCCCTCCCGCCTCCCATGTCTCTCCCTCACGCCTCCCATGTCTCTCCCTCACGCCTCCCATGTCTCTCCCTCACGCCTCCCATGTCTCTCCCTCACGCCTCCCATGTCTCTCCCTCACGCCTCCCATGTCTCTCCCTCACGCCTCCCATGTCTCTCCCTCCCAGTCAGTTTCAGTACCTGTATGATCAGTCCAGGAGCCATGCTGGTCAGATCTTCTTGTAAGGTCAGCTTCAGGTTCTCATCTATCTGGTCTGAGGACACACACACAACAGGGTTAGAGGATATACCATGGAGACAGAGGCTGCCATTTGTGATACCCACTATAGCATGTGTAGGTTGTAAGCCCATAATAGAGCTAACTGGCTAGCTACTACTGTTAGCTAGCCAGATAGACAGGAAGAATTGTACCTAGCTACCCATGAAGAATTGACAGCTGCCTTGGATACCATTGGTTTTAGATCATTTTTGACTGTTATACTATCTAGTTAGTGACATTATTCAGATTCACATATCTAGCTGATAATTATGAAGTAAAACGTTTGCTTTGTGTATATCTTGTTTTGTCTCTATTGCCATTGTCCTGTCTAGAAGAAGGAAGGTTCAGTGAATGGGTAAGTCAATAGGGCTAACTGGCTAGCTAGCTAGCGACCCACAAAGAATTGTTAGCTAGCTACCCACAAAGAATTGACATCTACCTTGGATAACATTGGGGAGATGCAGCGTGAGGTAATACAGTAGGGGGAGTGCGAGTGCTTCTCAAATTAAATGTTTTATGCGTTCTCCACAACCTCGTCCTCACAAGTAACTCAACAGAATGTCCTCGGAGAATGCAATTGGAGCATGGTAGTATGCATATTGAGAAACACCCTTTTAACGAATATTCTAGAACTGCCTATAGTTTACACTTACCGAACAAGCCGATGTAGACCTCCTGAAGAGAATGGACGCTGCAGAACTGGTTGAGCTCATGGTGAACCTTATTGAATATTAGGGCCTTGTCGTAATCCGCTGTGAAGTTCTTCACTATATCATACACTGTAGAGGAGAGAACAAAGAGTTGCTGTGAAGTTCTTCACTATATCATACACTGTAGAGGAGAGAACAAAGAGTTGCTGTGAAGTTCTTCACTATATCATACACTGTAGAGGAGAGGAGAGAACAAAGAGTTGCTGTGAAGTTCTTCACTATATCATACACTGTAGAGGAGAGGAGAGAACAAAGAGTTGCTGTGAAGTTCTTCACTATATCATACACTGTAGAGGAGAGGAGAGAACAAAGAGTTGCTGTGAAGTTCTTCACTATATCATACACTGTAGAGGAGAGGAGAGAACAAAGAGTTGCTGTGAAGTTCTTCACTATATCATACACTGTAGAGGAGAGGAGAGAACAAAGAGTTGCTGTGAAGTTCTTCACTATATCATACACTGTAGAGGAGAGAACAAAGAGTTGCTGTGAAGTTCCTCATTATATCATACACTGTAGAGGAGAGGAGAGAACAAAGAGTTGCTGTGAAGTTCTTCACTATATCATACACTGTAGAGGAGAGGAGAGAACAAAGAGTTGCTGTGAAGTTCTTCACTATATCATACACTGTAGAGGAGAGGAGAGAACAAAGAGTTGCTGTGAAATTCCTTATTATATCATACACTGTAGAGGAGAGGAGAGAACAAAGAGTTGCTGTGAAGTTCTTCACTATATCATACACTGTAGAGGAGAGGAGAGAACAAAGAGTTGCTGTGAAGTTCTTCACTATATCATACACTGTAGAGGAGAGGAGAGAACAAAGAGTTGCTGTGAAGTTCCTCATTATATCATACACTGTAGAGGAGAGGAGAGAAAGAGTTGCTGTGAAGTTCCTCATTATATCATACACTGTAGAGGAGAGAACAAAGAGTTGCTGTGAAGTTCTTCACTATATCATACACTATAGAGGAGAGGAGAGAACAAAGAGTTGCTGTGAAGTTCTTCACTATATCATACACTGTAGAGGAGAGGAGAGAACAAAGAGTTGCTGTGAAGTTCTTCACTATATCATACACTGTAGAGGAGAGGAGAGAACAAAGAGTTGCTGTGAAGTTCTTCACTATATCATACACTGTAGAGGAGAGGAGAGAACAAAGAGTTGCTGTGAAGTTCCTCATTATATCATACACTGCAGAGAGCAGAGAAAGACGTGTGACTACATTAAGTAAGTAATAGTGGCTACCGTAAATAACCCACTGGGTACACAGTGTTTGAATAAACACTGTTTCAACATAATTTGTCAACGTTTTGTGACGTGGAATCAACGTGTAAAATACATTGGATTTGAAAAAAGTAATCAACCAGTACCCCATTTCATCTAATTTCAACCAGTGTTGAGGGACATCCTTTATTTCTGGCTAATATTTATTAGGTACCCTTCACGAAAATGGTATTCTCCTACAGACAGTGAGTCACGTGGCCGCTTGCTGTATAAAGCAGACCAACAGGCATACAGGCATTCCGTTACTGTTTGACTGAAAGTTAGAATGGGCAAAACTAGTGACCTAAGTGACTTTGAGCATTGTATTATCGCCGGTGCCAGGCTCGCCGGCTTCAGTATCTCAGAAACGTCCGGCATCCTGGGCTTTTCACGCACAACAGTGTCTAAATGTTTACCGAGAATGGCGCGACCAACAAAAAACATCCAGCCGGAGATTGGCAAGAATTGTGTAAGCTAACAGGCGGGCCCACAAACAGACAAATAATGGTGCAGTGCAACAGTGGTGTGCAGAACGGCATCTCAACTCTGATATTTGGTTGAGATGGAGACGAGAATCCAACATATTAATAACTTGTAGATTAAATTTTTAAATCAACCAACCATCCATCATATACAAGGCTATATCCAAAAGGAAAAAGTGTATTAATATAATGAACTTGGCATCCTATTTATAGGATTAATGGTAACTACTTCTAAACTTCCAGAGATCCAATCAACCATGAATGAATGATAGTATACCTAGCTACACAATTCAATTATGTTGTCCTTTGCTGGGCAAATTAGATGTCAAAGTAGCCTACATAAAGACCATCTGTCTGCATTGACCATGCAGACTGAACGAAAGTGTCTCGTGGATAAGCAACAATAAATGCGCTCCTTGAGTGACCGGGTGGGACTAAGTCTGTGTGGAAAGCGGCGTGGAGAGAGAGCGCGATGACTCAAGTAGCGGAGTAAACTATAGAAATGGACTTTACACACAGCGTATCACATTTAACAAGCCAAACATTCAAATACCGTTATAGAAGGTAAAGTAAAAACTCAAAATGGTCCATGCATCAATACAGGTATATAGTAAAATACGGTATACAGCAAAGCCCTATTTCACTAACAGAAAAAGTGATTCACTAAAGAGTTGTTTTATTTTACTAAAACAGTTAAAATGTCCAATGAAGAGTTATAACTCAAAATCAAATCATTTCTGGTAACAATTAACGACCTTACTGTGATTGTTTTCAATTAGAATTGTAAAACGGACAAAAAAACAGAAGCTATCTGCATTTATGTCAAAATTGAGTTATCGACACCAGCTTCGAATGCCGATAGATAGGCCTAGGTTCTCTCGCCCCCCCCTCCCCTCTCTCACCAGTTATGTTTCCTTGAGAGACATCTCTTGTTTTGTATCGTTCTATGTTCTTTAATATTAAACTCACTAACTGCCCCTGCTTGCTGACTCCGTGTCAACGTTACCGAATACTGCCTCACTGAATGGAAGCAGCAGTTAATCAGGACTTGTCCCAGATGGTCAACGAACAGGGACAACCACTTCGCCAACACTACGACCAGCTGGCACATCTGGGGATGCCTATGGATGAGGCCTTCCTCGTTCTTCAACGTCTCTAAATTTCCCGAGGGGCATCAACCCAATGAGACAGCACCCCAGCCCAGCCAACCGTCCACCCAGGTCAGCGATGTCCGTTTGTCCCTCCCGGACAAATATGACGGGACTCCTTCCAAATGCCGTGGCTTCCTGCTCCAGTGCTCCCTCTTTCACTCATCAGATGGGAGCCCCCACCACGGAGAGGTCCAAGGTTGCCACGGTTATTTCCCTGCTGACCAAACAGGCATTGGAGTGGAATACGGCCTTCTGGGAGAGAGGCGGAGCTGGGTTCCTATGGGGGGGGTTCATGGCTCTGTTCAGGGGGGTCTTCGACCATCCACCGGAGGGCAGAGAGGGGGGGTGAGCATCTACTCCAACTACGGCAGGATGGCCAGACCACGGCGGAGTAGGCACTTATCTTTCGGACAGTGGCAGCATCCATGGCTCCTCAATCTATTCAGAAGAGGATTGCGCGAAGAGGTCCAGACGGAGTTGGTGTGCCGACAATCTAACCTTGGACACACTCATCTCGATGGATAACCTTCTTCGGGAGCGTCGGCACCCCAATCGCCTCTCTCCCTCCTTCGTTGACTGTCAAGAGCCTGAAACCATGGAGGTAGGGGCCACACACCTCCCCGCATCTGAGCGACGCCGTCGGAGACAGTTAGGGCTCTATCCCCATTGCGGCCAGGAGGGGCACAAGCTTCAACGGTGTCCGGTACGTTCCAACATGGAATCGACGAGAGCAGAAGGACGGCCCGTGATCATCTGTCTCCTGGGTTAGGCGCGAGTACTCCATCATCATCATCACTTTCCACCAAACCTTTTTTAGTATCCATTTCACTAGCTGGCTGTCTCATCTATTGTTTCTACAGCTCTAGTGGATTCCGGTGCCGCAGGGAATTTTATTGACCAGGCCCTTGCCTCCTCCCTGCACATCACCTCATACCTGCTCTTCTCTCCGTTTGCGGCCCAAGCGTTGGAAATGCAACCATTGGGATCCAGCACTGTTACACACGTCACAGCTCCACTCACCCTCACTGTGGGAACCAAGCACCAGGAAAGCCTTTCCTTCCTCATCACCCACGCACAAAGTCATACTTGGCCTCCTGTGGCTCCAACTCTATAATCCCACCATCTCCTGGTCAGAGAGGAGGATTACTGCCGGGGGACCAAGATGTCAGAGCCCTGCTTTCCTGCACCCTGTGGTTCCACGTCCGTGGAGGGCTCTGTGAGTGTACGCCAGCCCATCAATCGGTCCTCCCGTATCGTTGGATGCGTGTTTTGGGAAGTAGATGTGGACATCCGCCAGGCTCTGGAGAGGGTACCCACTCCTGCCACCTGCTCTCCGGAGCGCATCTAAGTCCCCACGGGGGTCAGAGATTGGTTGCTGACCTGGGCACACACATCCCTCGCCGCTGGACACCCGCACCACTCAATCCCTTTCTGAGAAATACTGGTGACTCACTTTGGCCCAGGATATCGCACACTATTTCAACTCATGTTCAGTATGTACTCAATCTAAATCTTCCCGACACACTCCAGCAGGAAAGTTCCTTCCCTCTCCTGTGCCTCAGCATCCCTGGTCTCATCTGTCCATTGATTTTGTCACTGATCTCCCCTCCGCTGATGGTTTCACTCCCATTTTGGTGGTTGTGGACAGATTCTTCAAATCATGCCGTTTTATCCCTCTCTCTGGTCTCCCTACCGCTCTCCAGGTCGCTGAGGCACTGTTCCAGCAGGTCTTCCGGCACTATGGCCTTCTGGAGGATATCGTCTCCTATCATGGCCCCCAATTCACATCATGTGTATGAAGGCCTTCATGGAGAAGCGGATCGCCACCGCAGTGAGGCTCCCGTGTCCATCCTGGTGATCACGTCTGGCTCTCCACCAGGAACTTCCGCTCTGCCTACCCTGTAAGAAGTGGAGTCCCCAGTTTGTGGGGCTGTTCAAGGTCCTCGGAAGGGTCAATGAGGTAACTTAGATTACTACTCCCATCTAACTACCGGATCTCACCATCTTTTCATGTTTCCCTCCTCAGGCTCCTGGTCCCCTGGCTGATGACATCCCCCACGACACCCCTCGGTCTCCCTTGGACATTGAGGGGAGCCCCGTCTATGCCGTCAGATCACTCCTGGACTAACAACGCCGTGGGGGGTCGGCTCCAGTACCTGGTGGACTGGGAAGTGTGCGGTCCAGACGAGCTGCCAGGACTGGTGGTAAGTAGACCGGCGACGTCGAGCGGGAGTAGACGTGACAGTTCCCCATCTCCGGCGCTCGCTAACCACCGGTCCTGGCAACCCATCTCTACGCACACCTGCATCTCATCATCAGTCACACCTCATTTTGCTATCAGGCAGTATTGTTTTTGTTTCCTTGTCAGATGTTTCTAATTTTGTATCGTTCTATGTTCGTTAATATTAAAGTCACTAACTGCACCTGTTTCCTGCGTTGACGTTACAGGGACGCACTGGGAGACCCAAACCGTTGCTGACAGGTGATGTCACTAGGCAGGCCAAAACTCACACCAAAACAGGCCATCATCAGGGTTTGGCCGGTGTAGGCCGTCATTGTAAATAAGAATTTGTTCTTAACTGACTTGCCTAGTTAAATAAAAAATAAAAATAAGATCAGTTTTGAGTTGTGGTGAGAGAGATTAAACTTGAGCACATAGTAAAATTGAAATAAAACTGTTATTTGATTTTTTAAAATCTGCTCCACCTTTTGATTTATTGGCAAATGACTTTACCTGCTGAGGGTACGAGGTAGTTCACCACTTCTATCCGGTCAAAGTAAATCATCACTCCACCACTGAAATAAATAAAAACAGAATGTGTAACAACGCATACATGCAATAAATCCACAAGAATGGAGATAAAAGTAGCCGGTATTTTTTTTGCATCCATCAAGTTTATTTTGGGAAGAGACAGACAACCCTACCCCGTTCCACACGGTACATTCTTCACTTCATCTGTCTGTAGAGTGGTCTACAAAGATAGAAATAAAGAGAAGGTATTCAACATTCAAAAAGCCATTACTTCCACAGGGCTCAATTTGAATAAAACCTGCATTCTATTATTTACACAGTAGTTCCTTTTTCCAAGGTCAAATAACTTCACAGACTGGTCTTGGGCACAGTATAAAAACCTAAATGTAAACTTCCCTCACATGTATACTGTCACTTTCCAGAAAAAGTGTGTGGGCTTGGGGCGATGTTTGTAAACAAACACACAAAGACACTACTTAGCATAAACATTGAAGTCCAGCCTCAGTCTTTGTACAACTACATTTGAACCTAAACCCCTCACTCCCAGTCAGACCAGCCATGCAGAGGGCCTGTTCCTGAGAAGGGTCTGTTGTCTCACCTGCACAGACTTGAAATGAGTGATGAAGGGCATCATGAGGTGGAAGCCAGGGCTACTGGTGGTGGTCAGGAGAGCTCCTCCTCTGTGGAACACACACATGATCACATCACAAGGAAATGAAAAGAATCACATCAGAGCCAAATGTCAATCAAAGTGGTTCTGATGTAGTATGCAACCACAATTGCAAATGTTAGTTGTAAATGTGAGAGGAGACTGGAGAATTTGCTGGACTGATCTTAAGTTCAATACGAAATAATATTAGCCCTGTTTCTATATCACACTACAGATATCATCTTAGTTTAGCGCTGGTATGAAGTATGTGTGCAGTGCACTGCAAGGTGAACTGATGCATGCCTCCAGAAACCAAAATGCATTAATAGACAGTAAGCCTCACAGTAGACATAACAATGACTAGCCTAATATCTAACTGACCTGTAGTAAACTCCAGTGTGTCCCTCCTCAATCTTGTGCACAGAAGAGAAGAGAGCAGCACCTCCAATTGCACAGATTATTGAGGCTATGGCACCCAACTGTGCCATCCTGGGAAGAAGAAGGACAAACAATGAGTTTCAAAAGGATCAACATACACAATGTTGGACATAGGGGACAGATGAATGAAATAAGCCTATAAGCCTAGCCTATATAACAAGTAGGCTAGAATAAGGCTTTCATAACAATCAAATTGTAGCAAATAGAGTTACCTTGCAAGCTCTGGATATTAGCTAGAACAGTTGAATAGAATCAACCAGTGCCTTCTATACTAAACAAAAATATAAACACACCATGTAAAGTGTTAGCCCCATATTTCATGAGGTGATATAGAAGAACTCATAAATGTTCCATACGCACAAAGTTTATTTCTCATAAATATTGTGCACCTGTTAGTGAGCATTTCTCCTTTGCCAAGATAATCCATCCACATGACAGGTATGGGATATCAACAAGCTGATTAAACAGCATGATCATTACACAGGTGCACCTTGTGCTGTGGACAATAAAATACCACCCTAAAATGTGCAGTTGTGTCACAGAGCACAATGCCACAGATGTCTCACGCCAGCCCACGACCTCTAACATCTGAGACCAGCCACTTGGACAGCTGATGAAACTGTGTGTTTGCACAACCAAAGAATTTCTGCACAAACTGTCTCAGGGTAGCTCAGCTGCGTGCTGGACGTCCTCACTAGTATCTTGACCTGACTGCAGTTCGGCCTTGTAAATCCCAGTTTCAACTGTACTGGGCAAATAGCAGACATTATGTATGACATCATGTGGGCAAGACGTTTGCTAAGGTCAACATTGTGAACAGAGTTCCCAATGGTGGCGGTGGGATTATGGTATGGGCAGGCATAAGCTAAAGACAACGAACACAAATGCATTTTATTGATGGCAATTAGAATGCACAGAGATACCGTGACAAGATCCTGAGGCACCATTGTGGTGCCACTCATCCACCGCTATCACCTCATGTTTCAGCATGATAATGCCCAATGTCGCAAGGATCTGTACACAATTCCTGGAAACTGAAAATGTCCCAGTTCATGGCCATACTCACCAGACATGTCACCCATTGATCATGTAGACGATACTCTAGATTGATGTGTATGACAGCGTGCACCAGACATGTCACCCATTGATCATGTAGACGATACTCTAGATTGATGTGTATGACAGCGTGTTCCACTTCCAGACAATATCTAGGAACTTCGCACAGCCATTAAAGAGGAGTGGGACAACATTCCACAGGCCACAATCAACAGCCCGATCAACTCTATGCGAAGGAGATCTGTCGCGCTGCATGAGGCAAATGCTGGGATGTGTCACGCTGCATGAGGCAAATGGTCAAACCAGATACTGACTGGTTTTCTAATCCACTCCCCTACTTAAAAAAAAGATATATGCGACCAACAGATGCATATCTGTATTCCCAGTCATGTGAAATCCATAGATTAGCCCCTAATTAATTTATGATTCCTTAGATGAACTGTAAATATTTGAAATGGTTGCATGTTGCGTTTATATTTTTGTTCAGTGTATTTCGAAATAAGCTATAGCCATTTAAACATTAGGCCGGAATCAATCACAGGTATTAACAACATATGTGATATCCAGGCACAGGGCAGGCATATTGTTGTCAAGCTAAACTCCTCTGTCAGGAAGAAGAAGCTTAGCTGAGACATCAACAAGGACTGACCTTGTAGCGTTTTAAGAGGATTGTCCAAGACAGGGCGTGATAAAAAAAACCTCTCCCGGCTGCCTTACCTCATAAGAATCCTAACAACTGCAGCCAGCTCAAACTTCCTAACTTAGTGTGTAGTTAGCTATACAATACCTCCAAATAAGACCGCTAAACAAACCTCAAGTCAAGCAATGACAGGAAGCAGACTTTTGATACCAGGAGGTCGTGAACCTTTTTGTTGCACGTGTAGGATCAGTATCTTTGGTTCCACTTTCTAACATGGAGAAGTTGATTAGCTTTGAGTTGACAGAATACTAACAGCAAACCATGAATCGCCCAGTATTGGACGTACTCATACACCCCTCTCCAGCAAGAGAAGATTAAATAAGCCAACTACGTAACAAGCAACCGTTTTGGCTTTTTAGCAAGCTATGCTAGCTACTTTAGCTACCTAGCTGCTAACGTTAACCTAGGCTACGCTCGATTTCAAACACGGGAACGGTCACATCCACTGACACAATATTTCACTCACATTGTTGTCATTGTAGATACTTGATAGGTACGTTAAACCCCATTGACAAAAGTGTTCTAGAAATCCGTACGATTACCTGTAGTATTATCACTCGAGATTCCTCCTCCACCGACAAAAATAAGCAAACACCTGCTACCAGGCTCACTTCCGCATTTTACGTCATACGTCTTCAGTTGGACGTTCTTCAACGAGGAAATATCCCACAAGACCAACAGAGGGGGACAACGAGTATCATAGAAAGCTAATTATTCTGAAGTTGATTCTGTGAAAAATTATATTTATGTTCATTTTGACACTGATATTATCCATTTACATAGGAGGACTGATAGGTAAATTGCTACCCCTTGGCTTAAGTGATACTTGAGTGACTAGACTAGCGAGCAGAGTTGCTTTTATATTAATGTAACATGTTAGGAACATATTTGGTCAGTGTTTCACAGGGGATCATAATTACTGGGGAACATGTTATTGTATAAAAGCACCCCTTAGTCCTGTGCGTATATGAGAGTGTTGAGGTTTTAATGGATGCAGGGTTGGTGGCGGCATGCACCTATAACATTTGTTTGCGGACCGCCATAATACCAAAGAAGGAGAAGTGGTGCGCCGATGGGAGCTTTGTATCAGAAGGCCTTGTGTGGGTAGAAGCCAATTTATGCTTGATCCAAAAATATGCTTGTAGCTTGCCGTATGGATGGTGTGATGCAATTGCGGAGCCTCTGGAGGCAAGCAGGGGCCAAATTGAGCTCTGTATTGCATCGCCGTGCGCCTCTCAAATGTTGTAACAATGCGGAGAGCTCCAAATCGCTATGCATTGGAATGATTGGTTGACGGTAGGTGAGGGTGGGAGGTCCTATATAAACACAAACTCACTTCCTTGACAACTTCATTCAAAACAGCCCCTGCGCTGCTCCATGGAACGCAAGAAGTATGAATTCCTTGACTTCAGCAGAGGCCGTATCACCATAAATGCTGCAAGGCAAATGCAGCCCTCGGATTGACCATGCAGCGCCTCTAAACCCATATAGGCTGTCCAGTGTCATTGTTGTACTTTGCTAGTCATTTGTTTGAGAGCCAACCGAGGACCATGCTGTCTTAAAAAATTTGGGGTTTAGTCTAATGTATTCTGAAGGTTTGTTGGTTTATCTGTAGGCCTATTAGTCTTTACGTTTGACAATATTCCCAAAAGTTTATCAATTTGCCAACTTCACTGATAGTGGTGGTTCAAGGAACAGACTAAGTTTGCCGAACGAATCAGCTCTCACACTCTGATTTGAAACAAGGGTTAACCATAGGGAGGCGATAGTTGTGGATTACAGCACAGGCAGCCAGTAAAAATACAATTTAAGAAGATCTACAGTATATTATAAATACATTTTATATTATTTACAGCCTTGAAAAGTAGAGTGAGAACTCTTCAACAAGCTTAAAAAACATTTGTGTTTTCTCACCTCAACAACAAGCCTTTATTAGATAGGTGCAATGGTCCAGGGCAGAGATTTGGATATAATGTCCAGGGTCATGAGGCAGAGATGGCGAACACTTTATTTATAGCCCTCGCTCGGTCGCCTCAGAAATATGAAACGCCAACCCTAACCCCTAGGTGCCGCAGTGCAATGCAGATCTGTGCTGCACATTTTAAACGAGAAGAGAAAAAGGAATAACCGTCGAGGGGAAAATGTTTGTCAGAGTTCACTAAGTAGCCTATCAAGGGAACATCGCTGGAACTGGCAACGTAAGCTGTGCCGGGGCCCTACTGCCATTAATCACAACTGACAAGGAACCAGGGCCCGGGGGGGGCACGGGTGCTGCTGCCAGAGACTCTGGTAGTGATTATAGCATGGGGTCCACTCACAGCGAGAGTGTTGAAGGTAGAATTTGCCTATAGCTCATAGTCCAGGTAGGCTCCTCTGTGTAATCCCACAGTGTAAACAGCCAACAATTATGAAATGATCACTCTTATACCTTTACGATTTCTTTACCGTTACTCTTTGTATAATATAAATGACACCATGTCAAATAAGTTAAGTGCAGTGCTTGAAAGCATGTCTGGCCTCATTAACTGTCAGTTGTAACAATACTTAACTAGCAGCGAAGACTGCTCTGAGTCTAGCAACCATAAATCACAGCCTGACAGCCCTCTGACAGGCTGGGAACCAGCACACAAGCAAGCCCTAATCCTTCTCTCTCTCGCTCTCTCTCACACACACAATTACAGCCCAACACACACTCAGACACACACACTTACATGCCCACTACTTTCTTACCTTCCTGAATAGGAGAGACTGATAAGCGGGCTTAGATTGGAAATGTATGAATGATCTCTAGAGCTTTGTATCGTGTGTGTCTCTGCATGTGTTTTGTTTGCATGCGTAGTACCTAGTAACCCTCAGTCTATTGCTGTGGCCTAGTGGGGGTCGCTCCAGTGTCAATCTGCTGGTGTCCACTAAGTTGACGCGTGACTGTGTGTGTGACATGGCTGGAAAGGAAGGAAGCAGGAGAAACAAAGCCTGTGGGTCATTAATCACAGGGCCCTGACACACACATACCAGGACGCCAGGGGTATGAGCAGACACACACAAACCCACACGGGTGCAGGCATTCGCACACACCCTCAGACAGAGGAGAAGGCCATGACACCATGAGTGAGTGAGCTCACAGCTGGGCCAGACTCCACTCAACTCACAACATGCTGACCTACCACTCATACTCATACTCTGCATTCCTCTCCCTCAGCCTTCATCTCTCTCCATCTGATGTCCACCTGCTACCTCCTCCTTTTTTTTATACAATTCACCATCGCCTCACAATGGCGAAGGTACCTGACACAAAGTTAGGGAGAAAGGGAATAGGTCAATATATTATTTTCAGCTTTTGAAAACTGATGTTCTACCTTTCCACTGTCCTCCTTTTCAGTGCCATTCATTATCATTACTGTCTGTGTTCCAGGTCTTGAATATCCTCTCTCTTGTCTCTGCTGCTCTCTCTCTCCTCCCTCTCTCTTGCTCCATCACCACATTCATCTCCTCGTTGCTGAGATCTCCATTTAATGTCTTTCTCATGGGTGTCCGCCTGCTTTTACTTCATCTGGAGATGTATGAGAGGGCTCAGTGTGTGTGAACAGTATATGTGTAGTACAGTGTGTCTGTGTTAGTTTGAGTGTGTGTGTCTGGGGGCGGGGTAAAATGGTCCTATGAATGTGCTTGACTATATTTGTCGTACATAGACACAGTGTGTGTCTGGTGCAGTGGGGGTATGGGAAAGGCTCTTTGAAGACTTCAGAGAGGCAATGGAAGAATCAGAAATTTGCAGATACACTGAACAAACATATAAACACAACACGTAAAGTGTCGGTACCATTTTTCATGAGCTGAAATAAAAGATTCCAGAAATTTTCGAACGCACAAAAAGCTTATTTCTCAAAAATGTTGTGCACAAATTTGTTTACATCTCTGTTAGTGAGCATTTCTCCTTTGCCGAGATAATCCATCCACCTGACAGGTGTGGGATATCAACAAGCTGATTAAACAGCATGATCATTACACAGGTGCACCTTGTGCTGTGGACAATAAAAGGCCTCTAAAATGTGCAGTTTTGTCACACAACACAATGCCACCAATGTCTCACGTTTTGAGGGAACGTGCAATTGGCATGCTGACTGCAGGAATGTCCACCAGAGCTTTTGCCAACGCCGTTTTAGAGAATTTGGCAGTATGTCCAATCGGACTCACAAATGCAGACCACGTGTATGGCGTTGTGTGGACGAGCAGTTTGCTTATGTCAACGTTGTGAACAGAGTGCCCCATGGTGGGGTTATGGTTTGAGCAGGCATAAACTACGGACAACTAACACAACAGCATTTTATTGATGGCAATTTAATGCACAAAGATACCTTGACGAGATCCTAAGGCCCATTGTGCCATTCATCCATCGCCATCACCTCATGTTTCAGCAAGATCATGCACGGCCCCATGGTCGCAAGGATCTGTTCACAATTCCTGGAAGTTGAAAATGTCCCAGTTTTTCCATGGCCTGCATACTCACCAGATATGTTGCCCGTTGAGCATGTTTGGGATGCTCTGGATCGACGTGTACGAAAGTGTCTTCCACTTCCCGCCAATATCCAGCAACTTAGCACAGCAATTGAAGAGGAGCGGGACAACATTCCACAGGCCACAATCAACAGCCTGATCAACTCTATGCGAAGGAAGTGTGTCGCGCTGCATGAGGCAAATGGTGTTCACACCAGACGCTGACTGTTTTTATGGTCCGCGCCCCTACTTCTTTTTAAAGGTATATGTGACCAACAGATGCATATCTGTATTTTCAGTCTTGTGAAATCCATAGGTTAGGGCCTAATTATGCATTTTTATTTAACCTATGTAAATTGACTGATTTCTTTATATGAACTATGACTCAGTAAAATCTTTGAAATTGTTGCATGTTGTGTTTATATTTTTGTTCAGTATAGATAGCCCCTCATGCATCTGTTCTAGGAACTAGGAAGAGGCTGTAAGGCTAACAGCTGCTAGCCATCTATCTGACCTTGCTGGAAGGACAAGGGGTGGTCTGCAGGGACTCAGTTTGGCAAGGAGTTTGTATACTAGGGCTATGTCCCAAATGTCACCCTGTTCCCTATATAGTGTACTACTATTGCAATAAGGAAAAGGGTGCCATTTTGGATGCACTTCAGAACCTCTTTTGTTGCCTCTATGGTAAATCAGGTGGGGATAATGAAGGATGCATTGATGGATTTGTATTATCGTCTTAGTCATTTCCGTTGAGAGATGTTCTGTACTTGTATTACACTTGACAGTGCATATCCCTTGGCTTAGGAAACATGTTGTACATGTGAGCACAGTTATTACATAAAGTATCACCCTGATTAATGGAAAAATAAATGTTTTTTTGTCCCTTTCTCACTTAAAGGGGATTTATAGAGTCATGTAGGCCTATTAATTCACTCATTCAAAGGTAGCTTGACAGGCTGGTTGATTTATTGCTTAGGTGATTTATTGAGATTGAAAATGTGACCCCTTTTCTTTCATAACACAGAAAATATCAAAGTAGCACTGGAAAGCCTCATCTTGACATGTTGCTTTCTAAAACCTAGTTTGTGAGAGTCACAGTATTTACTTGGCTGTTTCTCCCTCCCTTCCTTCCCCTCCTTCCTTTCCTCTATCCCTCCCTAACTCTTTACCTCCTGCCTGTTCCCTAATGCTCACTCTCCACAAATCCCTTTTCTCCCTACTCCCCCCAGCACTCCCCTAACCCCACTATGGTCTCACACACCAGGCCTGCCATAAATCAATGGGTAGGATCGTGTCTGCCAGTTAGACTAAACAAGAGCATTTGTGAGGATTTGCTCTACCCCATTAATCATCTTGACAGTTTGAAAAACACATTTCCCCTTTAATGACTGTATTTGGATAATCATCTCTGTTTCTCCTCCTGCCTCTGCTCTCCCGGCCCAGGCCCTCCCTTCCCTCTTTTTCTTTCTGCCCCAAGCAACATCACAGGCAGCTAGCTGGGTTGACTTACTGTAGGACAGAGCTTGTGTCCAAAATGGCAGCCTCTTCCCTACAAAGTGCACTATTTTTGACCAGGGTCCATAGGACAGTGCTCAAAATTAGTGCACCATGTAGTGAATATGGTGCTATTTGGGACACACACAGAGAGGCTAGGCGGAGAAATAGTGAGGGAGTGGTCTCTCTCAGGCTTCTAAAAGGGTCTTGAGTAATCACAGCTAAGGCCTCTGGTGGATTTTTTTTCAAGAAACCGCTATAACTCTCCTTATGTAAACTCCTGTATGTGAGCACACACACTCACAGTCCTGCTGAATTAAAATTCACAAAACACGAATGGGCATGAGATGCTGACAGCAAACAACTCTGTAATGTAACGTTAGAGGAGCAATGAGCTAGGGAGACTTGTGGGACAATATATCTAACAACTAGCTAAATACAAGGGGTCAAAGCCTGTCGTTAGAGTCACTGTGATGGAATCAAGCCACCGTGTCAGTTTAGACCAACTGTGTTCACTGTCTTATTCAGAGTTGTCATTGCATAAAAGAGCCATATAAACTGAAGTATGGGAGTGATAAGGGTGACTCCTGTGTGTGTGTGTGTGTGTGTGTGTACTGACACCTGGAATTATGTCTTTGTTTGAACAGTTGCGAGACAACAATACCATCCCTTGAATACAATCTATAGATGAGTGAACATGGCACACACAGAGATACACAAACCTGTTTGGTCTAGAAACAGAGCTCATACAGTCAGTCCATTGTCATTCATTACCTACTTTCAGATCAAGTCAAATATTCACAAACTAGGGTTAAGTGCTGTGCTCACGGGCACTTCGACAGATTTGTCACCTAGTCAGCTCGAGGAATCAAACCAGAGACCTTTTGGTTACTGGCCAAACGCTCTTAAACGCTAGGCTACCTGTCGCCCAATGACTGTGTGATAGATTAATAGATGGTTACTCATTAAGAATTATCACATCCTCCTTGGTTCAACATGTGGTTTTAATGTTACATGTTAGATAAGTATGCCCTAGGCCCAAAAATAATTGTATAAAATAACCTTGACTTTGCCTCTGATAAGAATAATAATCTGGGATTAATTAGACTTTGAGAGAGACAGCAGAGGCAGAAACAAGGAATACTGTGTGTATGACCACGGGCTGTCCCATAGTGAAGGAGAAAAAATTTGTCAACCAGGGCACGAATGGCAAGTTGGAGGGCTGCCACTCATTCTTTCCAGGCACCTGGAGCAGAGCCCCGCTCTCCCAGCACGCAAACAAGGCTGCAATAGCGGTATGCACGTTATTATTAGCAGTGTACCATAATTGTGATGTCCTTTTCTTCTCCTCGATTACCGGGTGTATAACCTAATATAGCAGGCGTAGAAAGTCCACATGTCACATTCTGACCTTAGTTCCTTTTTTATGTCTTTGTGTTAGGTTGGTCAGGGCATGAGTTGGGGTGGGTAGTCTATCCTCTTTTTTCTATGGTGTTATATTTCTGTGTTTGGCCTAGTATGGTTCTCAATCAGAGGCAGGTGTCGTTTGTTGTCTCTGATTGAGAATCATACTTAGTTAGCCTGTTTTCCCCATTTTGGTTGTGGGTGTTTATTTTCTGTTTAGTGTCTGTTCACCTGGCAGAACTGTTTCGTTTTCTCTTCGTTATTTTGTGTAGGGTTCAGTTTTTCAATTAAAATTTTTACAACTCCCAACGATTCATAGTCACTTCCAACGATTCATAGTCACTTCCAACGAAACAGAATTTCACTAATTTCAATAATTTAAGCTTGTAGTGTTCAGCGATCTTCAACAGCTGTTCTTAAGTACATAATTCTAACAGTTCCTCTGATGGAAAGCGAATGAACTTGTATACATGAGACACCATAGTCATAAGTAAATAATCTTGCTCAACCCCTCTGCTGAGCACATCAGACCACAACCAGAGAAATGACAATCACCCTGAGCACCACAGAAGAGAGATGAGATACGGAGCTTCCCCAAAACCTACAATAACTCAACCCTAGTCTTCGTGCAGATTTGCGGTGGGTATTTACGCACTGTAGCCTGCTGGCAAGGAAATAGAACTCCCCAGCATGCTGGCAAATTCCACCAAGCCACGGATGTGCCCCCGAGACAACTGCTCAGTCCACAGACACCACACAAAAATAACAAACATTTAACCATGCCCAACATGTCCAAAATTGAAACACGTCGCTAAGCCCATCAGGGGAAAAAGGCTATAGCTCCGGGTAGCAAGTTCCACTACCCTACACAAATCTCCTACCGAGGTACACAGCCGATTTACTCACCTCCTCAGACTGACTTCCCAACAGAAAGTAGAACAAGAGTTTCCAGGCTAGGCAAGGCCTGGAAACTAACCATTATACTCTCTCCAACGCAGCACACAAACCAAACAACAAAGGCAACCAATACTGGGCCGATCACACTCAAACACCATATTCAAACCAAACACGTACCTCCACGGTCTCCCAAACCAATAGTTCAAAGATCCCGGATGAGCCCCCACTTGTCACGAACCGGCTCAAAGCCCGTAACAAAGGGAGACAACGTGGAGATAAGGAGTAGCAAAATATATATTTATTAACTAAAGCAACTAAGTATAATATACAATGGTGTGTGTAATCAGTAATGTAAGTGAGTGTTTTGCATGCATGAATGTGATAATGCAGGGTGTTGAAAGGTGCCAAAGCAAACAAACAAAAGGCCACCAAGAACCACAACACAATCTACAAAAGTGTCTGCATGGAGAGAGTCTCTTCCATGAATGTGGAAGAGGTCTATTTATCCTGGGAGACACCTGGCCCAGGTGTTTCCCATGTAGCTGACGACCCTCTCAACTCCGCCCACCGGCATCCTAATAAGGAAACAAGAACAGAGACAGAATACGGCAGACAGAGTGGGAGGGTCGTCACAATTCCATCAACTTGAATACCCCCTTGATTTTCCGATCACTTAGAGGGCTTGTGCTGTTACACAATAGCAACCTAAAGCCCATTTAAATCAGTTTATAACATTCCATTATTGGTTACTCTGAGAGTGGCCATTCTTATAAAAAATGTTTTTCTCTTTACTGAAATCAATTTCTCTAGGCAAAAAATGAGCTACTATTTTTCTGGGGAAAAAATGTATCCATAACTTTTATAGGGGTCTACCATACTCCCTCAGCTAACCTTTGTGCACTCAAGGAGTTAAATAGTTTGATGTCTTCTTGTATGAAATCAGAAGTTATTATCCTGGGTGAACTTAATTATGATTGGGAAATGCAGGCTTCAGACAATCTAAAAGACGTGAAATGATCTAAACCTAACCCAGCTGGTGACTAAGACTACACGGCCCAACCCTACAGATTTATTTTTTGTTTTATTTATTTCACCTTTATTTAACCAGGTAAGCAAGTTGAGAACAAGTTCTCATTTACAATTGCGACCTGGCCAAGATAAAGCAAAGCAGTTCGACACATACAACGACACAGAGTTACACATGGAGTAAAACAAGCATACAGTCAATAATACAGTAAAAAAAACAAGTCTATATACAATGTGAGCAAATTAGGTGAGAAGGGAGGTAAAGGCAAAAAAGGCCATGGTGGCAAAGTAAATACAATATAGCAAGTAAAACACTGGAATGGTAGATTTGACAGTAGATGAGTGTGCAAAGTAGAAACTATGCTACCTTATATAATGTTACTTACCCTACATTATTCATCTCATATGCATACGTATATACTGTACTCTATATCATCGACTGCATCCTTATGTAATACATGTATCACTAGCCACTTTAACTATGCCACTTTGTTTACATACTCATCTCATATGTATATACTGTACTCGATACCATCTACTGTATCTTGCCTATGCTGCTCTGTACCATCACTCATTCATATATCCTTAGGTACATATTCTTTATCCCCTTACATTGTGTATAAGACAGTAGTTTTGGAATTGTTAGTTAGATTACTTGTTGGTTATTACTGCATTGTCGGAACTAGAAGCACAAGCATTTCGCTACACTCGCATTAACATCTGCTAACCATGTGTATGTGACAAATAAAATTGGATTTGGATTTGATTTAATCATGCTCCCTTCAAAAAATGAAGGGTTAAAGGTAGATCGAATGTCTGGTACACTCTGTCTCCAGCGACGGTCCCCAGTGACAGTCCCCAGTCCGGGGCCTCCCGCGATGATCCGCAGTCCAGAGCCTCCGGCGATGGTCCAGACCGGTTCTACAAAGGCGGAGGGATCAGCATAAAGAGGGGGGGCTGAGTCCAGAACCGGAGCCGCCACCAAGGGTAGATGCCCACCCGGACCCTCCCCTATAGGTTCAGGTTTGCGGCCGGGAGTCCGCACCTTTTTTTTTTTTTGGGGGGGTACTGTCACGCCCTGACCTGAGATATCTCTGTTTTCTTTATATTTTGGTTAGGTCCGGGTGTGACTAGGGTGGGTACGCTAGTTTTGTATTGTCTAGGGTTTTTGTAATTCTATGTTGGCCTGATATGGTTCCCAATCAGAGACAGCTGTTAATTGTTTTGTTCTTTTGTTAGTTTGTTCAGTGTTCATTCTTTAAATGAATAAGAATGTACGCATACTACGCTGCGCCTTGGTCCGATCCTTATAACGAACGTGACAGTCAGACTCTATGAGACCAGAAACACATGGAGTGTGGCTGCATGTTGAAAAGGTTGGTTACTCTGAAACTCTCTCTGTTTAAGTCTAGTAAACTCGACCGAGAACCACCGGGTGGTACCTTGAAGGATCCATTCTAACGAACTCTTCCTCTGGAAGATCCAGATCTATGGAAGATCTACGACTACAAAATACATTGTGACCCCTGGGGGCAAACCAGAAACTTCTGTCAAACTACTCTCCCCAGACAGACCGGAGATTTCACAGAGAGACAACAGACATACAATCGTAAATATGTACATTGCATTTCTAAATCCGAATGAGCGGTTGTTGGGGTGCTAAATATCCATATTTATGAAGAGTGTATTGTTCAACTGTATGTACGATAGGTGAAGTCCTTTGTCTCATCTCCCACTCTTTCTTACATGCCCCTCCCTTTTCATTTTTGTAACAAGCCATCATATCGGGTTAGTCCACTAGGGACTTTTCATTGCATTGTAATAATCAATGTGTAAGCTATCCTGTTTGTGTGTTTATGTAATTCTGTGTGATTATTTAGTTAGTTAGTAAATAAATAATTAAGCCAATTTGTATATTTGTATATTGCTGATTTAACATTTATGCTAGTGTTCATGCAGATAGCCAAGAGTTTTGCGACATTCAGAATGAGACTGAAGGTAAATAAGAATGAATTAATTGACTGTGACTAATGTAAGATATATTCATATCTTTAGAGTTTAGTCGGGAGATAGTAACTTGTTAGATATCTTTTCCCATGGTGTCCCGGATTACTACTTAACTAATTGTTATATGATTAATTGAATCGCTTAATAATTGAACGTGGTATGTAATTATTTGCTGAAATAACAGTCAAACACATTAATGATAGTCAGCTGTATGTTATTCATGTCGTCATTCAGCCACGACTTGGTGAAACATAAGATGTTACAGTTTTTAATGTCCCGTTGGTAGGATATACGTGCTTTTAGTTCATCCAATTTATTATCCAGCGATTGTACGTTGGCCAATAGGACCGATGGCAAAGGCAGATTAGCCACTCGTTGGCAGATCCTCACAAGGCACCCCAATCTCCTTCCACGAAACCTCCATCTCTTCCTCATGCAAATTACGGGGATGATGGCCTGTTCGGGTGCCTGGAGTAAATCCCTCTCGTCTGACTCATTAAAGAAAAATTATTTGTCCAATTCAAGGTGAGTAATCACTGTTCTGATATCCAGAAACTCTTTTCGGTCATACGAGACGGTAGCAGCAACATTATGTACAAAATAAGTTACAAACAATGCGAAAAAACAAACTAAATAGCACAATGGTTAAGAGCCAATAAAATGGCAGCCGTCCTCTCCGGCACCATTACAATTGGATCCCGGTCTGCGTAAGTGTGCAGCGCCCATTAATGTTGACTCAATAACCTACATTTTTTATTTAACATTATTATCAGGAAATATTTAAAAAGTATGAAAATCAGCTCTTGTGCTGCCACTCCATAAGGATGGGGATAGTAGTGATCTTAATATTTATCACCCCATTTCAAGGCTTCCTTCTATAGCTAAGAGGATTGAATCCTTGGTAAATATACAACTTTGCTCTTTTTTTAACTGAGAAATCTATTTTGAATGTAAACCAATCAGGGTTTAGGCACTATTACAGCAACCACTTTAGTTGTTTATGATCTTGTTAATGTTTTAGACACTAAAATGAAATGTGCTGCTTTGTTTGTGGACCTGTCAAAAGTTTCTGATACTGTTGATCATGCTATTTTATTTAATAAGTTGTCCTTGATAGGCCTGAGCTCTGACACCTGTTCATGGTTTCATGATTATCTATTTTTTTTTTGCCCAATTGGTAGTTTTATCCAATTGGTATTAGTTACAGTCTTGTCTCATCACTGTAACTCCCCTACAGACTCGGGAGAGGAGAAGGTCAAGAGCCATTCGTCCTCCGAAACACAACCCGACACAATGCCCAACCCGGAAGCTAGACACATCAATGTGTCGGAGGAAACGCTGTATACCTGGCGACCGTGTCAGCATGCACTGCGCCTGGCCTGCCACAGGAGTTGCTATAGTGCACAATGAGACAAGGATATCCCTGCCGGCCAAACCCTCCCTAAACCGGACGACGCTGGGCCAATTGTGCGCCGCCCCATGGGCCTCCCGGTCGAGGCCGGCTACAACAGAGCCTGGGCTTGAACCCAGAATCTCTAGTGGCACAGCTAGCACTGTGATGCAGTGCCTTAGACCACTGCGCCACTCGCGAGGGCTTTCATGATTATCTTAGTGACAGAACTCAGGCGATCGTGAGGATCGCCCCTTTTTTTTCAATTTTCGCCCAAAAATGACATTCCCAAATCTAACTGCCTGTAGCTCAGGCCCTGAAGCAAGGATATGCATTTCCTTGGTACCATTCGAAAGGACACACTTTGTGGAAATGTGAAAGGAATGTAAGATAATATAACCAATTAGATCTGGTAAAAGATAATGCAAAGAAAAAAAAAAACTTTTTTTGTATTTACATTTTTTTTTTTGTACCATCATCTTTGAAATGCAAGAGAAAGGCCATAATGTATTAATCCAGCCCAGGTGCAATGTATACATTGGCCACTAGATGGCAGCAGTGTATGTGTGAAATTTTAGTCTGATCCAATGAAACATTGCATTTCTGTTCAAAATGTCGTATCAGGACTGCCCAAATGTGCCTGATTTGTGTATTAATAACTTTTCATGTTCAAAATTGTGCACTCTCCTCAAACACTAGCATGGTATTATTTCTCTGTAATAGCTACAGTAAATTGGACAGTGCAGTTAGATTAACAATAATTGAAGCTTTCTGCCAATATCAGATATGACTGTGTCCTGGGAAATGTTCTTGTTACTTACAACCTCATGCTAATCCCATTAGTCTACCTTAGCTCAATCGTCCCGCAGGTGACCCACCAGTCCTGAAAAATATTTATTTAAACAGCATGCTCATTACACAGGTGCACCTTGTGCTGGGGACAATAAAATGCCACTCTAAAACGTGCAGTTTTGTTACACAACACAATGCCACAGATGTCTCAAGTTTTGAGGGAGTGTTTTGAGGGACCTCCAACCGGCCTCACAACCACAGACGTGTAACCACGCCAGCCCAGGACCTCCACATCCGACTTCCTCACTTGCGGGTTCGTTAAGGGGGGAGTATATCTGTCTATAATAAAGTCCTTTCGTGGGGAAAAACTCATTCTGATTGTATGGGCCTGGCTCCCCAGTGGGTGGGCCTGGCTCCCCATGGCTGCGCCCCTGCCCAGTCATGTGAAATCCATAGATTAGTTCCTAATGTATTTATTTAAATTGCCGGATTTCTTTATATTTACTGTAACTCAACAAAATCTTTGAAATTGTTGCATGTTGGTTTATATTTTTGTTCAGTATACACGTTCACTCATTTGATGGTTCTCATAATATTACATTTTTCCGCATATAAATACCTAGGCATTTGACGTTTATGAAACATATGGGTGAGCTGGTCAAGAAGCTGAGATTTAAAGTTGGCATTTTCTACACAAATCGATTGTGCCTTTCTCTAAGGAGTAGGAAGCAGATTATTCAGTCAACCTTTCTATATTATTTATCAAAGTGCAGCTGCTAAAACTCTTAAACCTTTGGAAGCCATCTACCATAGTGCCCTTTATTTTGCTACAGGTGACAGTTTTGATACTCATCCCTGCATCCTGTATCAAAAGGTTGGCTGGACTTCGCTAATGACCCATAAATCTCTACATTACTCAGTTTTGTTTACAAGGCCATACTTCATAAACTTCTGTCTTATCAAATTTTGCTATTGAAGTATAGACACCTGAGCTGCCTAAGCCGTTCACAGGATTGGTTCATTCTTCAGTTTGCTATGTTCTCCACCGAGTTAGGTGAATCTGCTTTTAATTTTAATGCTCCGTATTGCTGGAACAAAATTCAAAATACATTTCATCTTCATGTTTGGGTAATTTAAAGTATTGATTCGGGACTTATTTGTGGATGAATGTAACTGTTTTTCTGATTTGTGATGTTTTATTTGTGCTTCCCATGCCATGTGTTTTTGTACTTTTATGTACAGTACCAGTCAGAAGTTTGGACACACCTACTCATTTCGGGGTTTCTTTATTTGTACTATTTTCTACATTGTAGAATGGTAGTGAAGACATCGAAACTATGAAATAACACATATGGAATCATGTAGTAATCAAAAGTGTTAAACAAATCAAAATATATTTTATATTTGAGATTCTTCAAAGTAGCCACTTGATGACAGCTTTGCACGCTCTTGGCATACCGCCTGGTATGGCAACTGCTCGGCCTCCGTCCGCATGGAGCTACAGAGGGTAGTGCGTACGGCCCAGCTTCCTGACATCCAGGACCTCTATACCAGGGGGTGTCAGAGGAAAGCCCTAAAAACTGCTACCGCACGGCAAGCGATACCGGAGCAACAAGTCTAGGTCCAAAATGCTTCTTAACAGCTTCTACCCTAAAGCCATAAAACTACTGAACAGCTAATCAAATGGCTACCCTGACTATTTGCATTGACCCCCCTCCCCCTTTTTTACACTGCTGCTACTTGCTGTTTATTATCTATGCATAGTCACTTTACCCCTACCTACATGTACATATTACCTCAATTTCCTTGACTAACCTGTACCCTTGCACAATGACTCTATATATAGCCTCGTTATTTTATTGTTATTTTTAAAATATATAATATATACTACCATTCAATAGTTTGGTGTCACTTAGAAATTTCCGCGCTTTTGAAAGAAAAGCATATTTTTTGTCCAAGAAGGCCAGCATCCTGGAGTCGACTCTTCACTGTTGATGTTGAGACTGGTGTTTTGCGGGTACAATTTAATGAAGCTGCCAGTTGAGGACTTGTGAGGCGTCTGCTTCTCAAACTCAACACTCTAATGTACTTGTCCCCTAGGCTTAGTTGTGCACCGGGGCCTCCCACTTCCCTTTCTATTCTGGTTAGAGCCTGTTTGTGCTGTTCTGTGAAGGGAGTAGTACACAGCGTTGTACGAGATCTTCTGTTTCTTGGCAATTTCTCACATGGAATAGCTTTCATTTCTCAGAACAAGAATAGACTGATGAGTTTCAGAAGAATGTTATTTGTTTCTGGGCATTTTGAGCCTGTAATCGAACACACAAATACTGATGCTCCAGATACTCAACTTGTCTAAAGAAGACCAGTTTTATTCCTTCTTTAATCAGGACAACAGTTTTCAGCTGTGCTAACATAATTGCAAATGGGTTTTCTAATGATCAATTAGCCTTTTAAAACGATAAACTTGGATTAGCTAACACAACATGCCATTGGAACACAGGACTGATGGTTGCTGATTTTGGGCCCCTTTCTCCTATGCAGATATTCCATAAATCAGCGATTTATAGTCATTGTATTGTACACTCTATTTCTGATCAATTTGATGTTATTTCAATGGACAAAAAAATTGCTTTTCCTTTAAAATCAAGGAAATTTCTATGTGACCCCAATTTTTTGAACGGTAGTGCATATATTTTGTACTATTTTGTAAATATTTTCTTAACTCTTATTTTTCTTAAAACTGCATCGTTGGTTAAGGGCTTGTAAGCATTTCACAGTAAGGTCTACACCTGTTGTATTTGGGGCATGTGACAAGTAACATTTGATTTGATAAAAAAACACAAAAAACAAGACTAACACCAAATTGAGACTCTGCATGCAGAATTCTGCAAAAACATCCTCGGTGTACAATGTAAAACACCAAATAATGCATGCAGAGCAGAATTAGGACGATACCCGCTAATTAACTAAATCCCAAAAAAGAGCCTTTAAACTCAACCACCTGAAAGGAAGCGATTCCCAGACCTTCCATGAAAAAGCCATCACCTACAAAGATATGAGCCTAAAGGACAATCCCCTCAGCAAACTGGCCCTGGGAGTCTGTTCACAAACACAAACACACTCTACAGAGCCTCAGGACAGCAACACAATAAGACCCAAGATCACGAGATAATTACTTGACACATTGGAAAGAATTTACCATAAAATATAGCAAACTAGAATGCAATTTGACCCTAAACATAGAGTACACAGTTGCAGAATACCTGACCACTGTGACTGACCCAAAATTAAGGAAAGCTTTGACTATGTAACGTTTCAGTGAGCATAGCTTTGCTATTGAGAGAGGCAGCCATATGCAGACCTGACTCTCAAGAGAAGACAGGCTATGTGCACACTGCCCACAAAATGAGGTGGAAACTGAGCTGCACTTCCTGACCTACTGCCAAACGTATGACAATATTAGAGAAACATATTTCCCTCAGATTACACAGACCCACAAGGAATTAGAAAACAAATCCAATTCTGATAAACTCCCATATCTATTAGGTGAAATACCACAGTGTGCCATCATAGCAGCAAGATCTGTGACCTGTTGCCACAAGAAAAGGGCAACCAGTGAAGCACAAACACCATTGTAAATACAACCCATGTTTATGTTTGTTTAATTTCCTTTTTGTACTTCAACTATTTGCACATTCTTACAACACTGTACATAGCCATAATATAACATTTGAAATGTCTCTATGATTTTGAAACCTTTGTGAGTGTCATGTTTACTGTTAATTTCTGATTGTTTATTTAACTTTTGTTCACTTTTTTAATTGTATTTATTTAACTAGGCAAGTCAGTTAAGAACAAATTCTTATTTACAATGATGGCCTACACTTGCCAAAACCAGACCAATTGTGTGCCGCCCTATGGGACTCCCAATCACGGCCGGATGTGATACAGCCTGGAATCAAACCAGGGTGTCTGTAGTGACACCTCTAGCACTGAGATGCCATGTCTGACACCACTGTGCCACTCAGGAACACTTGCTTTGGCAATGTGAACATATGTTTCCCATGCCAATGAAGCCCTTTGAATTGAATTGAAAGCAAGAGAAGGAGAGCGAGAGAAAGGAATAGAGTGTATGAGATAGAGAGTGCCTCCTCCCTCTCCTCCTCTCACTCTCTGTCGTGGCTGTCATCGTGGTGAGCCAGTGTGGACTTGGCGTCTAATTGAGGAGCAGCGACACACCCTGTCGTCATTAATCACCGGGGCTGTCGGCTGTCTGCCCATGACCCCACAGTGACACGTAGCTAGCTAGCCAGCCAGGCAGGCATGGCAGCACAGCTCTCTCTCAGCCTGAGAGAGAGACCGAGAGGGGACACTCTTCCTTACTATGTCCCAAATGGCACCCTATTCCATTTATAGTGCACCACTTTTAAACCAGGGCCCATGCAGCTATGGTCAAAAGTAGTACGCTATATAGGGAACACTACGCTGCCATCAATCTATCTCAGGTGTGGGCCCTCCTGTGAGAAGAGCAGTTGGAAACTAAATGAACTGCCCTCCTCCCCACCAGCCTCCCCCTCCTCACCCAGCCGGCCAGCCTGCAGAGCAGAGGTGACAGAAATGAAGTATCTGGGTGTTGACTCAGCTGTAGCAGTGAGAGAATCTAAAGATAGATGGAGAGTGAGACTGATGAGAGTACTGAGATGGAAAGAATAGTGAAGCCTTTGATGAATGAGTGTAAATGGGCGACAGCAGAATTAATTCCTCCCTCTTGACAAGATTGAACGTTTTGTCCTCAGTTTGACCTCTGGTTCTAATACACTAGTGTGAGGCTGATCTCTCACAACAGTCTTTTAAGGGCCAGCGCCAGCCTCTAGAGGACATTAACATCATTTTTGAACTCTGACATTTACTACTACATTTACACAGGGATCTGGATAAACAAAGCCAATAGTTATGTACAACATGACAAAGAGGAATAATGCAATACTGAGTCAAATATATAATCTGTACTTCTACAACAGACCCATAGGTGGCAACATATACTAGGATATTACCCAATTAGTGGACGTCTTTTAGCACTTTAATGTATCTTCAATATAAACTGTATTCTTATTTACAGTACAAGCTAAAAACAACAACTTATCTGTCCTAGTTTTGATTCCAACCTCTGATCCAACCCTGAAAACAGATAGAGAACACAGATAAGCCATATGTGTGGCAGACCATCCATGTCCCAGTCTGTTGGCATTAGCTTGTTTCTGGGGGTGAAAAATGTGTACTCTGGGCTTCCCTCCCTCCTGATGAGTTCACCTGCTCAGCTCTCAGGGAAGAGTGACCTTCCTGGGCAGGAAGGGCTGGAGCTGGCAAGCCCACAGAGGTTTGGGAGCGTGATCTATTTTGTTAATGGCCCTGTCAAGTGACACCTGTGGTCGCCTCTCCCTCTCTCCTGTCTGGAGTGCTAATGAACCGAGTGTGCTTCTCTAGCTAGGGGAGTCTGGGAGTCAGGGTCAATAGCCACCCCCGAGACTGACTACTAGCCTCTACACTTCCGGATAAACCTCCTATCCTCCACACTATCAGACCATTTAGGCTAGATAAATAAACCATTATTTAATTGAACCAAGACACAAAACACTGGAATTACTGAACTGTGGTGTTGTTACATAGGCTTTCATTCTCTATCCCTGAATATTAGCGTCTAACATATACTTAAAACAGAGAAATCTGTCCTCAGATAATACAGTATTGTATTTATTAACCTACTAAATGCTGTTCCCCACTAGGGGAGAGCCATGGTATCTGTCCCAACTGTCATCCTAGTCTTTAGTGCACTACTTTTGACCAGGACCCAGGGGGCTCTGGTCAAAAGTATTGTACTACATAGTGAACATGGTGCCATTTGGGACACAGGCTTGTTGTTTGTGTTTCCTGGTTTAAAGGCTGTGCTCCTCCTCTCTAGGGAGGACAAGGTGTCAGGAGCTTTGATGAATATTTCTCTATTAACTACCTCCCATTGTTAGCCCTGGCCTTTGTGTAGCAGGGCCATTCGTCAAACAGGGAAGGGAGCCAGGGTCAGCAACCCTCCAGTCATTATCGAAATCCCACTGACCCAGCGGCCACTCAGCGACAGCCAGCAAGCCACAGTGCTGCTGAGACTGCTATTCTGGCCCCCTAACAAACAAGCATCAGCAATTAAACCCTGTCTTGCACTACCAACAGCCAACATTGTGGTGGAGGTAGAGGGAGAAGGAGAGGAAAGAGGGATAGTGGTCTTTAGAAAGAAGCTACATATGATCTGCCTTCTCTGGGACAGTGTGAAATCCCATCAACTGTTATTTATTCTGAATTATTACATATATCCATATAGCTGTAGTAGATCACTAAATTACAACTATACTTGTCCATAGAACTGCAGTACACCAGCAGTGCAACAGCTAAATTACATGATTATTTGAATAGTTAAATTGTTTACTAAAATAATTTAGTACAATTTAGCAAAGATAAATGACCCCCTTATAGCCCTAATGAAAATTAGTTATATAGTGTCACAAGTTATGACACTATATAAGCATTTCAATAAAACAACTTTAAATGAAATCAAGTAAATGTTTTAAAACAAAATAAGACCTTTTCCTGTCAGATGGGCAGCAATGCCATCGTTGTGTTTTTATTTTGTTTGAATTCATCTCATCCTCTTTCAGTGACAGTCAGCAACTCCAATGGGCTGACTCGATAACACTTGAAAATTGTTTGCATCGTCGCTTATGTACAAATACTAAATAAATGGCAATTTATCAAGAAGACTTTATCATCGTGACATTACATTTTCCATCAGTCTGAATAGAAGAAGAAAACAAACAGCAGAGATGGAAAGACACAGAAGCAAAGAACAAATTTAGGCTTATTCCTCCAGAAAAAAAACACAGTCCATATTTGCCATTGTGAAAAACTTTATTTAAAGAGTGTATGATAGGCATAACAATATATTTAAAATATTTTTTTTCCAATTAGAATACTTATGAACAATTAATTTGGATAGTAAACTTCCCCCAAGTTTGAATGCCAAGCGCTCAAGTGAAAAATAAATACATGTTTTCAGTCCTGGGAGGGAGCAAAAAAGAAAAGAAAAAGAAAAATCCAAAACCAATCCGAAATCCCACAATCTCATCCAATCAAATTCAAGCTCCTTTCTGTTCCCAGGCAGGTGTCTGGCCCGCACACCAATGTCTCTGGGCCTTTACTGCTGGCCAGCCATCACCACTGGGTCTTGCCATTGAAATGCCATTCAGAATCCTGTGGCTAACAGGTGGTATTCCAGGCAGGCACGGTAAAGCCCCCTTGTTCTGGCGACTGGCGAGGACCCCTCCTGTCCAGACGGGGCCTGGTCCATCCATCCACTGTGCATATTTGAGGTGTCCAGCTTGTGCCTGTTCTGTTGTTGTTGTGTCCTCAGACGTCACTGGTAGCCCAGGGTGGAGGCTGAGCCTAGTCTCTGGCTGTAGATGGCATAGGGGGAGTAGTAGGGCGAGGACGCCTGCAGTGAGTGCATGGGCAGGCCTGGGGTTCCGGGCAGGTGGGCCTTGCTGTAGGGGTGGTAGCGAGCCAGGCTCAGGCCAGGTGACCCCGCAGGGAGAAGGAGCTGGGCAGGGTGCCGGGGCTGCCGGGTTGGGGAAGGTGGAGGTGGCAGGAGGCGGCTGAGGAGGGGTAGGCAGATAGGGGCTTACTGTCCAGCCCACCAGAGAGAGCCGTGTGAGTACGCAGGTGGGCCAGCAGCTCCTCTGACGTGGAGAAACGTTTGTCACACGGTCCTCCTACTGACACCCAGTTACAGGCGTGTGGCTGGGGCTCGTTCTGCAGCATGTAGCCGTAGGTATAGAGCGGGTGGGACAGGGTGGGGGTGGTGGAGGATAGAGAGCTGGGGTGGAGGGAGTGAAGGTGGTGTGATGGGTACATGATTTGGTAACCTGATTTTAGAGAGGAGGGGTCATGGACACATGTATTGCAGTTGCTTCCCCCTAAATGGGGGTGGTTGGGGTAAGTCAAACAGTACGGGTCCCTGCATAGACCCTGCATGAGGGAAGGAGGTGAGGCCCCAGTGAGGGGGCTGGAGCTGGGGTGCTTTCCTGGGATCCCCATCCCTAGACTAGACTTGGTATGATCCATGAACTGAGATGGGTAGCCTGCATAGGCGCCCACTATGGAGCCATGGTAACCCATGGAGGAGGGGGGCATGGGGAAGATTGAATGGCTTGGTTTGAAGGGGGAGACAGGGGCGATGTGTCCGGAGCCTAGCCCAGACTGAGAGGACTGTGAGTCAGCCTTGCTCTCCGGCCGCGGGCTGCTAGCGGAGCTGGCATTGCTGGAGTTGGCGATAGCCCGCATGTGACTGGAGTTAGCTAGCTGGGCCCCGTCCAGCTTCTCCTTACTGTGATCAGAATCTTTCTTCCCTGTGCTGCTGTCTGAGCTGGCCTGGTCCGAGCTCACAGGCTTGTTGTCTATGTGCAGGGCCTGAGAGTGTGATGTCTGCTGCTGTGTGGAGGGGGACTGGGTCTGTCTGTGGGACTGGCCTTGGGAGTGCAGGGGAGGGGAGGTGGAGCTGGGAGAGGTGGAGTGTGGGGGGAAGGACGGGCAAGAGCCACTGCTCCCGGATACACCACTGGGAACCCTGAAGCCAGCTTTGTCTGTAGCACCCTTGGTCACCAACCCATCCTTGCGGCATTCCCCTCCGGCCTTGTTGTAAGGCTTGAAGCTGGACTTATCCTCCAGGGACTGGTGCTGGTCTCCAGACTTGTGGCCAGAGCTGGAGGAGCGTCCGGATGGCTCCTTGTCACTGAGGCTGATGGAGGAGAGGGAGCCCAGCTTGGATGAGGAGGGGGGGTCTGGTTTGCCGATCTGTGAGCAGGTCTGAGCCAGCAGGGCCAGAGGACTCTTCTTAGCATCCAGCTGAGGGGGCGACACAAACAGAGACAGGATGAGAGCACAGCCACGTTAAAGTACTCTATAGTCACACTCTATACTGGTCTTACATTGGATGGTAATTCGGTAACTATTCTGTAATTTTTTTCTTCAATTTTGTTCTGAGTGTATAGTATGTCCAATATAAATATATTTTAGCCAGTATCATTTAATAGGCCAAATAAAATGTCCATCCAATAAACAAGGTGCAGTAAAATGCGTTGTAAATGTTAGTAATAATTTAGCCCATGAGTCATATATATATCTATTAGCAGAGGGAAGGAGACATCAATCTGCCCAAAAGTTTTATTTCCCTGTGTTTGCCCTATGAAAAAATCCTTAACAGAAAGAGAGAAAAATGTATGATTGCAATGTTGGCACGGGGTAAATAGCATCTGTTCTATTAGGGAAAAACGAAGGAAACATTGAACTATTTCTGTTTACATATTTTACAGACAATTACACACAATATATGAGAGAGTCAAATCAACACACTGGCCTATTTAAGTAACCTCAATAACTCAATAATAGGCTACTCATTTGAAATATTAATTTCATAATCTAGTTTGTTGGGTCACTTGAAAGGTAAAATAAATATACACTGTATTGTAATGTAGACGAATTAGTTACAATGTTATGCGTACTTTGATGCGTAGGCTAATACATGAGTAATCTTGGAAACTACGTGGGATATTTATAAATATTTGTAAATAATTCCAAACATTAACACGGTCGAGGATGATCGAAGAATTCGACAGTTCTAGAAAATGTGCTTTGCTTACCTCAATGCTTACTGGCGCGGACGTCAGGGGTTGGAGATACTCTGGGTGTAGCAAGATGCTACTGTGAGTGCTCAACATCTTTAGAATCCGAATAGGCAGCCTTCTAGCCTGGCGTGTTGGATCTGAGGGAGAAGGTACGGAAACCAGCTGTATTTTAGTTCCTCTCGGGAGTGAATTACAACGGTCGTTACCGGTACGCTCAGGGGACGGACTGCGTAAATGCGCGTCAGATCCACTGGGAGAATTGTTCATCTGGATCGGGGCGGCGCAGAGTTCGGGCGATGGCAGGGAACGTGTTGTTGTAAGTAGAAATACATTTATGAAAACAACATATGATGTCTTTATAGAAGAAGAATTCTCTCAAATGTCAACATTCCTTGACCCAATCTTCTGTCCTTTCAAAATACTTTCCTTGGATTGGACAATTACATCCGTCCGTCTTGTAAAAGAGGAATGGAGCAGAAAGATCATCTGTAGTCAGTTATCACCAGAAAATAATAAACATGGACAAGTGTAAATAGAATATCCCCTTAGACGATACGGTCAGGCTTTCCTGTCGCTGTCCCACTGTCTCTCTGTTCACACAACAGCTAGTACCATGCTCATTTCACATACTAAAGACCAGACTAAGGAGGCGAATTTTTTAAGCAAGAAACCGCTGTCCAATCGCGAGTTCACGCATTCGTAATAAGGGGAACGGCTCTCCTTGTAGAGGCGCGGCCTGCCCGTGTCCACACCCCTACACTCTCCTTGGCAATGATTTTAAATATTGCATAATATATAGACATGTACTTTTATGATAACTGAAAATGAAGTCACTTTTTATGTCAAAAAACGATCTCTACCATAGATAGTTGATAGCCACACAACAAGCTGATGGTTTGCTTTAGATGCCATTTGTTATATAGCCTATACCCAGTCCCCTTGTAAATGAGTTCATTCAATTCGAAATAACAGCACTATGTTCATGTCTGGGTACAATTCTGGAATGCCTTTATTGCATTACTGCTGGCTGAATTGCCAATTAGGTAATTTAACTAATCTAATTACGCAATGAATTGGATGTATTATTTGAACATTTTCCCTGACGGATGCAATTACAATCTGTCTGAAATAAAGAATCTGTGATGCTCTGGCTACTCTACTCCTCCATTGGTCATAAATCATGTCTGGCATGATAGTTCTAATTTCTGTCTCAAGTAACCACATGATGCCATGTCACCTCCCGTTAAAAGGCCATCTAATACATGTCATCGTCTCCCTTTAGGGGAAAAATGTGAATGTCACACTTGTCTAGAGGTGCCTGTCATGACAACATAATATCAACTGTCTGACAGTAAACACAGCAAAAAAAACAAAAAACATATTCAACCAATATTATCCAATCAAATACTGATTAATCATGTTATGTGAACTTATGTGACAACCATCAACATCAAATTTTTTTGCCTCGTTCAAACATAAAAAGGACAACTATTCCTCCATAGATCTAGTTTGTAATCTCAGGCCCAGTTGAAATGAGGAACAACTCATCGTGTACCAGCTGTGTGTGTTCTATCTTCCTAAAGAACAGCTGGGAGTATATACCTGTTCTGTTTTAAACAAAACAACATTGTTAATTTAAACCAATTACACTGAGAGAAATGTAGTCTAGCTGACATACTCAATGACTCAACAGAACAATAAATAAGGGCCTTTTTCTGTGCTGCTTATGTGTCATAATGGCCCATTACAAGCTTGATAAGCTCTGTCACACTTTCCATGTCTCATTATTAATGGTGCTGTCAGCAGAGTAGTCCTTGACTATAACCACGGATGCCATTTATCTTTAGTTAAGAGGAAAGGCAGTGGGATGCTGGCTGGCTGGCTGGGGGATGGATAGATGAAGTCACTTCTTCTGCCTCACTCAACAGGATCGCTGTTTGACCTGTCATCATTAGGCTTAGCCGTCACTTATCACCTACACACTGCAGTGAACGCTTGAATAACCTGCCCAGATCCAAGAGCATGTGAATGCAGATGTACAAGGGGTTAAGTGTGATGTGATCTTTGTTTTCAATGTGTCCGTCTGTCTGTGTGTGCTTGTTTTATTCAACCATGCGATGAAAGCTGTACAAATAGATGAAGGTTGGTTCATGACACAAAGCCAATTCAAATGTAGGTTAGGCCACAAAGCATGCAGAATAGAAATAACTTCAAACCAATTTTTATTCAGTGTCTAGTGCTGATCTAAAACATTCAAGAAATGTCATGAGGAAACGTGCCATGCGTATAACGCAACTTATTCACCGATATACGTGTAACTCAGTCCTCCATTTGCAAGGGGGTTAGTTGGTTAAGAGAAAGGGTATATTTTGGGTGTGTGGGTTAAAGAAGGGGGTGGGGGGGACCTGGAGGAGGACAAGAGAGGAAAAAGACACAAAGAGAGAGAGAGAAAGAAACAAGGGGAGGGCTGAAACAATGGGGAGCAGCTCCTTTCATGTTTTGCATTGAAGTTGGGCTGGTTACAGCTGTTGTGGCATGTTGGTGACTGATGGCCATTTCCTGTTGTTGATATTTAAGGGGTGGGTTTCCCATCAAGAGGGCGCTCTGCAGTAGAAATCTCTTCGGCTGGCCCTGGAAGCATTTGCCTTTGCATGGCCATATCAAAGCAAGAGGTCTTTACTAGAACAGCAGCCTAACAAAACACCCTGTCCTGTGGCTAGGGCTACACGGCTAGGCAACGGAGACTAGAGGACCCCACAGACATCCTCTGTCTTCGATCGTGCCGACTGAGATGGCCGCCTCGCTTCGCGTTCCTAGGAAACTATGCAGTTTTTTGTTTTTTTACGTGTTATTTCTTACATTAGTACCCCAGGTCATCTTAGGTTTCATTACATACAGTCGAGAAGAACTACTGAATATAAGATCAGCGCCAACTCACCATCAGTACGACCAAGAATATGTTTTCCGCGACGCGGATCCGGTGTTCTGCCTTACAAACAGGACAACGGAATGGATCGCATGCAGCGACCCAAGGAAACGACTCCGAAAAAGAGGGAAACGAGGCGGTGTTCTGGTCAGACTCCGAAAAAGGGCACATCGCGCACCACTCCCCAGCATTCTTCTTGCCAATGTCCAGTCTCTTGACAACAAGGTTGACGAAATCCGAGCAAGGGTAGCATTCCAGAGGGACATCAGAGACTGCAACGTTCTCTGCTTCACAGAAACATGGCTTACTGGGAAGACGCTATCCGATGCGGTGCAGCCAACGGGTTTCTCCACGCATCGCGCCGACAGAAACAAACATCTTTCTGGTAAGAAGAGTGGCGGGGGCGTATGCCTCATGACTAACGAGACATGGTGTGATGAAGGAAACATACAGGAACTCAAATCCTTCTGTTCACCTGATTTAGAATTCCTCACAATCAAATGTAGACCGCATTATCTTCCAAGAGAATTCTCCTCGATTATAATCACAGCCGTATATATCCCCCCCAAGCAGACACATCGATGGCTCTGAACGAACTTTATTTAACTCTTTGCAAACTGGAAACCATTTATCCGGAGGCTGCATTCATTGTAGCTGGGGATTTTAACAAAGCTAATCTGAAAACAAGACTCCCTAAATTTTACCAGCATATCGATTGCGCAACCAGGGGTGGTAAAACCTTGGATCATTGTTACTCTAACTTCCGCAACGCATATAAGGCCCTGCCCCGCCCCCTTTCGGAAAAGCTGACCACGACTCCATTTTGCTGATCCCTGCCTACAGGCAGAAACTAAAACAAGAGGCTCCCACGCTGAGGTCTGTCCAACGCTGGTCAGACCAAGCTGACTCCACACTCCAAGACTGCTTCCATCACGTGGACTGGGACATGTTTCGTATTGCGTCAGATGGAAATATTGACGAATACGCTGATTCGGTGTGCGAGTTCATTAGAACGTGCGTCGAAGATGTCGTTCCCATAGCAACGATAAAAACATTCCCAAACCAGAAACCGTGGATTGATGGCAGCATTCGCGTGAAACTGAAAGCGCGAACCACTGCTTTTAATCAGGGCAAGGTGTCTGGTAATATGTCCGAATATAAACAATGCAGCTATTCCTCCGCAAGGCTATTAAACAAGCTAAGCGTCAGTACAGAGACAAAGTGGAATCTCAATTCAATGGCTCAGACACAAGAGGCATGTGGCAGGGTCTACAGTCAATCACGGACTACAAGAAGAAACCCAGCCCAGTCACGGACCAGGATGTCTTGCTCCCAGGCAGACTAAATAACTTTTTGCCCGCTTTGAGGACAATACAGTGCCACTGACACGGCCTGCAACGAAAACATGCGGTCTCTCCTTCACTGCAGCCGAGGTGAGTAAGACATTTAAACGTGTTAACCCTCGCAAGGCTGCAGGCCCAGACGGCATCCCCAGCCGCGCCCTCAGAGCATGCGCAGACCAGCTGGCCGGTGTGTTTACGGACATATTCAATCAATCCCTATACCAGTCTGCTGTTCCCACATGCTTCAAGAGGGCCACCATTGTTCCTGTTCCCAAGAAAGCTAAGGTAACTGAGCTAAACGACTACCGCCCCGTAGCACTCACTTCCGTCATCATGAAGTGCTTTGAGAGACTAGTCAAGGACCATATCACCTCCACCCTACCTGACACCCTAGACCCACTCCAATTTGCTTACCGCCCAAATAGGTCCACAGACGATGCAATCTCAACCACACTGCACACTGCCCTAACCCACCTGGACAAGAGGAATACCTATGTGAGAATGCTGTTCATCGACTACAGCTCGGCATTCAATACCATAGTACCCTCCAAGCTCGTCATCAAGCTCGAGACCCTGGGTCTCGACCCCGCCCTGTGCAACTGGGTACTGGACTTCCTGACGGGCCGCCCACAGGTGGTGAGGGTAGGCAACAACATCTCCTCCCCGCTGATCCTCAACACGGGGCCCCACAAGGGTGCGTTCTGAGCCCTCTCCTGTACTCCCTGTTCACCCATGACTGCGTGGCCATGCACGCCTCCAACTCAATCATCAAGTTTGCGGACGACACAACAGTGGTAGGCTTGATTACCAACAACGACGAGACGGCCTACAGGGAGGAGGTGAGGGCCCTCGGAGTGTGGTGTCAGGAAAATAACCTCACACTCAACGTCAACAAAACTAAGGAGATGATTGTGGACTTCAGGAAACAGCAGAGGGAACACCCCTATCCACATCGATGGATCAGTAGTGGAGAGGGTAGCAAGTTTTAAGTTCCTCGGCATACACATCACAGACAAACTGAATTGGTCCACTCACACTGACAGCGTCGTGAAGAAGGCGCAGCAGCGCCTCTTCAACCTCAGGAGGCTGAAGAAATTCGGCTTGTCACCAAAAGCACTCACAAACTTCTACAGATGCACAATCGAGAGCATCCTGGCGGGCTGTATCACCGCCTGGTACGGCAACTGCTCCGCCCTCAACCGTAAGGCTCTCCAGAGGGTAGTGAGGTCTGCACAACGCATCACCGGGGGCAAACTACCTGCCCTCCAGGACACCTACACCACCCGATGTTACAGGAAGGCCATAAAGATCATCAAGGACATCAACCACCCGAACCACTGCCTGTTCACCCCGCTATCATCCAGAAGGCGAGGTCAGTACAGGTGCATCAAAGCTGGGACCGAGAGACTGAAAAACAGCTTCTATCTCAAGGCCATCAGACTGTTAAACAGCCACCACTAACATTGAGTGGCTGCTGCCAACACACTGTCATTGACACTGACCCAACTCCAGCCACTTTAATGAATTGATGGGAAATGATGTAAATATATCACTAGCCACTTTAAACAATGCTACCTTATATAATGTTACTTACCCTACATTATTCATCTCATATGCATATGTATATACTGTACTCTAGATCATCGACTGCATTCTTATGTCACTAGCCACTTTAACTATGCCACTTTGTTTACTTTGTCTACATACTCATCTCATATGTATATACTGTACTCGATACCATCTACTGTATGCTGCTCTGTACCATCACTCATTCATATATCCTTATGTACATATTCCTTATCCCCTTACACTGTGTATAAGACAGTAGTTTTGGAATTGTTAGTTAGATTACTTGTTGGTTATCACTGCATTGTCGGAACTAGAAGCACAAGCATTTCGCTACACTCGCATTAACATCTGCTAACCATGTGTATGTGACAAATAACATTTGATTTGATTTGATTTGATTTGATCGTGTGATTTACAGACCCACTGAGGCATGTAATGGAAGCCTGGGGCGGCAGGTAACCTAGCGGTTAAGAGGGTTGGGCCAGTAACTGAAAGGTTGTTGGTTGGAATCACTGAGGTGACCTAAGGGAAAAATCTGTTGATGTTCCCTTGAGCAAGCATAAGAGCATCTGCTAACATGTAAAATAGCTGGCCTTATTTGTTAAAAGGTTGGTGTTTGACTCACTTGAGTTTAGTGATATACAGAATGTAGATCACTAGAGTAAATGGATTGCTCATCCTGTCAATTGTAGACCTACTTCTTGTAAGAGTAAAATTAAGTTTGAGGCACATGAGGATGTTCATTCTCAATTGACCTCTAGTGTGATCGTTAAGCTGTAAAGGAAGATGCTGTAGTTCAGCCCATATTTCAAATGGTTTTCAGACCATGTCCATTTCTATAGCCCTCTGATTCGATCAAGCGTAAATGGAGAGAAACCACTGACTGAGTGTAGTTTACTGTCTGCATCCCAAATGGCCCCATATTCCCTATATAGTGCACTACTGTTGACCAAAGCCCTATTTGTATTTGTATTTATTATGGATCCCTATTAGCTTCTGCCAAGACAGCAGCTACTCTTCCTGGGGTCCAACCAAATGAAGGCACTTAAACAATTGAACAAAATGTATAATACATGTACAACAGATTTCCCAACACACTAAGTGTGTGCCCTCAGGCCCCTACTCCACTATCATATATCTACAACACTAAATCCATGTGTACGTGTGTGTATAGTGCATATGTTGTCGTGTGTGTGTGTGTGTATACATGTGTCTGTGCCTATGTCTGTGTTGCTTCACAGTCCCTGCTGTTCCATAAGGTATATTTTTATACATTTCTTTGCATTCATTTTAGTGCTTGCATCAGTTACTTGATGTGGAATAGAGTTCCCTGTAGTCATGGCTCTATGTAGTACTGTGCTCCTCCCATAGTCTGTTGTTGACTTGGGGACTGTGAAGAGACCTTTGCTGGCATGTCTTGTGGGGTATGCATGGGTGTCCGAGCTGTGTGCCAGTAGTTCAAACAGACAGCTCAGTTCATTCAACATGTCAATACCCCTCACATATGGGCTCTGGTCAAAAGCAGTGCACTAAGTACGGAATAGGGTGTCATTTGGGATGCATCTACTGTAAGCTGCAGGCACAGAGAGGAGAATGATAAATGGTCTGAGGGGCAGTGGAGGAGAAATGAATGTAAATAACTCCTATTTAATTATCTGTGTGTGACTTATGTGGTGTGTGGAATGGGAATACAGGCCTGAGGCTGGGGCTTTGCTGCTCTAGCCCCGTCTGTGTTCTCCAGGGTGAATAAGACTTTCATAGGGTGTAGCAGACATTACATTTAGGCCTCAACCTCTTAACAGAAAAGGAGCAAAGTAGGCAACATTCCACTCTGGACAAATAGTTTAAAAATAAGGATTTTGATTGGTTCTGGTTTAAAACATCAGTATCTACATACAGGGTTCTCTCACAGACACTCTCTCTCACACACACACACTCAGAGCAACACGCACACATGCACAATAAGAAGTGGGATATTTACATATTTCTGGTACAATATAATGTATCCAAAAAAAAACAGGAATAGTGGGTGAAGAACCAGGGAGAACAGACTAACTGACGGACTTCCAGGCCCCGTCTGACTCAAATCAGGTTGTTCTACATTGTTGTGTGAAATTTCAGCTGACATCAAAAGGTGTTTTTGCAATGATCCAGAGAGGGCATTTGATAGAAGTACAACCGAGGCATTCACAGCACTTGGCTTTGCATCCCAAATAGCACACCATTCTCTATACAGTGTCCTGGTCAAAAGTAATGCACTATAGAGAATAGGGTGCCATCTGGTGCGCATACTTGGTGCAAATGAAATCTCCTGCACATTCCTCCCAGCTACCACATTTGATTCCTTGGAAGTTGTGGGAACATACGTTTTTGGTTTCCAATTGGGTGTGCGAATTAAGCCATACTTTTATTGAACGGTTATTTGAAAGTAATTAAATAACGTTTTAAGAAAAAATGTCAATAATAATTGCAATAGCACTGCTAGCTTTGGTTAACTGTTTTGAACTCCAAGCACAATTGCTTAGCCATTAATCATGCAAACACATGTATTTATTATAGTGGCACGGCCTCAGTGAGCTTCAAATCTATTATCTTCTGCTCTCTATCCATGGAATTAATACACTGTGCCACCAGGATGGAGCTAGAATGCCATGTTTTTTTTTACTTATACAAAGCTATTCATTTTAGTCTAGTCAAACAGATCACATTTCAAAGGAAATAAATCAAATCAAAATCAAATCAAATGTATTTATATAGCCCTTCATACATCAGCTCATAACAAGGACAAATTAAGTTCAGGTGTGACCAATTAGTGGGCGCTACCAAAAAACCTGAAAACAGGATAGAGTTTTGTTGATGCCGAGAAAGGAATGTATATGTTAAATAAAATTCTTAGAACCTTACTAAATACTAAATAAAATTCCTACCTAAGAAACATTCTTAGAATGTTATGTGCTGCTAGCTGGGTGTCTTGCACAATGTATATCTTCATTGATCCTTCCAGTATTTTCCTATTATATCAAAATAATGAATAGGATATGCAGAATAAATACTAATAACTAACAGGCTGCAAGCAGTATTATTGTGCTATTTATTGTGCTATTTATCCATCATCAGATGCTAAAATACATGTCTCAATGAACAGCCACAGCCTAACCCTAGATAAAAATGTATTCCATACTTTAGAAATAGTTAGAATTTTCTCCCACTCAAATAGTGGTAGTAGTAATGTAGAGATAGTTGTGTTATGATGCATACAGTACCAGTCAAAAGTTTGGACACACTTACTCATTCAAGGGTTTTCTTTATTTTTTACTATTTTTTACTTTGTACAGTAATAGTGAAGACATCAAAACTATGAAATAATACATATCGAATCATGTAGTAACCAAAAAAGTGTTACACAAATCAAAATATATTTTATATTATTCAAAGTAGCCACCCTTTGTCTTGATGAAAGTTTGCACACGTGGCATTCTCTCAACCGGCTTCATGTGGAATGCTTTTCCAACAGTCTTAAAGGAGTTCCCACACATGCTGAGCACTTATTGACTGCTTTTCCTTCGCTCTGCGGTCCAACTCATCCCAAACCATCTCAATATTGTTTCCATGTTGTGCTGCTGCCATGTGTTGCTACCATGTTGTTGTCATGTTGTATTGCTACTATCCTGTATTGTCATGTGCTGCAACCATGCTATGTTGTTTTCTTATGTCTCTCTTTATGTAATGTTGTGGTGTCTCTCTTGTTGTGATGTGTGTTTTGTCCTATATTTGTTTTTGTATTTTTTTTAAAATCCCAGCCCCCGTCCCCACAGAAGGCCTTTTGCCTTTTGGGAGGCTGTCATTATGAATAAGAATATGTTCTTAACTGACTTACCTAGTTAAATAAAATATTAAATAAAATAAATACAAATAAAAAAGGTTGGGTGATTGTGGAGGCCAGGTCATCTAATGCAGAATTCCATTACTCTCCTTTGCGCTCCCACTAAGCGCAAACCAAATGGGATGACGTATCGCTGCAGAATGTTGTGGTAGCCATGCTGGTTAAGTGTGCCTTGAATTCTAAATAAATGTTCCAGCAAAGCACCCCCACACCATCATACCTACTCCATGCTTCACGGTGGGAACCAAACATTCAGAAATCATCCGTTAACCTACTCTGCCTCTCACAAATTCACAGCCGTTAGAACCAAAAATATCAAACCTGGATTGATCAGACCAAAATACAGATATTCACCAGTCTAATGTCCATTGCTCGTGTTTCTTGGCCCAAGCAAGTCTCTTTTTATTATTGGTGTCCTTTAGTAGTGGTTTCTTTGCAACCATTTGACCATGAAGGCCTGATTCACTCAGTCTCCTCTTAATAGTTGATGTTGAGATGTGTCTGTTACTTGAACTCTGTGAAGCATTTATTTGGGCTGCAATTTCTGAGGCTGGTAACTCTAATGAACTTATCCTCTGCAGAAGAGGTAACTGTCTTCCTTTCCTGTGGCGGTCCTCATGAGAGCCAGTTTCATCATAGCGCTTGATGGTTTTTGAGACTGCACTTGGAGAAACTTTCAAAGTTCTTGAAATGTTCTGTATTGACTGACCTTCATGTCTTTAAGTAATGATGGACTGTTGTTTCTCTTTGCTTATTTGATCTGTTCTTGCCATAATATGGACTTTTACCAAATAGGACTATTTTCTGTATACCACCGCTACCTTGTCACAACACAACTGATTGGCTCAAATGCATTAAGGAAAGAAATTCCACAAATTAACTTTTAACAAGGCACACCTGTTAATTGAAATGCATTTCAGGTGACTACCTCATGATGCTGGTTGAGAGAATGCCAAGTGTGCAAAGCTGACATCAAGGCAAATGGTGGCTACTTTGAAGAATCTCAAATATATTTAGATTTGTTTAACACATTTATGGTTACTACATGATTCCATATGTTATTTCATAGTCATGATGTCTTCATTACTATTCAACGATGTAGAAAATAGTAAAAATAAAGAAAAACCATTGAATGAGTAGGTGTGTCCAAACTTTTGACTCGTACTGTACATGTTTGGTTATCAGAAATATGTAATGTGTATATATATATATATATATATATATAAGTTTAAAGGCTTAGTGAAAATGTCCCTTTTTGTAAAAAAAAATAGTAACAAGATCAAATAGAAAAATAAAATTGAGGAAACCCTGTCTGAATAACTAGTCTTCAATACGTCTTCATTGGAGGAGCTTCATGAATCTAAAACGCAAAAGTCTCATATATATATATATATATATATATATATATATATATATATATATATATGAGACTTTTTTAACTTAACCTTTTATTTAACTATGCAAGTCAGATAAGAACAAATTCTTATTTATAATGACCGCCAAACCCGGACGATGCTGGGACAACTGTGCGCTGCCCTATGGACTTTTATTGTAACAATATCCTACTCTTCCCATGCTCACCTGAGAGATATTCATGTGATTCACAATCATCTAAAAATTCAGTTACAATAAAATGGTCATAGACTGTCAATAATAAGCTACATTTATTCCCACATGGCAGGCAGTATGAGTGTATAGGCCTAAACCTATATGCCAACAATCCAGACCTGCCTACCACATCCGAATTCTTTCATGCAATTCTTGCATCATCATCGTGTTCGTGGGAGAAGGAAGGGAAAAGTTTGGTCATCACAAAGTTACCTGTCAGTTATCGAGATCCGGAGTGAGAGGGGGCCTTGTCGATCGCCCTGCCTTTCATGTGACGAAGGATGGAGCCGCTCAATTAAAAGCCTATCAATGTGTAAGTAAATCAGTATTGTTACATCAAACAAACGGTTATTGCACTGGACCGCCCCCCCATTAATCACCTAGCGTGTTGCTTTCCAACCCTGGGCCATGACTGCCGCAGTGAAATCCCGGGATGGAATAAAAAAGGAACTTCTCCATTTTACAAATTCATTCCATATCCTCCTGAGGAAACGGATATATAACATGTTTGGGTTGAGAATAAAAACATGTCACCTAGAAGAAAATGTGAAAAATATAGAGTTATTTATATTTTAAAGTAAGTGCAAAATTGTCCTCTGTATTGGTCATTAGGATGTAAATATGAAAAAAACATTACAGTCAATGGGTACAGTAGATGAAAAACATAGTTGCTGTATCGAGGTTTCCACTAAGGGACATTTCTTGATAACCTTGTATTTATCTCTAATTTAAGGTGACATTTTTTTTTAGAACTATTCCTGAGATATTCACTGACTAGAAACAATTTGAAACTCACAAAAATGATAATTAGTAATTGCACACACTTCTTTTAAAATGTCCATCAAATGTGCTAATTTTGACAACACCAATTTTTTAAAGAACCAGGAAGATTAAGTTATCAACGTCACACCCCCAGACACGTGATATAATTTAAAAGACCCATTTTTTTCTCAGAGGGACAACAGGACTTAAAGCTGCAATATGTAACTTTTTGGGAGACCCAACCAAATTCACATAGAAATGTGAGTTATAGATCTGTAATTTTCTCTGAAACAAGTCTAAAAAGCACTAGAGCTGTTCTGCAGTGGATTTTTTCCACATTTTTTTAATGTGACAATCTAAAATGGATTAAAATGTTTTTTTTCCCTCAACAATCTAAACACAATACCCAATAAAAAACGGAAATATCACATTTACATAAGTATTCAGGCCCTTTACTAAGTACTTTGTTGAAGCACATTTGTTAGCGATTACAGCTTCGAATCTTCTTGGGTATGATGCTACAAGCTTGGCACACCTGTACTTGGGGAGTTTTTCCCATTCTTCTCTGCAGATTCTCTCAAGCCCTGTCAGGTTGGACGTCACTGCACAGCTATTTTCAGGTCTCTCCAGAGATGTTCGATCAGAACAGTCCAGGCTCTGGCTGGGCCACTCAAGGACATTCAGAGACTTGTCCCGAAGCCACTCCTGCGTTGTCTTGGCTTTGTGCTTGCGGTTGTTGTCCTGTTCGAAGGTGAACCTTCACCCTAGTCTGAGGTCCTGTGCGCTCTGGAGCAGGTTTCATCAAGGATCTCTCTGTACTTTGCTCCGTTCATCTTTCCCTCGATCCTTGACTAGTCTCAAAGTTCCTGCTGCTGAAAAACATCCCCTGAGCATGATGCTGCCACCACCATGCTTCACCGTATGGATGGTGCCAGGTTTCCTCCAGACATGATACTTGGCATTCAGGAGTTCAATCTTGGTTTCACCTAACCACAAAATATTGTTTCTTGTGGTGTGAGAGTCCTTTAAGTGCCTTTTGGCAAACTCCAAGCGGGCTGTAATGTGCCTTTTACTGAGGAGTAGTTTCCGTCTGGCCACTCCACCATAAAGGCCTGATTGATGGAGTGCTGCAGAGATGGTTGTCCTTCTAGAAGGTTCTCCCATCTCCACAGAGGAACTCTGGAGCTCTGTCAGAGTGACCATCGGGTTCTTGGTCACCTCACTGACCAAGACCCTTCTCCCCCGATTGCTCAGTTTGGCCCGGCGGCCAGCTCTAGGAAGAGTCTTGGTGGTTCCAAACTTCTTCCATTTAAGAATGATGGAGGGCACTGTGTTCTTGGGGACCTTCAATGCTGCAGACGTTTTTTGTATCCTTCCCCATATCTGTGCCTCGACACAATCCTGTCTCGGAGCTCTACGGACAATTCCTTCAACCTCATGGCTAGGTTTTTGCTGTGGGACCTTATATAGACAGGTGTGTGCCTTTCCAAATCATGTCCAATAAATTGAATTGACCACAGGTGGACTCCAATCTAGTTGTAGAAACATCTCAAGGATGATCAATGGAAACAGGATCCACCAGTTCAATTTCGAGTCTCATAGCAAAAGGTTTGAATACTTATGTAAATAAGTTTTTTAAATTTTTTATACATTTGCAAAAAAACTGTTTTCACTTTGTTATTATGGGGTGTTGTGTGTAGATTGATGAGGAACATTTTTTATTTAATAACGTAACAAAATGTAACGTAACAAAATGTGGAAAGAGGGACGGGGTCTGAATACTTTCCGAATGCACTGTATGAACAGATCCAGATGGACAATCATTGAAGATTCACAATTACAATTAATTTTGCCACTACTCACTATAATTAATGTGTTACTTTAAGGAAGCAATTTGCTTAAAAAGCAAAACAATAAAAATATGCTTTCTAAACTTCTTCCATTTAAGAATCATGGCTGTAATTCATAGTGGGCCCGGCTGTAATTCATAGTGGGCCCGGCTGTAATTCATAGTGGGCCCGGCTGTAATTCATAGTGGGCCCGGCTGTAATTCATAGTGGGCCCGGCTGTAATTCATAGTGGGCCTGGCTGTAATTCAGACTGGAGATGAATACATGAAAGTGAAGTCCTATACATCACCCTAACCCCCCTCTACGGCCATGTGTGCCCCAGAAAGTCCCATGCATCCGGCTGTTTGTCATTGGAGCGTGCATGTGCATTCTCATTTGTAACTCTGAGTTAATGGCTGTGGGCCAAGCTGACACTTATGAAATATTTCCCCTGCTGACCCCGGCTACTGCTGCAGTCCAACCATTAATCCTCGCTCCACAGACAGACAGAGAGGAGTTGGGGGGGGGCTGTGTGTGTAAGAGAGGAGATTCCAACATCAGCCTTCATATGTGAGGCCTCCACATAACATAACACAACACCAACAGCTCTGCTATAGCAATCAATACTTGTATTGATTACTGGGAGGATATGTAGCTGTATCATTTCCCCCCTCACATCTCTGCTGTCTGATTCTCCACTTCATCTTTCTTTTTTGTATTCTTGCATCTCCATTTTTATCCAGTTGATATGTTTTGTCCTTCCTTCCCCGGCTCAGTGCATGTGCACAGCACCCCAATAACTTGGCTAAGTTTGGGCCTATAAAGGGTTATTTAGTTGCAAGGAGAGAGGGCAAGCTGCTTCTGCAGGGCCTGCCAGAAGGTTACAATACCGGTGCCTCCTAAGCTACACAGAATACAAGGACACACACACAGAGAGAGAGAGAGAGAGAGAGAGATTAATGCGTTTCAGAACGAGGCTGAAAATACATCATATCATCTTTAATGGGTACACATTTCTGCAGCCGTAAATCAGCATTTATAAATAGAAAAAACGGGTGAAATATGGGGTTGTATATTCCTCTCAATGACACTTTTACAAGCCCTCCCTGCAGTATAAAGGCATTGATTGCTATTTCAAAGTACCACGTTAGACCCAATACTGAGTACAACCAGCTGTCACAGTGGAGAGAGAGAGAGAGAGAGAGAGAGAAGGAAAGCGAGAGAGAGAGAGAGAGATAAGGAAAGCAAGAGAGAGAGAAGGAAAGCAAGAGAGAGAGAGAGAAGGAAAGGGAGAGAGAGAGAGAGAGAGAAGGAAAGCGAGAGAGAGAGAGAGAGAGAGAAGGAAAGCGAGAGAGAGAGAGAGAGAGAAAGCAAGAGAGAGCGAGAGAAGGAAAGCGAGTGAGAGAGAGAGAGAGAAGGAAAGCGAGAGGGCAGGAGGGAGAGGGAAAGCGAGAGGGCAGGAGGGAAAGGGAAAGCGAGAGAAGGAAAGTGAGAGGGCAGGAGGGAGAGAGGGAGCGGGAGAAGGAAAGCGAGAGGGCAGGAGGGAGAGAGAGCGAGAGAAGGAAGCGAGAGGGCAGGAGGAAGAGAGAAAGCGAGAGAAGGAAAGTGAGAGGGCAGGAGGGAAGAGAAAGAGAGCGAGAGAAGGAAGCGAGAGGGAGGGAGAGGGTAGAGTGGACTTATGGCTCTGGCAAATTTGGGGCCTTTTTTCAGAGCCGTTCAGAGAGTCAAATTATTGGACTGACAGCCCATCCCTTTGGTGAAGGTGAAAATAAGAAAATGAAAAGGTACCATGTGTGTGTGGAGATGAACTATTCCTTCTTGTCTTTGTGTAGCTACTCAGTATATATCTCCTTGTTCTGAGAAACTCTGTTCATCTCTCTCTCTCTCTCCCTCTCTCTCTATCTCTCTCTTGTCTTCTGTGGTGTGTACTTTGTTACTTTTATGAGAGCTTTGAGCTTATGAAGCATGCTATAACTATTTGTGCTTCCACTGTGTGACCTATTCCAGTGCTGCTATAAACCAGGTGTAAGTAACGTGTGTCTCTCTGTGAGCCTGGAGATAGCTAGGCTGATTTCATTATTGTCGATTACACTAGATATGATGGGAAAACACAGAGAACACAGACTATTACTCTTTTCTTATGGAGTTGCTTATGGTCGGTGTCCTTGGTGTTTTTTTCATTATCTGTTGTAAATCAAGGCTCCTGGATTCCGTCTGAGACCTCTCTATCTCTCTTTCTCTCTGTCTCTTTATTTCTCTCTCTCTCACTCCCCCTCTCTTTGTCGCTTTCTCTCTGTCTCTCACTCTCTTGCTCTCACTCTTTCTCCCCCCCCCCTCTCCCTCTTTATCCCCTCCCCCATCTCTCTCTCTCTCTCTGTCTCCCTCATTTCTCTCACTCACTCTCTTGCAGCACTGGTCAGTCTATTAAAACCTATTCTGGACTCTTGCCACCGGCACATCATTTATTTCAGCTGGTGTGGAGAAGAATTATTGTTGCGTAAATCCTCAAGCCTTTTAGGAGATCAAAGTTCCAAGACATAAATCACATTTCCTCCAATAGTCTCAGTCTCTCTCTCACACTCACTCATACCAACACAGAGGGTTGGGGAAAAAAGAGAGAGCATTCACCATGTATGGAGGCGAGGGAGGCTCTGCAGGCCTCCCTAGCTATCGCTCACTTCTTTCTTCAGGCTCATGAGGGAATACTTCAGGCCTCATCCTTTCCTCCCTCCATCTGTCTCTCATTCGTCATTCCTCTGTTTGTACTTTACACCTCCACCGTTCACTCTACTCTCAATCACTCCAACAAAGTACCAGAAACAATCACTCTTCTCTATTTTCTCTGCTTTTGCTCTCTCTCGCTTTTATTTTACAGCACAAATGTTTAACTTCTATCCCTCACCCACAACTCCACTTTCCCCTCCTCATTCTTCCCACTTCTCCCCCTCTATCTCTCCTCTTATCTCACTGCTTTATCTTTGTAATATCCCCGCGTCTCCTAGGAAAAGGTGTTGAAAAGGAGCCAGGGAGGGTGCTGTGGTGGACATGTATCTGTGCAGGCTGGCAGGCTGAATGGACTGGTTTTGTAAAGAGAGATTTACTGGCAGTTTGACCTAAGGGAGAGGAATGGAGGTATTGCACGGCTGGGTCTCAAATGACACCCTACTCCTTATATAGTATACTAATTTTGACCAGAGCCCTATGGACCCTGGTCAAAGTAGTGCACTAAATAGGGAATAGGGTGCCATTTGAGATGGAGCAATGCTGCACAGGATGGATGACTTCTCCTGGTGTCTGGCTGCTCCTTTATTGAGCACTAAATAAAACAAGAAGAGGATTTAAGTCTTCATCAGATCAAGTTTAGGAAAGAGAAAGAACTGAAAATACTGTAATCAAGTGAGGCGGTCTCTTTCTCTTCCTCTGCTGCATGAACTTCGTCCCTTAGGCCAATCCATTACTTGTTTAGGCGCTTTAGAAGCAGCACAGACTAACTCACAGAGTTAATTCCTTTCCTTAGAGTTTCTCACTGCTGGTATTTGTCACCAACCTCAGTCACTTCAGGCATCTCTTTACTGGAATATCCAATTGTATGTGGAATATTTCCCCATTGTGATGAATAATGTGTGTATTTTATTTCCTTTGGAGTTATGATAAATGATTATGTAGTTCCAGTAATGAGTTTTTCTTTTTTGGGATACAAAAATGACTTTCTTATTTCCATTTGATTTAATTCTCTTAAATCACTGCTCTTCATTTTGCAATGAAAACCATTAAACATGAATGGTCTAAATGAGAATGGTGCGGCTTAGAATTGACATTTTCTTGTAGAGTTGAAGCACACTGAGCCTCCATAACACAGTGGAGTGCTGCGTGTTATCATGACATCCCTTCACTGTGCTGTGCTGGGGAGTCTCTGCTGCTTTTTGATGTGTGATCCGGAAAACCTGGCTTGCACCGGTTGGCAGATTGTGTCAGCAAGCAAGGCAGGCATATGTGCAGGGAGACAACATTTAAAAAAGGGGGTTAGTGATAAACTTGTGAAGGATTATCTGCCATTTGCCGGGCCCAGTGATGTGCTATCAAAACGGATTTGGTGGAAATGGAATGGCAGAAAGGAAGATGACAGAAGGGAGGGAACCGGGTGAGGAGGAGGGGGACAAGGGGGAGGGTGTCATACAGGGAGGATTTTGTTTCCTGTTTAATTTCTTGTCTTCCTCTACTGACAGCCTCCTCCCATTAGTTGTGTGTCACTCACATCTGTACTTGCCGAGCAAATACTGTGGAATGATTGGAGCTGTCAGTCAATGTAATTTGTTGCGGAGAGAGAGAGATTTTACCACATTACACCCCATTAACAACCGTGGGATATGCGCGTCAACAGCAACCTTGGGAAAATCCTCTGCTTTAACAGCAGACTCGTACATTCCCTCAGTGAAAACAGTTTACTGAGCAAATGTCAAATTGGCTTTTTACCAAATGACCATACAACAGACCACGTATTCACCCTGCACAACCTATTTTTTTTTATTTTACCTTTATTTAACTAGGCAAGTCCGTTAAAAACTCATTCTTATTTTCAATGACGGCCTAGGAACAGTGGGTTAACTCCCTTGTTCAGGTGCAGAACGACAGATTTGTACCTTGCCAGCTCAGGGATTCGATCTTGCAATTTTTCGGTTACTAGTCCAACGCTCTAACCACAAGGCTATCTGCTGACCCTAATTGACAAACAAAAAAAACAAAACAAATGCAAAGTCTTCTCATGCTTTGTTGATTACAAAATGCTTTTGACTAATTTTGGCATGAGGGTCTGCTATACAAAGTGACGGAAAGTGGTGTTGGGGGAAAACATACCACATTATAAAATCCATGTACACAAACAACAGGTGTGCGATTAAAATTGACAGAAAACACACACGTTTCTTTCCTCAGGGCCATGTGCTGAGAGAGGGATGCAGCTTGAACCCCAACATCTTCAACATACTGTCACGAATCCCGCCGAAGATGGTGCCTCTTCCTGTTCGGGTGGCGCTCGGCGGTCGTCGTCGCCGGCCTACTAGCTGCCACCGATCCCCTTTTCTGTTTCATTTAGTTGTGTCTGATTAGTTGCACCTGTTTTGTGTTTAGGTTGTGATTGTGGGCTATATGAAACCCAGTAAGCCCGCTGGCTTTTGTGCTTGTTTCTCTGTTCGTTTTGTGGATGTGATATTTTCTGTATTTCTCCGGACTGTTTGTGTCCTGTTTTTGGGCCGGTCATTGTATGCGCCTGGTGTTTTGGCGTGACCTACTTTTTCCCAGAATAAATACAGTTGTCCTTTACCCTCTGCTCTCTGCACCTGACTCCGCACCCACTACTCCTAGAAGTCTCTCTGCACCTGACTCCGCAACCACTACTCCTAGATGACAGAAGTCGTAACACATATACAGTTGAAGTCGGAAGTTTACATACACTTAGGTTGGAGTCATGAAAACTCATTTTTCAACCACTCCACAAATTTCTTGATAACAAACTATAGTTTTGGCAATTCAGTATTGACATCTACTTTGTGCATGACACAAGTAATTTTTCCAACAATTGTTTACAAACAGATTATTTCACTTTAATTCACAGAATCACAATTCCAGTGGGTCAGAGGATTACATACACTAAGTTGTCTGTGTCATTTAACAGCTTGGAAAATTCCAGAAAATGATGTCATGGCTTTAGAAGCTTCTGATAGGCTAATTAACCGTGCTTCACAGTTGGGATGGTGTTCTTCGGCTTGCAAGCCTACCCCCTTTTCCTCCAAACATAACGATGGTCATTTATGGCCAAACATTTATATTTTTGTTTCATCAGACCAGAGGACATTTCTCCAAAAAGTACGATCTTTGTCCCGATGTGCAGTTGCAATCCATAGTCTGGCTTTTTTATGGCGGTTTTGGAGCAGAGGCTTCTTCCTTGCTGAGCGGCCTTTCAGGTTATGTCGATATAGGACTCGTTTTACTGTGGATATAGATACTTTTGTACCTGTTTCCTCCAGCATCTTCACAAGGTCCTTTGCTGTTGTTTTGGGATTGATTTGCACTTTTCGCATCAAAGTACGTTCATCTCTAGGAGACAGAATGCGTCTCCTTCCTGAGCGATATGAAGGCTGTGTGGTCCCATTGTAACGCTCATCTTCCTCCTCTTCTGAGAAGGAGTAGCAAGGATCGGAGGACTAATGCGCAGCGAGGTACGTGTTCATGATGAATTTATTAAACACAGAACACTAAAACAAAAATAACAAAGAGAATGACACGAAACGAAACAGTCCTGTCTGGTGACATACACAAAGACAGAAAACAATCAGAGACAACTAACGACACCTGCCAGAGTGCGAACTCTGGCCGCAAAACCTGAACCTATAGGGGAGGGTCTGGGTGGGTGTCTGTCCGCGGTGGCGGCTCTGGCGCGGGACGTGGACCCCACTCCACCATAGTCTTTCACCGCCTCTTAACCCGCCTCCGTGGTGCCTTTCGAGGGGCGACCCTCGCCGCAGACCTCTGACTGGGGACCCTAGCAACGGGTCCCGAATGGACGGGAGATTCCGGCAGCACCGGACAGGCGGTAGACTCCGGCAGCTCCGGAGTGAAGGGCGATTTTGGCAGCTCCGGAGTGAAGGGCGATTCCGGCAGCCTAAAAGGACTCGATTCCCAAACCTTCCATAACAACCTCATCACCTACAGAGAGATTAAAGTAGAGAAGAGTCCCCTAAGCAAGCTGGTCATGGGTCTCTGTTCACAAAGGACAGCAACACAATCATGAGAAAACAACAAATATTTACTTGACACATTGGAAAGAATTAACCAACAATGCTATTTGTCCCTAAACAGAGAGTACACAATGGCAGAATACCTGATCACTGTGACTGACCCAAAATGAAGGAAGGCTTTGACTATGTACAGACTCAGTAAGCATAGCCTTGCCGTAGGCAGACCTGGCTCTCAAGAGAAGACAAGGCTATGTGCACAGAAATGTTACTTACTACTTCTATCTACTGTCTATTTACTACTTCTATCTACCGTCTATTTTATTTCCAATGCTGAGAGAGAGAGATAGAGAGAGAGAGAGAGAGAGAGAGAGAACAAAACACACCACCTAGATTATTTAGCACTGGAGGAATATTACAGCTTGACTTTGTCCTCAAACACTCAACTCCAGAGGCCAAGCCAAGGGCAGGATAGAATAGCGAGTGCAGTTGCCAATTTAGTCATTCTATTTAGCCTTTTTCATTCTGAGATACAATATGTTGTTTTGTGTTGAGGCTTATCTCTAAATTCATCTGACAATCAGGTATTTTACAAATATTGAACTGAATGAAAACTGGACATTATATATCATCAAAACATGGAGCTCTGATTGAATTATGATCATTTGAATGGAAAGAAACCACATTATTTCAGGCACAAACAAGGTTTTCTTTTCAGTAAAAATGTGTCAGTCCCAAGGCAATAACAGCATAATTGACTCAGCCCAGCTCTTTTGACCTTGTCAAAATATCCTTAGTTAGGAACCAATTTACACAGGCAGTTAGGAAAGCGAAGGCTAGATTTTTCAAACATATATTTGCATCCTCTAACACTAACTCCAAAAAGATCTGGTACACTGTAAAGTTCATGGAGAATAAGAGCACCTCCTTCCAGCTGCCCACTGCACTGAGGCTAGGAAACACGTGTCACCACCGATAAATCCACTATAATTGAGGATTTCAATAAGCATTTTTCTACGGCTGGCCATGCTTTCCACCTGGCTATCCCAATCCCAGTCAACAGCCCTCACTACAACTTGCCCAAGCCTCCCCATTTCTCCTTCACCCAAATCCAGATAGCTGATATTCTGAAAGAGCTGCAAAATATGGACCCCTACAAATCAGCAGGGCTAGACAATCTGGACCGTCTCTTCCTAAAATTATCAGCCAAAATTGTTGCAACCCCTATTACTAGCTTGGTCAACCTCTCTTACATATCGTCTGAGATCCCCAAAGATTGGAAAGCTGCCGCAGTCATCCCGCTCTTCAAAGGGGGAGACACTCTAGACCCAAACTGCTACAGACCTATATCTATCCTATCTTTCTAAGATCTTCGAAAGCCAAGTTAACAAACAGATCACCGACCATTTCGAATCCCACCGTACCTTCTCCGCTATGCAATCTGGTTTCCAAGCTGGTCATGGGTGCACCTCAGGTCCTAAACGATATCATAACCGCCATCGATAAGAGACAATACTGTGCAGCTGTATTCATCGACCTGGCCAAGGCTTTCGACTCTGTCAATCACCATATTCTTATCGGCAGACTCAACAGCCTTGGATACTCAAATGACTGCCTAGCCTCTGACAGAGTTCATTGTGTCAAATCGGAGGGCCTGTTGTCCGCACCTCTGTCAGTCTCTATGGGGGTGCCACAGGGTTCAATTCTCGGGCCGCCTCTTTTCTCTGTATACATCAATGATGTCACTCTTGCTGCTGGTGATTCTCTGATCCACATCTACGCAGACGACACCATTCTGTATACTTCTCGCTCTTCTTTGGACAAAGTGCTAACTAACCTCCAGACGAGCTTCAATGCCATACAACTCTCTTTCCGTGGCCTCCAACTGCTCTTAAATATAAGCAAAGCTAAATGCATGCTCTTCAACCTATCGCTGCCCACACCTACCCACCTGTCCAGCATCAGTACTCTGGACTGTTCTGACTTAGAATATGTGGACAACTACAAATACCGAGGTGTCTGGTTAGACTGTAAACTCTCCTTCCAGACTCACATTAAGCATCTCCAATCCAAAATTAAATCTAGAATTGGCTGCCTATTTCGCAACAAAGCATCCTTCACTCATGCTGCCAAACATACCCTAGTAAAACTGTCTATCCTACCGATGCTTGACTTCGGCGATGTCATTTACAAAATAGCCTTCAACACTCTACTCAGCAAATTGGATGCAGTCTATCACAGTGCCATCCATTTTGTCACCAAAGCCCCATATAGTACCCACCACTGCGACCTGTATGCTCTCGTTGGCTGACCCTCGCTTTATATCTGTTGCCAAACCCACTGGCTCCAGGTCATCTATAAGTCGTTGCTAGGCAAATTAAACCCCAGTGTTTCATTTGCCATACTGTAATAATTTTGCCACCATGGCCTATTTTTTGCCTCACCCCCCTTATCCTACCTCATTTGCACACACTGCATATAAACTTTCTCTGTATTATTGACTGTATGTTTGTTTATTCCATGTGTAACTCTGTGTTGTTGCTTGTGTCGCACTGCTTTGCTTTATCTTGGCCAGGTCACAGTTGCTCTCAGCTAGCCTACCTGGTTGAATAAAGGAACTAGCCTACCTGGTTGAATAAAGGAACTAGCCTACCTGGTTGAATAAAGGAACTAGCCTACCTGGTTGAATAAAGGAACTAGCCTACCTGGTTGAATAAAGGAACTAGCCTACCTGGTTGAATAAAGGAACTAGCCTACCTGGTTGAATAAAGGAACTAGCCTACCTGGTTGAATAAAGGTGAATAAAGGTGAAATAAAAAATTCAATAATAATAAAAAATCCTCTTCAGCCAAATACCCCATTGTGCTAAAGTTGCTACCTCACTTACAAGCTAATATCCTCATTCCAGACTGCTGACTAGTAGTCTCAGGATGTTTAAAGGGAGGTGTGACTTGAGGCACCTTGGCTCATCAAAATTACTTCACAAGTTTCTTAAACTGCCACTTTCAGCGTGCTGGGTTATTGAGAACTTGAGGTGATTTTATAGCACCCAGCTGGCTCCTGCTTATTCAGGGAGTTGGTTAGAAAAATACCCCCTAGGTGTGAACTGGAGCCTAGGGGTCTCACGTGGCTAATGCTATAGGCTTCTGGACTGTCAATGGATGGGATAGTAGACAAGTAGCAACAGTAGTGCATGGGTGTGGTGGATACAGCTGATGTACGATTGGCAGTTAGAGTTTGAGAGTTGCAGAGAACCTACTTGTTTAATGTAATATTAGTGTAATACTTTTTTCCTTGCGGTCTGTTGGCTCTCTTTACAAGAACAGGGAGAATAGCTCACAAACTCTTTCTTTGCAGAGTGAAACACTGTAAAAGAGACAGATAGAGGGAGGAATAAAGGGAGGGACATGAAGGTGTAATTCATGTTTCACAAACCCAATCCCTCTCCTCAGGGGCATACACATTCATATTTCCCCCCCATTTTTTTCTCTCTCTCCATCAAATGAAATGATACTTTTCTCCTCTCTTTTTCTCTCCCCTCTCTGTCACTCTATTCTCTTTGTCGGAACTTGGAGGACTAGGGTGTGAGGCGAAGGAAGGGAGGGCTGGCATGTTGTGGCTGTGGTTGCAGACTTCTGAGAGGGAGAGACCCTCAGGTTTCACTGATAGATTGTCTGTCTGTCTGTCACCCCGAGGCGACAGGGAGATGTCAGCGTGTGTCAGGGCCTGTCTGTCATCTCAGCACTGTCATCGCAGCTCTGCCACGGCTCCATTGCGGCTCTGTCACTCTGAGTTTCCTCCACGCCTGTGATCTGAGAGGCTCAGACAATGCAACTGCTCTGCACTCGGCTCACCTCACCACTCCTGCTCAGCTCCCCTCACAGTGCGGTGATACGATACCTACCTGTTGCATGACACAACAGAGGTCAAGGTGTCTGTTATGTTTTATTTATTTATTTTTCTCAGGTGTGTTGTTGCGGTTGCCTATGTATGAAAGCCAATGTGGAGTGTGAGTCTGTCAGGGTGTGAGCGAGCCGACACAGGTGCTGTGTGTTTGAGTGACAGTGTGAGTGAGGTGCAGCCAGGCGGCTTCTCTTTGTAAGAAGTGCTGCCTACCTTCTCTTCCAACAAGTCCCTCCCGGCAACAAACTGTCATGGCTGACAGCTTCCACAAAGGAAGAATTGAACAAAAGTTTAAGAGATGAAATTAAAGCATAGAAGGGAACCTGACAGAACCTAGAGAAGAGGCATTGTCCTTGGGGGAAATTTATCTGTGAGAACAGGCTTTGATCACTGGAGGATGAAAAGGAGGATGAGAAGGGGAGAGCCCATTGAAAACAATGGAGGGAAGAAACCAGACCTGCAATTACTCTCCTCTCAGTGACTCAGGCAGGCCAGAGGAAACCACAACACTCTACATTACACAACCTGGAAGGTCAAGGTTTAGACATCCTTGACGCTGTTGGTTGTGTAGCAGGGCATGTTGAGTGGTGACAGTTGTGGTAACTGTATGTTCTTCTAGGGTGTGTTTCGTCCTGTGGTAATCAATGCTTTGTAAAAACAAAAGATTGAGCAAATGTAAAAAGACAGATGAAATGTAGCCACAGCATTGAAGTAAAAAGACAAAAACACCTTTCGAAGAGGAAAACAACAAAACTAAGGAGTGTCGGAAAAGAGAAGCATCACCGCACAGGGTGAAGATTTAAATACATGAAGGAGAATGAACTGAGCAAGAGAGAAAGAGGGGAGGGGTGGTTGAAGGTGGGTGGAGGAGGGGGTGGAGGGGTGGAGATAATCACCTTTATTTTGTGATTCGGAGGAGAGGAGAGGTTGACAGGGCACCGCCCCAGCTTTCTATAGAGGTAAAGATGAGTGCAGCTCCATTGCCCCACTATGGTCCACTTTGATAGACAAAGCAGCCCAGTGAAGGGGAACTTCATGCTGGCAGAATCTGAGGAGACTGTTTACAGAAGAGCTTGTCTGATGTAGGCCCTGTTCCCCTTGTATGAGAAACAGTGGAGGGAGCCCTGCTTTGATGTCTCTTTCTTTCTGCTTCTCTCTCTTTCTCTTCCTGTTTTTTCCTTCAATTTCAAGAGACTCAACAAGTAAGCATTTTTCGCGTTAAATCTGCTAGGTGATTGAGATGCATTCGTTACAGGTTTTATTCCGTTTACATTGGATTTAGAAAAGAGTGGAATTCTGTTAGAATATTAACTGAAGTGATAGTAGAAATGGTCTTACAAAGACAAAACAGAGGGAGAATAGAGAGGTTACCTACAGGTGTGTGTGTGTGTGTGTGTGTGTGTGTGTGTGTGTGTGTGTGTGTGTGTGTGTGTGTGTGTGTGTGTGTGTGTGTGTGTGTGTGTGTGTGTGTGTGTGTGTGTGTGTGTGTGTGTGTGTGCATACACGTCCATATCCGTGCATGCGTGTGTTTGTGTACATTCGCGTGTGTGTGTGTGCTCTGACCAGGACAAAAAGGTCCTGTCAACAGCATGGCTGCTTTAATGTGACATTTTAACGTGGCCTGCCAGTGCCAATAACCCACCTCAAGCAGCACGTGTGTGCATATTTATGAGAGTCCATAACTTCAGCCCCATCGTAAAAATCTCCACTTATGCTGGGAACTGTTGAGTGTGTTCATAAACCATTGAGAAAGCTTTTCCCCCTTTCACTACCTGGGGTAGATTGGTGAGTATGTTCAGGAGAGGAGATGGCAGAAAATATAATGATCAATGTTCTAGCTGAAAAACATGGAGCACATTCATAATATTGTGAACCTGATTGATTCTGTGTCAATTTATCTCTTATTTTGCTTTAATCTATGCTGAGTCCCATCTGGCACCCTATTACATATACTGAACTACTTTAGACCAGATCTCCTAACTAGTGCACCCTACAGGGGATAGTGTGCTATTTGGGATGGAGCCTACAGTATGTACTCATCTATAGAGGAGTTATTGTGTTTCTCCTACAAGGCGCTTAATGTAAATGAAGGGTGAATACATTTATCCATAAAGGAGTTATTCTATACACAGTATTACAATGTTGCAGGATAATAAAATGTATTTTCTCCAATTGTTTACTCTTGCCTCTGCACTACCTATGGAGGCTTTAATCACAAGGGACAATCAGGTATTTTCTTTATACACTGAATACAAATATAAACGTAAAGTGTTGGTCCCATGTTTCATGATCTGAAATAAAAGATCCCAGAAATGTTCCAAACGCACAAAGAGCTTCTTTCTCTCAAATTTTGTGCACACAATTTGTTTACATCCCTGTTAGTGAGCATTTCTCCTTGCCAAGATAATCCATCCACCTGACAGGTGTGACATATCACAAAGCTGATTAAACAGCATGATCATTACACAGATTCATCACCGCGGGATAGTCTTGAGACCAGCCAGATAATTCAACTGAAGAAATTCTGCATAAACTGTCAGAACCCGTCTCAGGGAAGCTCATCTGCATGCATGTTATCCTCCCCAGGGTCTTATCCGACTTCAGTGGACAACGAACAGAACTGCATTTTATTGAAGGCAATTTGAATGCACAGAGATACCGTGACAAGATCCTAAGGCCCATTGTCGTGCCATTCATCTGCCTTCTTCACCTCATGTTTCAGCATGATAATGCATGGCCCCATGTCACAAGGATCTGTACACAATTATTGGAAGCTGAAAATATCCCAGTTCTTCATTGGCCTGCATACTCACCAGACATGTTTCCCATTGAGCATGTTTGGGATGCTCTGGATAGATGTGTACGACAGCGTGTTTCAGTTCCCGCAAATATCCAGGAACTTCGCACAACCATTGAAGAGGAGTGGGACAACATTCCACAGTCCACAATCAACAGCCTGATCAACTCTATTTGAATTAGATGTTGTGCTGCATGAAGCACATGGTGGTCACACCAGATACTGTCTGGTTTTATGATCCAACGCCCCTACCTTTTCTTTAAGGTATCTGTGACCAACAATGGCATATCTGTATTCCCAGTCATGTGAAATCCATAGATTATGGCCCAATTTATTTATTTCAATTGACTGATTTCCTTACATGAAGTGTAACTCATTAAAATCTTTGAAAGTGTTGAATGTTGCATTTATATTTTTGTTCAGTGTAGTTTTTTCAACTGTCTCAGCATTATATGCATCCCAAATGGAACACTATCCCCTGTATAGTGCACTAATTCTGACTAGTGGCCATTGTCTTTTCTGGTGATCCATTGTACCATTGGACATTTGCTCCTGCTGTAACCGTCAAAAAAAGCCATATTACAACCTATGTGTTGCGATAATTGTGTTGTTTGCTCTATAACCTGTTAGTTCATATGCATTGCAACTGTGATATATAGGCCTAAAAACAGATACAATTAGAAGATACAGTGGCAAAATAAATTCAACCACACCTTTGTGATTTAGTCCAATCAATGTAAGCTAAATATGATATGGCTGTCCATGGTTCTGATTTCTGTGTGTGCGCACGTGTGTGCACGTGTGTGTTTGCGTGCAAGTAGAAAACATGTTGACTCGAACCTACTTGTAAAGAAACGCCAATGCCATCCTCTCTTTCAAACGGTCTATCACTCTGTCATACAGTAGACGCTTTTAATTTTTGTTGTCCTAGGCTACCTGGCTAAAATAACTTCCATTCATGGACAACGTTAGCTGGTTAACATTAGCCTTCTACATCTACAGCTACATACTGAACTTCAATTCTCTCGGGCCGGAGGCACAACAATGTATGAATTAATGGAAGGATCAGAATCCCTGTTATAATCATTGGCCAGTACAGAGAATTAAGTAAAACCACAAGTCCAAATTTCTATCCATGGCTAATTTAGGAAAGGCACAATTTTAGCTAGCTAGCTAGTTAGCCACTGGAGGATAACAACACAACGAGATGCAACAATTCAAGTTTTTCTGTCAATGATGTATACCCTCAAAGGGATTTGATAGTAGTTACGTCAAAATCCAAGCTGGATTCCATTGACACTCTTTTTTTGGTGAGCCAGGACCATTCACAGTTGAGCACGCTCAGTTTAGCTCAACGCTATACTTTTTTTTATCAGGGGAGGCCAAGTGCTCAACTTGCTTCCCTTGCCTTCAATGCTACGGGCGGCAACGATGTCATACTGGTTTGGACCAGACAGCATCAGTTAGATGGCATACACGTAGAGAGACAGAGGGGCGCTGTTTTTCTCGCTCGGATGCTTTCTCCCGTGAGATACATTCAGCCTCTTGCAAATTGAAGGAAGATTATGACACAGAGACAAATGAGACAAAAGATCATTTGAGTTTTTTTAGTTTTCTTGGTCAATTCTTTTGGGGAAACCTGGCTTTTTTTTATTGAACCTTTATTTAACTAGGCAAGTCAGTTAAGAACAAATTCTTATTTACAATGACAGCCTACACCGGCCAAACCCGGACAATGCTGGACCAGTTGTGCGCCGCCCTATGGACTCCCAATCACAACCGGATGTGATGCAGCCTGGATTCCCTCGGCATCCATGAATACAGACTACTGATGCTGGGTTTCTTTCCTTCTTGGTCTAGTAGGCCTGTTGACGTGCCGAGAGGAGTTTATTGGAGCTGGGAGCCGGGAGCACCGAAGGGCATGCACACAAACAAACACACACACTTCATGACAAAGTGAAATAGAGGGGAAATGACACACAGCGTATTTTCATAAATCTCCCTGCCTGTTGGCATAGTAGCTCTGTGCTGTCAGCAGGTTGTCTCCTTAGTTTAACCATCAGACACACATGAACCAGACAACACACTGTGCCTTGCATACAGGATGGACAGAGTGAGAGAGCTCATCCACGGGTTGCTTGGGGGAAGTGGGATATGAATGGCTACAAAATCAGGTTCTTCAGTTTGGAAAAACAGAGGGTTTAAACTCTCATTCTCTCAAATGATTCATTTCTTAACAAAAGAGCTCCAACTCCTACTGTTCCTGAGTCATTTCACTCTATTGGAGGAGAAATGATTTCGACTGCTGCAGTGTAATAGGCCTACTCTCCCCCCTCCTTTTTGTCTTTCATATCGCCACAGTTTACCTTCCTCAATGCTAGAAGCACAGAGCGATTGGCTGCATACACTTTTCCAGTGAACTTATTAAGTAACTGCAGGGCCACTACCACCGACATGGTTTCCTCACAGTGGGACAGATTGGTAGACTAGACTCATGACATGGCTTCAAATGGAAGACAAGAGGGAGATCAGACATGTGACTCAGTATGAAGAGGTCACAAGGGCTGGTTTGTCCCCATTTCCCTTCCCTTCCCTTCCCTCCCCCCACCGCCATCTCCCTCACCAACACTAATTGTAAACATATGATCGACACTGCTGCTGCAGATGTGGACAGCCTCCACTCCCCCATTACGCCCAGTTCCAGGATGTGCCCCAAATGGTATCCTATTCCTTATATGGTGCACTATTTTTGACCTTTTGGACCCTGGTCAAAAGTAGGGAATAGGGTACTAGGGAATAGGGTGCTATTTTGGACACAGCCCCAGTGAGCTGCCTCTATCTAGCCAGAATCCAAACAGAAATATGAAGAAAGGGCTTGTTTAGAGCGCTACAGGGGGGTGGCTCAAATTGAAAGTGACAGCTTGCCATAATATGGCACCTGTAATGTGATTAGGCCAGCATGGCACTATTTCTATAAACCCAGAGAGCACTACTCAGACTGGTTGGGCCTACATCCCAAATGGCACCCTATTCCCTATGTAATGCACTACTTTTGACCAGAACCCCATAAACCCTGGGAATGCCAAACATACTCAATCTCTTACCACTAAAAGGGGATAAAAGGATGTTTTTTTCCCCACAATTTTGTTTATCTTGCAATGCTTCATGCTTTGAGAAGAATTGAGATTATGTTTTAGTTGAATCATAACTCCCAGAGGGGAATTGCAAAAACATTTGGACGAGGGGAGGTTTGACTGGGTTTAGTACATTGTGAGCCAACAACAGAGAGGAAGGAGAGAGGGAAGTAGAGTACTATGGGAAAAGGTTTAGGTCAGGCATTATCAGAAGACATGCTGGTCCGAGTCACTATGTCAGTGCCTGCGACGTGAATGAGAAATTACATGACAATGATATCACCAATGTGAGGTTTCTCATTGTGAAATGGAGCTGATCTTACATCTCATGAAGTTGAAACTCATTGGTATTATATAAACAATATTAGGAGGGTGTTCTTAATGTTTTGTACACTCGGTGGAGATACTATTTGATTTGAAAAGGTATGTAGTTGAGGATGGGAAAAACATAAATAGTGAAATTAATGCAGGGTGGGAGAGATAATATATGCCATTTTGCAGGCACTTTTACCCAAAGTGACTTACAGTCATGTGTGCATACGTATATTAAGTATGGGTGATACTGGGAATCAAACCCACCACCCTGACGATGCAAGCACCATACTCTACCAACTGAGCCATACAGGGAGGGAGGACAAGGACATACAGGGATGGTGGGAGTCCATGGATGGAGGGCTGGATAGTTTGTATCCCTTTCCTGTAGTCAAATGACTAGTGGCCTCATAGGTGGAAAGTTATATATTTCATAACTTCATAATTAATAAACGTGTTTTTTTTTAAAGACGGAAATCTGGTGTTTCTACGTCACACGGTTTTGTTATATTTCAGTCTTCTTGTATGTATATAAAGTGTAATATTGGGATGCAAACTCAAAATGTAATACATCATATCTGACATGGTACAGGTATCTTATTTTTTAAAGTCCATAACCATGTGTGTGAGGTGTATACTTTGCTTTCAAATTAGATTTGTTTAAGTCTACCAAGAAACACTCTGTGTGACCCTGATTTAGCCCACTGCAGTAAAAGGTTTAAAGTAGAACTGAGCGACTGGAAAGAGTATGGGGAATATAGGGAGAGAGAGCATTGCAAAAAAGTGAGAGACAGAATGGACCTTGGCGCTAAAACCAGCAGGAAATTCAACAGAAATTCTTCAAAAGTCTGAGGCTGACAGTGAAAAATTGTCAAATTATAAAATTGAGCTGGTGAAATAAAAATAGGAATTATTATAGTTGGCACGCACGAGGGAAGCAAGAGCCCAGGGCTGCATTTCCAAATGAGCCATCACCGATTTGAGAGATCTGGGCTTCAGCTATGATTTAGTGTGGAAGGAGAGTGCATGAGTACTCTAACCTTCACAATTCAGTTTTTTACCCCAGGAATTCCCTGACTATCACTCTAGCGATGACAGGATGAAAGAAGGGGAAAGGGGGACTGACGGACTTGAGCATGAACTTCGCTGGGCTAGGAAACGAAGGGATGGCAAACAGCAGCATGAGAGGGTATTGGGACTGTGTTGCACTGCCAAACACAGTCAAATTGAAAAGCCTTGTAATTCCTCAACTGTGTTTAAAAATGTGTCAACGAGCAGGGAGATAGAGTAATGTTACCACCTCTCCTTGCCTTTTGCCCCTTTTATATTCCTCCCTCTCCCTCCAAACTGAAATGTGAACAAGTCTTTATTTGTATTATTACGCCGTGCCAGATGCCAAAGCATACAGCATGTGGATCACCACAAAAGCATGTATGTTAGCCATCATTCTCCCCCTGTACCCCCAACTAAGTAGATTAATGAGTGACTCCATCTCCCTCTATCTCCTCTTGCTCCCTCTTTCTTCCCTTGGATTTGAGTTAAAGAAAAGCCTGTCAAGGGGAATCAAGTAAAGCCAAAGACACCCGTTGAGCATATGTGACAGGCAGAAAGCAGCTAAAATGGCCTGATAATGAAACTAATAATGGTGTGCGTAAGCATAATTGACCAATGCTGGCTGGGGAGTATTGAGAAAGGGAGCCATTTGAGACGCAGAGGATGAGATGGAACAGAAGGGAAGATGGAGTGGCTCTAAGACCGGCTGTCTCTCTGTGGCCCAGCCCCGACCTGTGTCTACCACTACCTCTACCCAGCCCCGACCTGTATCTACCTCTACCTCTACCCAGCCCCGACCTGTATCTACCTCTACCTCTACCCAGCCCCGACCTGTATCTACCTCTACCTCTACCCAGCCCCGACCTGTGTCTACCACTACCTCTACCCAGCCCCGACCTGTATCTACCACTACCTCTACCCAGCCCCGACATGTGTCTACCACTACCTCTACCCAGCCCCGATCTGTGTCTACCACTACCTCTACCCAGCCCCGACCTGTATCTACCTCTACCTCTACCCAGCCCGACCTGTATCTACCTCTACCTCTACCCAGCCCCGACCTGTATCTACCTCTACCTCTACCCAGCCCCGACCTGTGTCTACCACTACCTCTACCCAGCCCCGACCTGTGTCTACCACTACCTCTACCCAGCCCCGACCTGTATCTACCTCTACCTCTACCCAGCCCCGACCTGTATCTACCTCTACCTCTACCCAGCCCCGACCTGTGTCTACCTCTACCTCTACCCAGCCCCGACATGTATCTACCTCTACCTCTACCCAGCCCCGAAATGTATCTACCACTACCTCTACCCAGCCCCGACCTGTATCTACCTCTACCTCTACCCAGCCCCGACCTGTATCTACCACTACCTCTACCCAGCCCCGACCTGTATCTACCTCTACCTCTACCCAGCCCCGACCTGTATCTACCACTACCTCTACCCAGCCCCGACCTGTATCTACCTCTACCCAGTCCCGGCATGTATCTACCTCTACCCAGCCCCAACCTGTATCTACCTCTACTCAGCCCAGCCCCGACCTGTATCTACCTCCACCCAGCACTGACCTGTATCTACCTCTACCCGGCCCCGACCTGTATCTACCTCTACCCAGCCACGACCTGTATCTACCACTACTCAGCCACGACCTGTATCTACCTCTACCTCTACCCAGCCACGACCTGTATCTACCACTACCTCTACCCAGCCACGACCTGTATCTACCACTACCTCTACCCAGCCCCGACCTGTATCTACCTCTACCCAGCCCCGACCTGTATCTACCACTACCTCTACCCAGCCACGACCTGTATCTACCTCTACCACTACCCAGCCACGACCTGTATCTACCTCTACCACTACCCAGCCACGACCTGTATCTACCACTATCTCTACCCAGCCACGACCTGTATCTACCTCTACCACTACCCAGCCACGACCTGTATCTACCTCTACCTCTACCCAGCCCCGACCTGTATCTACCTCTACCCAGCCTGACATGTATCTACCACTACCTCTACCCAGCCACGACCTGTATCTACCTCTACCTCTACCCAGCCCCGACCTGTATCTACCACTACCCAGCCACGACCTGTATCAACCTCTACCTCTACCCAGCCACGACCTGTATCTACCACTACCTCTACCCAGCCCCGATCTGTATCTACCACTACCTCTACCCAGCCCCGACCTGTATCTACCACTACCTCTACCCAGCCCCGACCTGTATCTACCTCTACCTCTACCCAGCCCCGATCTGTATCTACCGCTACCTCTACCCAGCCCCGACCTGTATCTACCTCTACCTCTACCCAGCCCCGACCTGTATCTACCTCTACTTCTATCCAGCTCCGACCTGTATCTACCTCTACCTCTATCCAGCTCCGACCTGTATCTACCGCTACCTCTATCCAGCTCCGACCTGTATCTACCTCTACCTCTACCCAGCCCCGACCTGTATCTACCTCTACCTCTACCCAGCCCCGACCTGTATCTACCTCTACCTCTACCCAGCCCCGACCTGTATCTACCTCTACCTCTACCCAGCCCCGACCTGTATCTACCACTACCTCTACCCAGCCCCGATCTGTATCTACCGCTACCTCTACCCAGCCCCGACCTGTATCTACCTCTACCCAGCCCCGACCTGTATCTGCTATACCCAGCCCCGACCACTACCTCTACCCACCCACCTGTATCTACCTCTACCCAGCCCCGACCTGTATCTACCTCTACCACTACCCAGCCACGACCTGTATCTACCTCTACCACTACCCAGCCACGACCTGTATCTACCACTACCTCTACCCAGCCACGACCTGTATCTACCTCTACCACTACCCAGCCACGACCTGTATCTACCTCTACCTCTTCCCAGCTCCGACCTGTATCTACCTCTACCCAGCCCCGACCTGTATCTACCACTACCTCTACCCAGCCCCGATCTGTATCTACCGCTACCTCTATCCAGCTCCAACATGTATCTACCTCTACCTCTACCCAGCCCCGACCTGTATCTACCTCTACCTCTACCCAGCCCCGACCTGTATCTACCTCTACCCAGCCCCGACCTGTATCTACCACTACCTCTATCCAGCTCCGACCTGTATCTACCTCTACCTCTACCCAGCCCCGACCTGTATCTACCTCTACCTCTACCCAGCCCCGACCTGTATCTACCACTACCTCTACCCAGCCCCGATCTGTATCTACCGCTACCTCTACCCAGCCCCGACCTGTATCTACCTCTACCTCTACCCAGCCCCGACCTGTATCTACCTCTACTTCTATCCAGCTCCGACCTGTATCTACCTCTACCTCTATCCAGCTCCGACCTGTATCTACCGCTACCTCTATCCAGCTCCGACCTGTATCTACCTCTACCTCTACCCAGCCCCGACCTGTATCTACCTCTACCTCTACCCAGCCCCGACCTGTATCTACCTCTACCTCTACCCAGCCCCGACCTGTATCTACCTCTACCTCTACCCAGCCCCGACCTGTATCTACCACTACCTCTACCCAGCCCCGATCTGTATCTACCGCTACCTCTACCCAGCCCCGACCTGTATCTACCTCTACCCAGCCCCGACCTGTATCTACCGCTACCTCTACCCAGCCCCGACCTGTATCTACCTCTACCTCTACCCAGCCCGACCTGTATCTACCTCTACCCAGCCCCGACCTGTATCTACCACTACCTCTATCCAGCTCCAACATGTATCTACCTCTATCCAGCCCCGACCTGTATCTACCTCTACCTCTACCCAGCCCCGACCTGTATCTACCTCAACCCAGCCCCGACCTGTATCTACCTCTACCTCTACCCAGCCCCGACCTGTATCTACCTCTACCTCTACCCAGCCCCGACCTGTATCTACCACTACCTCTACCCAGCCCGACCTGTATCTACCACTACCTCTACCCAGCCCCGACCTGTATCTACCTCTACCTCTACCCAGCCCCGACCTGTATCTACCACTACCTCTACCCAGCCCCGACCTGTATCTACCACTACCTCTACCCAGCCCCGACCTGTATCTACCACTACCCAGCCCCGACCTGTATCTACCACTACCTCTACCCAGCCCCGACCTGTATCTACCTCTACCACTACCCAGCCCCGACCTGTATCTACCACTACCTCTACCCAGCCCTGACCTGTATCTACCACTACCTCTACCCAGCCCCGATCTGTATCTACCACTACTCAGCCACGACCTGTATCTACCACTACCTCTATCCAGCTCCAACATGTATCTACCTCTACCTCTACCCAGCCCCGACCTGTATCTACCTCTACCTCTACCCAGCCCCGACCTGTATCTACCTCTACCTCTACCCAGCCCCGACCTGTATCTACCACTACCTCTACCCAGCCCCGACCTGTATCTACCTCTACCTCTACCCAGCCCCGACCTGTATCTACCTCTACCTCTACCCAGCCCCGACCTGTATCTACCTCTACCTCTACCCAGCCCCGACCTGTATCTACCTCTACCCAGTCCCGGCATGTATCTACCTCTACCTCTACCCAGCCCCGACCTGTATCTACCACTACCTCTATCCAGCTCCAACATGTATCTACCACTACCTCTACCCAGCCCCGACCTGTATCTACCACTACCTCTATCCAGCTCCAACATGTATCTACCACTACCTCTACCCAGCCCCGATCTGTATCTACCACTACCTCTACCCAGCCCCGACCTGTATCTACCACTACCTCTACCCAGCCCCGATCTGTATCTACCACTACTCAGCCACGACCTGTATCTACCACTACCTCTACCCAGCCACGACCTGTATCTACCTCTACCCAGTCCCGGCATGTATCTACCTCTACCTCTACCCAGCCACGACCTGTATCTACCACTACCTCTACCCAGCCACGACCTGTATCTACCTCTACCCAGTCCCGGCATGTTTCTACCTCTACCTCTACCCAGCCCCGACCTGTATCTACCACTACCTCTATCCAGCTCCAACATGTATCTACCACTACCTCTACCCAGCCCCGATCTGTATCTACCTCTACCCAGCCCCGATCTGTATCTACCTCTACCTCTACCCAGCCCCGACCTGTATCTACCTCTACCTCTACCCAGCCCCGACCTGTATCTACCTCTACCTCTACCCAGCCCCGACCTGTATCTACCACTACCTCTACCCAGCCCCGATCTGTATCTACCACTACCTCTACCCAGCCCCGATCTGTATCTACCTCTACCCAGCCCCGATCTGTATCTACCACTACCTCTACCCAGCCCCGACCTGTATCTACCACTACCTCTACCCAGCCCCGACCTGTATCTACCACTACTTCTATCCAGCTCCAACATGTATCTACCTCTACCCAGCCCCGACCTGTATCTACCACTACCTCTATCCAGCTCCAACATGTATCTACCTCTACCTCTACCCAGCCCCGACCTGTATCTACCTCTACCTCTACCCAGCCCCGACCTGTGTCTACCACTACCTCTATCCAGCTCCAACATGTATCTACCTCTACCCAGCCCCGACCTGTATCTACCGCTACCTCTATCCAGCTCCAACATGTATCTACCTCTTCCCAGCTCCGACCTGTATCTACCTCTACCTCTACCCAGCCCCGACCTGTGTCTACCACTACCTCTACACAGCCCCGACCTGTATCTACCACTACCTCTACCCAGCCCCGACCTGTATCTACCTCTACCCATCCCTGTGCCTGCCTCTACCTCTACTCAGCCCTGTGCCCGCCTCTACCTCTACCCAGCCCTGTGCCTGCCTCTACCTCTATCAATCCCTGTGCCTGCCTCTACCTCTACCCAGCCCTGTCCCTGCCTCTACCTCTACCCAAACCTGTGTCTGCCTCTACATCTACCCAGCCCTGTGCCTGCCTCTACCTCTACCCAGCCCTGTGCCTGCCTCTACCTCTACCTCTACCCAGCCCTGTCCCTGTGCAAGTGCATATGTGTGCGTGTGCGTGTGTGTCTCTGAACAGGGGAGTAAAGCCATCAGGACCAATACCGTTTCAGGACAGAGGCAGGTAGTGTGGGCTCTGTGCCATGGCTATCAGCCACCTCATCAAAGTCACTTTCCCAAACTAATAGTGACTCACATTTGCCCCTGGCCGCCCGGCTTATGTTACAGTACCAGTCAAAGGGATAATGGCCTCATAATTGGAGTTTGGTGTTTGAGATTAAATCAGGCTAACTTAACCTGTGCCTCCCTCCCTCTCTCTGTTTGGTTGGTTGGATTACTGCTTGCCGAGCAGTGGAGGGAGGCTGGGTGGGAAAGGAGCCTAGACAATTGCATCACCAGATGAGAAACACGTGGGTGGGGAGGGAAATGGATCTCCATGTTTGGTTTTTCAAGTTCAGAGCTTTCTCTCCTTCACTCTCTCTCTCATAATTTACAGTGCCCCCCCCCCTCTCAATTCAATGGGCTTTATTGGTATGGGAAACATACTGTATGTTTACATTGCCAAAGCAAGTGAAACAGACAATAAACAAAAGTGAAATAAACAATCAGAAATGAACTGTAAACATTACACTCTCTCTCTCTCTCTAACTTGCAGGGCACAGTGTGCTGTCCCTGTGTGTTTGCTTGTTTATGTGTGTCTGATGGTTGAACTAAGGAGACAGCCCGCTGACAGGCCCTATGCCAGAGCTACGTATGCCAACAGGCCGGGAGATTTATGAAAATATGCTGTGTGTCATTTCCCCTCTATTGAATGATGTATGTTTGTGTGCGTGCGCTTGTGTGTGTGTAAGGAAGAGGGAGAGTATAGGCCTATGTGTGTGTCATTTTGGGAAAGTCTATAAAAGTTGGATCTAAAAGCCAGAATATGCCTATTAGGTACAATGTCTAGAGAGCATTTCAATCTCAAAGCCAGTGTTTTTGATCCCACACACTCATCAAAGCTCCTCCAAATCTACTCCAATGTAATATTTGATCCCTGCTTTTGGAATGTGAAGTGAATGATAACATTTCATATGAGGCAAAACGAAAAGGAAAACAGCCTGAAGTCGAACACGAAACATGTTGGCTGTCAGCACAGCATTCATTTAATGCCACTGTCTTTAGCGGCTCGGCAGTTGAGTTTAATCTGGCGGAGCGGTGGAAATGAGTGTTGGTGACAGGGATGTCAACAGCGGTTTGTTTCATGGGCTACAGGAGAACAGTACCTGCCTGTTACACAACCAGCCCAGTCTTCTCCCCTTGTGTGCCCAAGTCAACCCACATTACTGTCAATCTCTGAACCCAACAGTGACATGCTTAATCACTCCGTCAGTTAGCCCCACTCCAGCGCTTTCTATGTTTGTGTCCCAAATGGCACCCTATTATCTACTGTATACTACATATTTCCTATAATGCCTTGTCATAAGTAGTGCATAAGTAGTGCACTACATAGGAATTAATGTGCTATTTGGGATGTATCCTAAATCTGTCTATATGTATAAATAAAATGATAACATGCCACAGTGGAAGTTTCAAAATAACTCAACTATGTTGTTATGTTTTCATTTGGATGACGTCCATCCACTCCACAGGTTGCCTGATACAAAAACATGTCTGACAGGTGATGTTGATCCTGGTGGCAGAACTAAATTGAACTGAACTCGCAGTTGGTTGCTCTGGCAGTTCATCAGGGGTCATTTCAGCTTATGTGACTTAACAGATGTTGGACTGTCTTATACTCTTGTGTTGTCTGTCCTCATAACTTCCCTCTCCCTCACCCCTCCACCCCTTTTATTCCCCCTAGCTGTCAATCACACCCTGTGTGTCTGTGTGCCTTTGTGTGTGTCTATGTGCCTGTGTGTATGTCTGTGTGCCTGTGTGTGTGCCTGTGTGCCTGTGTGTCTGTGTGTGTGTGTGTGTGTGTGTGCCTGTGTGTGTGTGTGCCTTTGTGTGTGTCTGTGTGCCTGTGTCTGTGTCTGTGTGCCTGTCTGCCTGTGCATGTGTCTGTGTGCCTGTCTGCCTGTGCATGTGTCTGTGTGCCTGTGTGTGTGCGTGCATGTGTGTGAGAAAAGGGAGACTTTTGGCACTGTTGTAACCAGGACAAGGGGAGGAGGGGAGGGGAGGAGGGGAGGAGAGGACGAGGGGAGGGGAGGAGGAGGGGAGGAGAGGACGAGGGGAGGAGAGGAAATACTTGCACAGGAAACCAGCAGCAGTGGCAGCAGGGCATATATTCCAGTGAGACAGTGAATGTGATTCATCCTGATCAAAGGAAGCTGTCAGTGACAAAGGGCTGTTTGTTTTGCTGAAGCATGACACGTATCAGAGACACATAAATTACAGGAGGTATTAGATGGAGGAGGCTTTGTGGATTTCATGGTCGTGTGGCTGCTATGATTGTTTCCCAGATGGTACCCTATTCCCTATATAGTGCACTACTTTTGAGTAGTGCACTATATGGTGTAGTGTTCCATTTGGGACACAGCCTCTGGTTGGTTGGTTTGATCGCTGCTTGCCGAGCAGTGGAGGGAGGCTGGGTGGGAAAGGAGCCTAGACAATTGCATCACCAGATGAGAGACCCGTGGGTAGGGAGGGATAATGGATCTCCATGTTTGGTTCTTCAAATCCACCGACAAGAGATGAGAGCTGGCATGTGTCTGGCCCAGAATGAGAGGATTGAGAGAAAGGAGAAGGAGAGACAGAAAAGAAGGAGGACGGGTATGAGGAGCGTACAGTATCTGTGATCCTGGAATTATGTCTGCTCTGACTCAGTGTGTCCTTTTTAAACACACAAATAACGAGAGGAACAAGGGAGAGATCTCCCCGGCAACATCTTGTCAATGGCAACATATCATTCAAACAAGGACTAGTAGAGGATTGCTTTTGTTGATGTTGTTAAATAAACTGACCAGTGAACAGTTGTAGTTATAAGGGCACAAGGCGAGACCCAGATGCAGACACGGGAGGCAGAGTGGTCAGGCAGGCAAGTACAGAGTCCAGAAACAGGCAAAGGTCGAAACCGGGAGGACTAGCAAAAAGAGAGTAGAAAAAGCAGGAGCCCGGGAAAAACATGCTGTTTGACTTGAACATACAAGACGAACTGGCACAGAGAGACAGGAGACACAGGGATAAATACACTGGGGAAAATAAGCGACACCTGGAGGGGGTGGAGACAATCACAAGGGCAGGTGAAACAAATTAGGGCGTGACAGTGGTAGTGATGATTAGAGCAAAACAAGCTTATATTTTGGTTTCTGAAGGGGTAGGACAGTTTAAGCTTATGGAGCATTTTATAAGCAGCTTCATCAAGAATCAATGGGTATACACGTAGTGGTCAGTTTGTAGGTACACCACCCCATTGATGGTTCGCGCCTACAGAGTGTGAGTCACGTGGCAGTGGCTTGCTATTTAAAGTAGGCAGACAGGCATTGAGGCATTCATTTATTGTTTGATTGGACATTACAATGGGCAAAAGGAGTGACCTAACCGACTTTGAGAGTGGTATGATTGGTGCTCGGCGCGCCGGTTCCAGTATCTCAGAAACAGCCGTCCTCCTGGGTTCTCCAAGCGCAAAAGTGTCTAGGGTTTACAGAGAATGGTGCAACAAAACAAAAAAATAAGAATTTGTCCTGTGGACAAAAACAGCCTGTTAATGGAAGGTCAAAGTAGAATGGCAAGAATCGTGCAAGCTAACAGGCGGGCCACAAACAGGCAAACAATGGAGCAGTACAACAGTGGTGTGCAGAACGGCATCTCGGAACGCACAACTCGTCGGTCTTTGTCATGGATGGGCTATTGCAGCAGACGACCACACCGGGTTCCATAAGCTAAAAACAAGAGGCAGCGGCTCCCGTGGGCACACGATCACCAACACTGGACAATTGAGTGGAAAAACATTGCTTGGTCCGACAAATCCCGCTTCCTGTTGCGACATACAACATTCCCTACACTTTAGGTCCCTTGATACCAATTGAGCAACGTTTCTATGCACCAAAGAATTCAGTCTGTTCTGGAGGCAAAGAGGGGTCCAACCCAATACTAGATGGGTGTACCTAATACCCTGAGTGTACATCCTTCATTTTAAAGTCCAAGAATGTACTAATTGCAGCTTGCCCTTTTAAGTTGCGAAAGAGGATTCAACACAACCTCCAAAACGATCACATTCAAAAATATCAACCACATCATTATCTCCAAACCTGCAAAAACAATATATTTCCACATAGTCCTGTGTTTGGGCTCACTATTGATTTCGACCAGACAAAACCCAGCTAGCTGTAATGGGTTTCTTCTTCCTCCTCTGAGGAGGAGTAGTAGGACGGATCGGAGGACCAAAATGCAGCGTGGTATGTATCCATAATGTAATTTAATGGAAAATGAATACAAAATACAAAAGAACAAGAGAATCAAAATGAAAACCGAAACAGTCCCGAATGGTGCAAACACTGAAATTGAAAAATAATCACCCACAACTCAAAGGTGAAACCAGGCTACCTAAGTATGGTTCTCAATCAGGGACAATGATTGACAGCTGCCTCTGATTGAGAACCATACCAGGCCAAACACAGAAATCCCAAATTATAGAAAAAAGAACATAGACTGCCCACCCCAACTCACGCCCTGACCATACTAAAACAAAGGAACTAAGGTCAGAACGTGACACTAGCACATTTGGTTTCTTGGAAGTTGTGGGAATGTATGAGGTTTTGAGAACATTTTACTATGGTTCCCTGAAAGCTAGCCTGGGAGTTTTATTAATGTTCTGAGAGCAGAAATGATAGGTTATTTAAAAATTTTTTTATTAACATTCTGAGAACATGTTCTGAGAACATGCAAGCTTAGTTTGGGTTAAATATTTTGAACTCCAAGCACAGATAGGACACATTTCAAACACATGTATTTTTTTATTGTGGCACAGGGTCACTGAGATTGGAACCTGTGATCTTCTGTTCTCTATCAATGGAATTAGTCCACTGTGCCACTAGGATGGAGCTAGAAAGCCATGTTTTTGTTTTACTCATACAAAGCTTTTCATTTGTGTCTATTCAAACAGACACCATTCAAAGGAAACAAGCACTCATTAAGATCTGGTGTGGCCAGTTAGTGGGCGCGACCTACACACCTGAACACACTTAACAAGGTAGGATAGAGAGTTTTGTTGACACTAAGAATGGAATGCATTTGATTTTAAATAACATTCTTAGAACGTTCTTTGAACGTTATTAATGTTTTCTTGTGGTTTTTCTGGAAAGTTTTCTTAATGTTCTGAGAACATGACTTTAAATAGAATAATGAGGAAACCTGTAGAAAACATTATGCTGAAATACTTAAATTCCCACAGAACAACATTGTTTATTAACATTTTCAAAAAGTTTTGAGTATATGACTTCAAATAGAATCATGAGGAAACCTGCAGAAAAGGTTATGCTGAAGTACTGAAATTCCCACCTAAGAAACATATGGTTTTCAGAACGTTTTGTGCTAGCTGGGTATCCTGCACCATTCCCAGAACTTTGTGGGAAAGTTCTATGCAAAATAACCATAGGACAACCACGCTCTAAGAGAGTTCCAAGAAACATGTGGTTCTCAGAATATTCTGTGCTAACAGGGAGTCCTCTGCAGAGACAAGTAATACAATACAATCAGCAATCTGATCTGTTTTGATTCATCGTGCCTGCCAGGAAATTAATTTACTGCCTGGTCTGTAATCCAGACCAATTAATGGATTGAGTTTCAGAGAGTTACTTGTGTTGGAAAACCTCACACTGTTCCTTTGTTCGTATAGGGACACAACGTTTTGTATTAGTTTCAAACACACTCTCTCAGACCGAATGCTGTGTAACTGTGAAAATAAAATATGACCACCACATTTCTGGAGCCGAGCCCCTCCCTTTCGTTTTCAGAAGAAATAAAAACTGCTGCAATAAATTTAGATGGCAAAAAAAAAACAGGGAGATTTGACAAATTAGTTTGAACACTTTTAACTGTCAAGTTGTTAATTTATGATTGTGCAAACTTCCAAGTGTTTGGCTTTTCTGTTGAACATGGAGTCCCATAGCTCTCGGAGGTGACTGTAAAATGAAATATGGAGGCAACGTTGCTATTTATTTTTTTCCATGCCTGGGGCTTTCATGGGCCTATTGGTTTTAATCCTCCAGAGTGCTGTAGGAGAAGCCGATTCATGTTCACATTAATAAATATAATATTTTGCAAGGTCTAATGGTCAAAATGTCACATCTACCACTCTCCCTTATCCACCGCACGGCCATAAGTGAACAAACCACTCTTTTATCTGCTTGTTTCAAACTCGTGAAAGGAAAAAATCCCCTGTTACTTTTGGTTTGGACCACTGTGAGGTGGTCCAAAATCCCCCTGTTACTTTTGGTTTGGACCACTATGAGCTGGTCCAAAATCCCCCTGTTACTTTTGGTTTGGACCACTATGAGGTGGTCCAAATGTCAATCACCCTGTTTGATGAAAATATGAGTTTTATGTTTGAATTGCTCTACTCTACTCTACATGCATATCTCATAGGCTCTCTGTATATCCCTCTGGTTTCTCTCTTTCTCCCTCTGTCTCTGCTCCCCCTCCCGTCCTCCTCTCCTCCCCTCTGAGGGCTTTTACTAAAAACATACACTCTTTAATCACCGAGGTGACAGTCCATACCCTATGTGTGCCTCTGCCCTGCTGCAATAATAAAGGCAGGGTCAGCCTCAGTGTCAGCTCCAGGTGTCATGTGGGAGGGAGGGAGGGCAAAAGAGGCAGGAACTGAGGGGAAGTAACTGTAAGTTGCATTTTATGCATGTCTGCCACAGGAAATAAGAAGGAGAACTAGAGAGAGTTTGAAAGTCAACAGGATTAAAAAATATATATTTGTAACCTTTATTTAAGTAGGCAAGTCAGTTATGAACAAATTCGTATTTTCAATGATGGCCTAGGAACAGTGGGTTAACTGCCTTGTTCAGGGGCAGAATGACAGAGTTTTACCTTGTCAGCTCGGGGATTTGATCTTGCATATTTTCAGTTACTAGTCCAACGCTCTAACCTACCTGCCGTCCCATTTACAATGATGGCCCACCCCAGCCAAACCCAGATGACACTGGGACAATTGTGCACCACCCTATGGAACTCCCAATCACAGCCGGATGTGATGCAGCCTGGATTTGAACCAGAGACTGTATTGACGCCTCTTGCACTGAGATGCAGTGCCGTAGACCGCTGCGCCTCTCAATATAGTGTGTGAGGGGAATGTTAGTAGCTGACATCATTGAGTCTCCACAGGGCTGGTAAGTCAACCGGATACAGTAGTAGTGAGTGTTTTGGCACTTTCAAACAATGAGCCCTATGGGAACTGGTCAAAAGTAATGCACTATATAGGGACTACGGTGCCATTTGAGGTGCATCCAGGCTGAGATGTAAGGCAGTAGAGGAATCAGAAGATCTTGTGACCCGGTGACTTGGCAGGCATGCTTCTGTCTGTCTGCGTGATGGACAAATAGAAGGGCTGGCAGCAGGGACGGGAGAGTGTGTGTGTCTTACCGTGTGTGTGTGTGTGTGTGTGTGTGTGTGTGTGTGTGTTTGTGTGTTTGAATTCCTGTGGAGTTCACGGTGAGGCCAGGCCCCATGGCAGAGTGCCTGCTGGGAGGGGTGGGACGGGAGAGGCCATTAATTACAGCGCTGTGACACAAGGACTGACGAGCTGTAATTGATGCCTCCTGTGCAGCAGGAGAGGAGAGGAAAGAAGAGGGGAGGTGCAGTGAAAGGGTCACCTCTCAGCCAGGCCAGGCAGGGGGGCAAGGGGGGCACACTGCACCCATCAAAAATGAGTAACTCTCTCATGGGCCTGTAGCCTGCACCTCCGCTAGCTATTTTTAAAAAATGTATGCAAACTTTTTGCGTATGGTTCTTGAATGGTTATTCTTTCTCTATCAAAGTTACCTTGTAAAATAATACTTGACATAGTCAATGTTTTGAAAAGGCAGTGAGTTGGTTTTGATTCTAGCTAGTTATTACAATATTTTTGACAAGGTTTTGTCTCTATTTTGGCACATTAAAATGTTACATAACATTAGCTACAGATGTGTTTATCTATTTCAGCCATTTAGCAGATGTTGAATAAGTGCAACCAGATCAATTTGGTTTTGTAACAAGGAGACTGAAGCAAACCACATAATAAAAGCATTAATACCACATAATACAAGCATTAATACCACATAATACAAGCATTAATACCACATAATACAAGCATTAATACCACATAATACAAGCATTAATACCACATAATACAAGCATTAATACCACATAATACAAGCATTAATACCACATAATACAAGCATTAATACCACATAATACAAGCATTAATACCACATAATACAAGCATTAATACCACCTAATAAAAGCATTAATACCACATAATACAAGTATATAAAAATTGTAACAACTAACAACCACAGCACTAGAATGCTGAGGGAGTAAGTTTCAAATTGTGCCCTTGACTTGCTCGTGTCAGTTGAGGATGAGCAATGGCCTGTCAAACAGAGGATGGACTCCTACTTGTTAGGGTCCTTTGATCTGCATGATGAATAATGGATAACGAATGAAGGGCCGGGTGGGTAGACAGAGGTCCTATGCATGTGTGTGTGTGTGTGTGTGTGTTATGTATGAGAGAGGACCTTACAAGCTGCCTGGGGGTCCGTCTTTCTCTCCTTTCAGGGTTTGGGTGGCCCCCTGGTCTGCTCTCCTATTGCAGGGGTCACACACACACACACACACACACACACACACACACACACACACACACACACACACACACACACACACACACACACACACACACAGGAGAGGTAGGTGTCTGAGGAGACAGGGCTGATGGAGAGGGTAGAGGTCACTGGCAGGGCATCTGGATAGCAGAGGAGACACTCAATAACCTACATAACAGGTTGGCAGCCAGGATAGGACAGGACAGGATGGTCCGGAGACTACTGAAGTGAACTGACCAACTGACCTCAGAATTTTTTGTTCTTAGGTGACAGTTAATTTAGTGTAGGTATAATGCTTTATTACTTGTTTTAAGTATGCCTGTATACACCTTTTATAATGTCTTAGTATAAGGTTAATTTTCAATCAAAATGGCTATTATTTAGTAACAAAGAAAAGTTTAGGGATACATGATGGATAAGATATCACGCCCTGACCTTAGAGAGACGTTTTATTTCTCTATTTGGTTAGGTCAGGGTGTGATTTGGGATGGGCATTCAATGTTGTCTATTTCTTTGTTTTTGGCCGAGTATGGTTCCCAATCAGAGGCAGCTGTCTATCGTTGTCTCTGATTGAGGATCATACTTAGGCAGCCCTTTTTCCCACTTTCTGTTGTGGGATCTTGTTTTTGTTAGTTGCTGGTTTAGTGCTACAGTACTTTATGTGTCGTTTATCTTTCTTGTTTTTTGGGGTTGTTCATTTAATAAATTCAAAATGTACACCTACCACGCTGCACCTTGGTCTCATTCTGACGACAGCCGTAACATAAGATGTCAGAGAATTGTTGGTTATGATATCTCATTCTACATTATGTTTACGCAAAAGTCTGAAAAGACATCTATTGAATTTTATAAATATTCTGTCAGTTGAAGTACACCAGGTAAAGTGAGGAAGCTTCAGTTCACAAGCTGACAACTCACTGTGTCTTATACTAAATTGGCCTGGACAGTAATTTATATTTGTTTCAAGTTAGCTACAGAACTCTCCACCCCACCTCACTCCCACACGCTCCGACAGATTGACACCATCCCACCCAAGCCACAGATTGAAAGTGAAAAGTGAGAAATGAGAAACAGGTGTCTGTGTGCGTGCATGTGTGTGCACGTCCATGTGCGTGTATGTGTGTTTGTGTGAGTGACTGCGGTAGAGGGGCGATTCGGCTGACCTCCGCAGAGAGTGTGGTGGGTCAGGGCTGGACTACAGGGAGAGGGGTGAGAGAGGCGTGAGAGAGGGATGAAGGAGCCTCAGGCCTGGAGTGCCTGTTCTGTTTGTTAGTTTAGACAGTCCAGCTGGTTACAGTGACTGGTTACTGACTAGTAACTGTTTAAAGCCCTTATATAGCTTAACTACTTTCTCCTGTCCTGTGGTTAACTGGTGTCACTGTTTGTGTTCCAATTGATTCATCAGTCACAGACTCATTGACTGACAGTGCTGCTTTTAGTGAGACGTCTTTATCACACCAATTACTACTGTACCCAGGGCCTTTGTTGTCTACCCTGCAACCCTTGAGAGAGATCACAGAGACTGGCTGGCTGGCTGGCTGTCTGGCTGGCTGACTGACTGACAGGCTGACTGGCTGATGAATTGGAGTGTTGGTTGGTTGTTTAGGCTGTATAGTGTAAATGGATGCTGATGATGTTTAAGCAGGGTGTGGTCAATAAAAATTCCTCCGCAATAAATACAGTACAGGTTGTGCTGTCTCAGCTGTTTAGTTACTCATTAATCTGATGTAGTGATGATATGATGGAAGGACTTGAGGATTCAATGATATGATGGAACTATTGCTGACATACTGTGGGACTTGGGTATTTAACTTCTTGCGTCGAGCCATCCCGGATCCGGGATCGTGAATACAGCCTCAAGCTCATTACCATAACGCAACGTTAACTATTCATGAGAATCGCAAATGAAATGAAATAAATATGCTAGCTCTCAAGCTTAGCCTTTTGTTAACAACACTGTCATCTCAGATTTTCAAAAATATGCTTCTCAACCATAGCAAAACAAGCATTTGTGTAACAGCATTTAGCGTTAGCATTCAGCAGGCAACATTTTCACAAAAACCAGAAAACCATTCAAATAAAATCATTTACCTTTGAAGAACTTCTGATGTTTTCAATGAGGAGACTCTCAGTTAGATAGCAAATGTTCAGTTTTTCCTGAAAGATAATTTGTTTAGGAGAAATCGCTCCATTTTGTGCGTCACGTTTAGCTAAGAAAAAAAATGTATCCAGGATTGTGTAAATCTATCAGCAAGCTCATTAGCATAACACAACGTTAACTATTCATGAAAATCGCAAATGAAATGAAATCAATATGCTAGCTCTCAAGCTTAGCCTTTTGTTAACAACACTGTCATCTCAGATTTAAAAAAATATGCTTCTCAACCATAGCAGAACAAGCATTTGTGTAACAGTATTGATAGCTAGCGTTAGCATTTAGCGTTAGCATTTAGCATTAGCATTCAGCAGGCAACATTTTCACAAAAACCAGAAAACCATTCAAATAAAATCATTTACCTTTGAAGAACTTTGGATGTTTTCAATGAGGAGACTCAGTTAGATAGCAAATGTTCAGTTTTTCCTGAAAGATTATTTGTGCAGGAGAAATCGGTCCGTTTTCTGCGTCATGTTTGGCTACCAAAAAACCCCGAAAATTCATTCATCCAAACGCCAAACTTTCTTCCACATTAACTCCATAATATCGACTGAAACATGGTAAACGTTGTTTAGAATCAATCCTCAAGGTGTTTTTCACATATCTCTTCATGATATATCATTCCTGGAAGTCTCCTCTCTGTCTCAATCACATGGATGAATGCGAGCAGCTTGGAGATTACGCAACAATTTCAACAAAGGACACTGGGCGGACCCCTGGTAAATGTAGTCTCTTATGGCCAATCTTCCAATGATATGCCTACAAATACGTCACAATGCTGCAGACAACTTGGAGAAACGATAGAAAGGGCAGGCTAATTTGTGGCGCTTTCACAGCCATATAAGGAGACAATGAAAAACAGAGCGTCAAAAATCCTGCTCATTTCCTGTTTGAAGTTTCATCTTGGTTTCGCCTGTAGCATCAGTTCTGGGGCACTCCCAGATAATATCTTTGCAGTTTTGGAAACGTCAGAGTGTTTTCTTTCCAAAGCTGCCAATTATATGCATAGTCGAGCATCTTTTCGTGTCAAAATATTGTGCTTAAAACGGGCACGTTTCTTTATCCAATAATGACATAGCGCCCCCATAGGTTGAAGAGGTTAAGACTCACTCACTTGGTGATGCACAGTAATTCAACCCAGTCATTTTTTATCATGTGGAGGATGTATTTTTCATGTGTTTTTGCTCCCTAGTCCCCAGCTGCACTATAAGTTGGTGTGAAACAGATGACGTGATATGCTGTGTCCGTCTTCCAGTCATAAATCCAGCAAATTGCCCAATGTGTTTCTCTATATATTGTGTAGTTTTTGAATGATAAAACAGAGTGCTGTGCTGGCAGATCCTCTGTGCTACCTGTCAATGACTGATCACTCAGCCCGGGCCTTTCCAGGCAGATGCTAAAACGGAGTCTTTTGACATTTAAATCGATAGGCCAGGTCCCTGTTCTTCACATAGATTCCAATGAACTTTTAACACCGGCCTTTGAAGAATGCAAATATGATCCCCCTTAGAAAGTTTACAGGAAAATTAGCACCGGGAGAGCAGTGTCCAAACAGGGTTGAGTTATGACCCACCAGATACCTCTGCTGAGTTTAAAGGAGATGCGGTCACGGAACGCCATCCAAAAATAAAGATAAACAGGAATAAATCTAAATCCCAGTGCTGTGCAGGGGAGGGGAGGGTATGTGAGGGGTTGGAGGGTTAAGGCCTAGTTGATTTATGAGCCTTTTGGTATTGAAATCACACACATAAAGCTCCCCTCCTTGTGAAATCATGTGGCGCGTTTCCGCCTTCCACCCCATTTAACCCCTGGCTGGTGGCATTGGTACACTGTGACCGGAGCACACCTTCTCCTACCGTGGACCAATGCCAGCCCTAGTAAGAGAAGGATAGCAGCCATGTCACACCCACCACCTTTTATGACTTATTGTCTGTGTAATAATGTTGATCTATTTTCGGTTTTTAAAAGCATATGATGAGAAAACAGGAAGGGTAGCTACAGTAGATGAGTGGAAAGGTTGATGGAGGGGTGGTGGAGGGTGTCAAAATGATGTAATAATAGTTACCAAAGCATGAAAGAAGTCTGTTTCATTTTCCAGCTCTGAGAAGGAACAAGAGGAAGGAAAAGAGCGACATCTGGAAGTAGGGAGCGAGGGAAGGAAAGAGGGAACAAGGGAAGGAGAGAGGGGGAGAGAGGGAGAAGAGAAGTAGAGAGGGAGGAGGAAAGGAGGGAGGGAGCAAGGAAAGGAGAAAGGGAGGGGAGAAGGAGGGAGGGAGAAGGGAAGGGAGAAGAAAGGTGGGAAAGTGAGCAATATATGAGTGTTGAGAGAGCTGAGGTGAAAAAATAAATAAATAAAGAACGCCAAGCCTTCAGGTTTGATGTGGGCGTTTTTCTGACAGCTATAATTCTCCAGCCTACAGAATTTCATCAAACTGAAGTTGTGTCAAAGCTGTGCTGCGGGGCTGCGGTCCTTTCAAGTCTCCTTCTCTGACAGGTAAATTTATTAGTCCTGAAATTTGTACAGATCAGACGTCACTCATGGCCAACTGTCAAACCGTCAGCACGGCACACAGGCAGCCTTCCTGCACTGCCCTTTCAATACATTTCAGCAGGGACAACGATTTCTCACTCACGCTCCAACTCAGAATTCATATATTTCTATTGATTCCTAATCTGTACATTATCTAGATTTAACGAGTAAATAAAGTATGACATAAAGCTAAAAGCGGCAAAAGAATTAAGGCTGGAAAAAATACAATTCAATGTTGATGGTTTGAAAGCACAAGGATGTTTTTGAGTGGAAAGCTGACTTTGTGTTTGTTAGCTTTGGTGTTTGGTTACTCTTTTCTGGGCATCTGCTCATGCACTGCATATTAAAGGTGAATGTTGGATTAACATCTGTCATGGTTGGAAAGAGGGAGTTGGATGGAGGAGCAAAGAGCATAAATTAGTGTGAGGTGGTGAGTGATGGAGAGAGGCGGACGTAACCAGAGGGCATGTGTGGGTTAAACCTCACAAGATTTATGGGCAGTGAAATAAGACTGGGTGAAGTCAATGGACAGGAGAGCTATACAGTGAAGACAGAAGAGACTGAGGGAGTGAAAGTGAGTGAGAGACAGGGCAGCGAGAGAAAGAGAAAGGGAGATAGAAAGGGATGGGGGGTGGGGGCTGCCTCTTAAAACTTACTTCACCCAAACATCTGGTTCTTATATTTCAAAGTGAATTAGTTCAATTGGGGTTGTCTGAAGATACATTTATCATCCAGGAAAAACACAAACATTTTAAGAAATGAAAGGTGAGGTGACACTTCTCTGATGTTTAAATAAATCATTTCAATATTATTACAAACATACGTGCTGTTGATGGGAGAGAGCATGGAGAGAGGGAGGGGGCCGAGCTCACAGGGAAAGCCTTGTCTCAGCTTTTTAAATTGCAGGGCCCCGCTGTGTGTGGCTGCTCTCTCTCTCTCTCTCTCTCTCTCTCTCCTACTCTCTCTCTCTCTCTCTACTTCTCCAACACATTCATGTCATGTTTTTAAATCATTAGTTCATTACTGTTTGTCATTTTCCTACATTAATTTAGCTAACTTCCTGTCCTCTCTCAGTGATAAGATAACATTAGCATTATGTAATTCTAAGTTTTGTTTCTTAATCAAATTATCCTCCATATACACAACCATTCAAAAGTTTGGGGTCACTTAGAAATGTCCTTGATTTTCAAAGAAAAACATTTTTTTTTGTCCATTAAAATAACATCAAATTGATCAGAAATACAGTGTAGACATTGCTAATGTTGTAAATGACTATTGTAGCTGGAAACGGCTGATTTTTTATGGAATATCTACATAGGCGTACAGAGGCCCATTATCAGCAACCATCACTCCTGTGTTCCAACGGCACGTTGTGTTAGCTAATCCAAGTTTATCATTTTAAAAGGCTAATTGATCATTAGAAAACACTTTTGCAATTATATTAGCACAGCTGAAAACTGTTGTACTGATTAAAGAAGCAGTAAAACTGGCCTTCTTTAGACTAGTTGAGTATCTGGAGCATCAGCATTTGTGGGTTCGATTACAGGCTCAAAATGGCCAGAAGCAAAGACATATTTTCTGAAACTCATAGGTCTATTCTTGTTCTGAGAAATTAAGGCTTTTCCATGTGAGAAATTGCCAAGAAACTGAAGATCTCGTACAACGCTGTGTACCACTCCCTTCACAGAAAAGCACAAACAGGCTCTAACCAGAATAGAAATAGGAGTGGGAGGCCCAAGTGCTCAACTGAGCAAGAGGACAAGTACATTAGAGTGTCTAGTTAGAGAAACAGACACCTCACAAGTCCTCAATTGGCAGGTTCATTAAATAGAACCCGCAAAACACCAGTCTCACCGTCAACAATGAAGAGGCTACTCTGAGATGCTGGCCTTCTAGGCAGAGTTGCAAAGAAAAAGCCATATCTCAGACTATCAGGAATCAAGGTAAGACCCAGATGCAGACTGTCGAAGTAACACTTTATTGTAGCAACAGGGGTAGGCGAAGACAGGTCAAATCCAGGGTAAGGCAAAGGTACAGGAAGGCAGGTGGACTCAGGGTCAGGGACAGGCAGGGTTCAGTAATCCAGAGGTGGAGAAAAGGTATAGGATGGCAGGCAGGCTCAGTGTCAGGCAGAGAGGTCAGGCGGGCAGGTAACAGGATCAGGACAGGCAAAGGTCAAAACCAGGAGGACTAGCAAAGAGAGGCTGGGAAACGACAGGCGCTGACAGGAAAACTGCTGGTAAGCTTGAACGAACAAGACGAACTGGCAACAAATAGACAGAGAACACAGGTATAAATACTTGGAAAGATGGGCGACATCTGGAGGGGGGTGGAGACAAGCACAAGGACAGGTGAAACAGATTAGGACATGACACAGCCTGTCCAAAAGAAAGAAAAGATTAAGATGGGCAAAAGAACACAGACACTGGACAGAGGAATTCTGCCTAGAAGGCCAGCATCCCGGAGTCGCCTCTTCACTGTTGACATTGAGACTGGTGTTTTGCGGGTACTATTTACACACACGCGTGCACATACACACATGCACAGACACACACACACATACAAAGCCTGTCCTTCCACCCTCTCCTCTGACAAACTGTGAAAGACGGTCCGGAACGAGTCCCAGAGTGAGCCACAGACAGACAGACAGGGAAAAGAGAGTACGTGAAAGAACGGTCTGAGGAGAACGACAGACAGGCCTCACATTAAGACTTGGCTGCCTGCCCTGTGAACCTAAAGTTACGTGTTACTGATGAACTTTACACCTTCAATGTGTCCATGCTTGTATTTGTCTGTGCTTGCATGTGTGCATGCAGGTACTCAAGGTCATGTGGGTTATGCATATTATGTGACGAAGCAACAGCAGTAACACAAACAGGACCATACATAGTGGAGACATACTGTATTTTCTGCTTCAGTAGGGTTGAATAGTTCCAGGTTTGGAAAGAGTAAAGCTTTGCACTTCTTTATAAATATTTGGGGTCACGTGTGTGTGTGTGTGTGTGTGTGTGTGTGTGTTGGAATGACTTTAGGTTGTAATTACCTGCAGGACAGACCTCTGTAGAGGAGGACTGTAGCTGTTTGATATAATCATGCATGGCATGCCAACACACTGTTCTGTATCTCAAACTGACATAACCAAATGCTTCAGCGCTTTCTCCCCCCATACCGTGTGTGTGTGTGAGGTGGTCATTAGTGATAGCACAACACAGCCAGCAAGATGAAAATGTCATGTGAGTAGGGGTATGTTGACTGGGCTGTCATTATGGTGAACATGTCAAATGGTGGTTGGAGGGGGTACGATCAGCCTGACAAGTCACAGTATGAGAGAGAGAAAGTGGGGAGGAGAGAGGGAGAGAGACAGAGGCAATAACCGAGAGAGAGGGACATAAAGAAAGCTGGAGAAGGAGAGAGAGAAAGATACCAAAGGAGAGTGAAAAATAGAGAGAAAATGAGATGTACAAAGATGGGGTGAGACAGGAAGAGAAGAAGAAAGAAGGACTGAAAGAATGTGAAAGAGAGAAAGATAAGAAAGGGGAGGGAGAACAAGAGAGAAAGAGACAGAGAGAGATAGCAGGAAGATCTCAATTACATACTCATCGCATCCTCTCTCCTCTCTCCTCATGTCATTCTCAAAACCCATTGGATGAGTTTTGAGAAGGAGACGAGGAGAAAGGAGAGAAGGCGCAAGGAGCATGCAATTGAGATCTTCCCAAAGAGAGTGAGTGAAAAGGAAAGAGAAAGAGACTTATGCTTATGCTTAGACTTATGCTGCTGAGGAGTAAGGAGGGCACAGACACAGCAGAGACAGCAGAGACAAAGACACTAGAGACAGCACAAACAGTAGAAACAGCCGAGACAGCAGAGACAGTACAGATAGTAGAGACAGTAGAGACTGCAAAGACAGCCGAGACAGTAGAGACTGTAGAGACAGCTGAGACAGAAACAGCAGAGACAGTAGACAGCTGAGACAGTAGACACAGCAGAGACAGTAGAGACAGCAGAGACATCAGCAACAGAGACAGCAGAGAAAGCAGAGACAGTAGAGACAGCAAAGATGGTAGAGCCGGTAGAGACAGAGAGCGCGAAGACACTAGAGACAGCAGAGACAACACAGAGGTGGCAGAGGTGGCAGAGGCGGCAGAGAGAGAGACAGTGGAGACAAAGACAGCAGAGACAAGAGAGACGGTAGAGACAGAGACGATAGAGATGGTAGAGACAGCATATAAAGCAGAGACAACAGAGACAGCAGGGACAGTAGGGATGGTAGAAACGGTAGAGATCTCAGAGACGGTAGAAGTGGTAGAGAGTAGAGACAGGTATCAGAGACGGTAGAGATGGCAGAGAAAGCAGAGACAGTAGAGATGGTAGGGATGGTAGAAACAGTAGAGATCTCAGAGACGGTAGAGGTGGCAGAGAGTAGAGACAGGTATCAGAGACGGTAAAGATGGCAGAGAAAGCAGAGACAGTAGAGATGGTAGGGATGGTAGAAACAGTAGAGATCTCAGAGACGGTAGAGATGGCAGAGAAAGCAGAGACAGTAGAGATGATAGGGATGGTAGAAACAGTAGAGATCTCAGAGACGGTAGAGGCGGTAGAGAGTAGAGACAGGTATCAGAGACGGTAGAGATGGCAGAGAAAGCAGAGACAGTAGAGATGATAGGGATGGTAGAAACAGTAGAGATCTCAGAGACGGTAGAGGTGGCAGAGAGTAGAGACAGGTATCAGAGACGGTAGAGATGGCAGAGAAAGCAGAGACAGTAGAGATGGTAGGGATGGTAGAAACAGTAGAGATCTCAGAGACGGTAGAGATGGCAGAGAAAGCAGAGACAGTAGAGATGGTAGGGATGGTAGAAACAGTAGAGATCTCAGAGACGGTAGAGATGGCAGAGACAGTAGAGATGGTAGGGATGGTAGAAACAGTAGAGATCTCAGAGACGGTAGAGATGGCAGAGACAGTAGAGATGGTAGGGATGGTAGAAACAGTAGAGATCTCAGAGACGGTAGAGGCGGTAGAGATTTCAAAGACAGTAGAGATGGTAGAGACGGTAGAGACAGCAGAGAGTAGAGACAGGTATCAGAGACGGTAGAGACAGCAGAGAGTAGAGACAGGTATCAGAGACGGTAGAGATGGTAGAGACGGTAGAGACAGCAGAGAGTAGAGACAGGTATCAGAGACGGTAGAGACAGCAGAGAGTAGAGACAGGTATCAGAGACGGTAGAGATGGTAGAGACGGTAGAGACAGCAGAGAGTAGAGACAGGTATCAGAGACGGTAGAGACAGCAGAGAGTAGAGACAGGTATCAGAGACGGTAGAGATGGTAGAGACGGTAGAGACAGCAGAGAGTAGAGACAGGTATCAGAGACGGTAGAGACAGCAGAGAGTAGAGACAGGTATCAGAGACGGTAGAGATGGCAGAGACGGTAGAGACAGCAGAGAGTAGAGACAGGTATCAGAGACGGTAGAGACAGCAGAGAGTAGAGACAGGTATCAGAGACGGTAGAGATGGTAGGGACGGTAGAGACAGCAGAGAGTAGAGACAGGTATCAGAGACGGTAGAGACAGCAGAGAGTAGAGACAGGTATCAGAGACGGTAGAGATGGTAGAGACGGTAGAGACAGCAGAGAGTAGAGACAGGTATCAGAGACCGTAGAGATGGTAGAGACGGTAGAGACAGCAGAGAGTAGAGACAGGTATCAGAGACGGTAGAGACAGCAGAGAGTAGAGACAGGTATCAGAGACGGTAGAGATGGTAGAGACGGTAGAGACAGCAGAGAGTAGAGACAGGTATCAGAGACCGTAGAGATGGTAGAGACGGTAGAGACAGCAGAGAGTAGAGACAGGTATCAGAGACGGTAGAGATGGCAGAAACGGTAGAGACAGCAGAGAGTAGAGACAGGTATCAGAGACGGTAGAGACAGCAGAGAGTAGAGACAGGTATCAGAGACGGTAGAGATGGTAGGGACGGTAGAGACAGCAGAGAGTAGAGACAGATATCAGAGACGGTAGAGACAGCAGAGAGTAGAGACAGGTATCAGAGACGGTAGAGATGGTAGAGACGGTAGAGACAGCAGAGAGTAGAGACAGGTATCAGAGACCGTAGAGATGGTAGAGACGGTAGAGACAGCAGAGAGTAGAGACAGGTATCAGAGACGGTAGAGATGGCAGAGACGGTAGAGACAGCAGAGAGTAGAGACATGTATCAGAGACGGTAGAGATGGTAGAGACGGTAGAGACAGCAGAGAGTAGAGACAGGTATCAGAGACGGTAGAGATGGTAGAGACGGTAGAGACAGCAGAGAGTAGAGACAGGTATCAGAGACGGTAGAGACAGCAGAGAGTAGAGACAGGTATCAGAGACGGTAGAGATGGTAGAGACGGTAGAGACAGCAGAGAGTAGAGACAGGTATCAGAGACGGTAGAGACAGCAGAGAGTAGAGACAGGTATCAGAGACGGTAGAGATGGTAGAGACGGTAGAGACAGCAGAGAGTAGAGACAGGTATCAGAGACGGTAGAGATGGTAGAGACGGTAGAGACAGCAGAGAGTAGAGACAGCAGAGAGTAGAGACAGGTATCAGAGACGGTAGAGACAGCAGAGAGTAGAGACAGGTATCAGAGACGGTAGAGATGGTAGAGACGGTAGAGACAGCAGAGAGTAGAGACAGGTATCAGAGACGGTAGAGACAGCAGAGAGTAGAGACAGGTATCAGAGACGGTAGAGATGGTAGAGACGGTAGAGACAGCAGAGAGTAGAGACAGGTATCAGAGACGGTAGAGACAGCAGAGAGTAGAGACAGGTATCAGAGACGGTAGAGATGGTAGAGACGGTAGAGACAGAGACAGTAGAGACAGGTATCAGAGACGGTAGAGACAGCAGAGAGTAGAGACAGGTATCAGAGACGGTAGAGATGGTAGAGACGGTAGAGACAGCAGAGAGTAGAGACAGGTATCAGAGACGGTAGAGACAGCAGAGAGTAGAGACAGGTATCAGAGACGGTAGAGATGGTAGAGACGGTAGAGACAGCAGAGAGTAGAGACAGGTATCAGAGATGGTAGAGATGGTAGAGACGGTAGAGACAGCAGAGAGTAGAGACAGCAGAGAGTAGAGACAGGTATCAGAGACGGTAGAGACAGCAGAGAGTAGAGACAGGTATCAGAGACGGTAGAGATGGTAGAGACGGTAGAGACAGCAGAGAGTAGAGACAGGTATCAGAGACGGTAGAGACAGCAGAGAGTAGAGACAGGTATCAGAGACGGTAGAGATGGTAGAGACGGTAGAGACAGCAGAGAGTACATTTACATTTACATTTAAGTCATTTAGCAGACGCTCTTATCCAGAGCGACTTACAAATTGGTGCATTCACCTTATGACATCCATGTTTGAACGGTGGTCTAGTGGGGGTTACCTACCTTGTGGGGGATTAACTGTCTTGTGGGGGGTTAACTGTCTAGTGTGGGGGGGGGTTAACTACCTTGTGGGGGATTAACTGCCTTGTGGGGTTTAACTGCCTTGTGGGGGATTAACTGCCTTGTGGGGGTTTATCTGCCTAGTGGTGGTTTAACTGCCTTGTGGGGTTTTACTGCCTTTTTGGGGTTAACTGTCTTGTGGAGGGGGTTAACTGTCTTGTGGGGGATTTACTGACTTGTGGGGTTTAACTGCCTTGTGGGGTTTAAACGCCTTGTGGGGGATTAACTGCCTTGTGGGGGTTTAACTGCCTTGTGGGGGTTTTACTGCCTTGTTGGGGGTTAACTGTCTTGTGGAGGGGGGTTAACTGTCTTGTGGGGGTTTAACTGCCTTGTCGGAAGTTTAACTGTCTTGTAGGGGGAGGGGTAACTGTCTTGTGGGGGGTTAACTGCCTTGTGTGGGGTTAACTGCCTTGTGGGAGGTTAACTGCCTTGTTGGGGTTTAACTGCCTTGTGGGGGGTAACTGTCTTGTGGGGGATTAACTGCCTTGTGGGGGGTACCTGTCTTGTGGGGATTAACTGCCTTGTGGGGGGTAACTGCCTTGTGGGGGGGTGCCTGTTTTGTGGGGGATTAACTGCCTTGTGGGGGGTAACTGCCTTGTGGGGGATTAACTGCCTTGTGGGGGATTAACTGCCTTGTGGGGGATTAACTGCCTTGTGAGGGATTAACTGCCTTGTGGGGGATTAACTGCCTTGTGGGGGATAACTGCCCTGTGGGGGATTAACTGCCTTGTGCGGGGTTAACTGCCCTGTGGGGGATTAACTGCCATGTGGGGGTTAACTGCCTTGCTAAAGGGATAAATGACAGATATTTTCACATTTTCACAGAGTAGAGACAGGTATCAGAGACGGTAGAGACAGCAGAGAGTAGAGACAGGTATCAGAGACGGTAGAGACAGCAGAGAGTAGAGACAGGTATCAGAGACGGTAGAGATGGCAGAGAAAGCAGAGACAGAGACAGTAGTATTTGGCTAAGGTGTATGTAAACTTCCGACTTCAACTGTATATATTCTTATTCCATTCCTTTACTTAGATTTGTGTGTATTAGGTAGTTGTTGTGGAATTGTTAGATTACTTGTTAGATATTGCTGCATTGTCGGAACTAGAAGAACAAGCATTTCGCTACACTCGCAATAACATGTGCTGACCAATAAAATTTAATTTGATTTTAACCGACTTGCCCAGTTAAATAAATGTTAATAAAATCTATAGATCTCAGTTCTATATAATGTGTTCCTATTCTCTATATAGTGCCCCAGAACCCCTGGTCAAAAGAAGTGCAGTATGTAGGGCAGCGTTTCCCAAACTCCGTTCTCGGGACCCCAAAGGGTGCACGTATTGTTTTTTGCCCTAACACTACACAGCTGATTCAAAGCTTAGTGATTAGTTGATTATTTGAATCACCTGTGTATTGCTAGAGCAAAAACAAAACCCACTTGGGGTTCTCAGGATTGCGTTTGGGAAACCCTGATGTATGGAATATGGTGCCATTTGGGACGCAGACACTGTAGTAGAACTTTGCTGTGTTGTCGCCATGGTAATGGTGGGTTATTCCAACAGGAAGTGTAAAGCAGGGCTTCCTGTCTCTGGGTTTTTGGTCATCTCACAGGAAGATTCCAGTCAATATTTCCACCAGTGAGATCCTCCTAATTTCCGACTCAGGATTGAGTCAATGTGCAGGGCACTGGTTAGTCACGTGTGTGTGTGTGTGTGTGTGTGTGTGTGTGTGTGTGTGTGTGTGTGTGTGTGTGTGTGTGTGTGTGTGTGTGTGTGTGTGTGTGACAGAACATTGGGCTCACAGTACTGCAACCATCCTGTCCTGGGACTTTATAGTTGTTGTTATCAGTGTATAGATTTTGTCATTCCTGATCCTCCTCTAAGTCCCCAGAAATAGTAAACCCATCTACTTTCCTCCTCCTTCCACCTTTTTAAACCTCAAATACATTACAATTTGCATTTCCTGCTGCGCAGTAATCAAATGATGATAGTACATCTGTACACACACACACACACACACACACACACACACACACACACACACACACACATAGATATGAAGGCACACACACATCTTGAATCATATTCCGAATGGCTAGAGAATCCTACCCCAGGAATGGTCCTCAACAGCGGAGGGGGACAGATCCACCCATTTGTCCCTTCTCTCAGGTGGTGATGACGATGACACTAAGTGTGGGGTGTTGGTTGTGTGACTGGCTTGGACCCTGGCTGGGCTGACCCCATTAAAGAGAGGGGAGGCATGGGGGGAGGGGTAGACAGAGAGGACGGGGGGAGAGAGAGAGAGGGGAGGGAGAGGGGGGGGGTTCTTGGCTCTGCAGCGGCCTAGCTAGCTGCTTTGCTCGTCTCGCTGCCAGATAATTTACTGCCCCTTCATCCGGGCGGAATGTGTTTGTAGCCAGGCGTAATGGAGGCCATCCATTCTCCCTGTCAAAAAAAAAATTCTGAGCTAGTGGAGGAAATGTTTGACAGAGAGAGGGCAAAGCTGTTTCTATGGGAGCTAGCTCGCTAACCTAGAGTAGTGTATACATGGGAAACATATTACAGTTTGTGGGATGGCCAATGAGTGACTGTGTTTGTTTATGTGTGAGTGTGTGTTGTGTGTAATTAATGTGGAGCTGTGTGTGTGTGTGTGTGTGTGTGTGTGTGTGTGTGTGTGTGTGTGTGGAGTGTGACTGTTTGAGGTTGTGGACAGGTGTATTTTATACTGATAACAAGTTCAAACAGGTGCCATTAATACAGGTAACGAGTGTAGGACAGAAGAGCCTCTTAAAGAAGAAGTTACAGGTCTGTGAGAGCCAGAAATCTTGCTTGTTTGTAGGTGACCAAATACTTATTTTCCACCATAATTTGCAAATAAATTCATTAAAAATCCAATAATGTGATTTTCTGGATTTTTTTTCTCATTTTGTCTGTCATAGTTGAAGTGTACCTATGATGAAAATTACAGGCCTCTCTCATCTTTTTAAGTGGGAGAACTTGCACAATTGGTGGCTGACTAAAGACTTTTTTGCCCCACTGTAAGTATTTGATACATCAGAAAAGCAGAACTTAATATTTGGTACAGAAACCTTTGTTTTCAATTACAGATATCATACGTTTCCTGTAGTTCTTGACCAGGTTTGCACACACTGCAGCAGGGATTTTGGCCCATTCCTCCATACAGACCTTCTCCAGGTCCTTCATGTTTCGGGGCTGTTGCTGGGCAATACGGACTTTCAGCTCCCTCCAAAGATGTTCTATTGGGTTCAGGTCTGGAGACTGGCTAGGCCACTCCAGGACCTTGAGATGCTTCTTACGGAGCCACTCCTTAGTTGCCCTGGCTGTGTGTTTCGGGTCGTTGTCATGCTGGAAGACCCAGCCACGACCCATCTTCAATGCTCTTACTGAGGGAAGGAGGTTGTTGGCCAAGATCTCGCGATACATGGCCCCATCCATCCTCCCCTCAATACGGTGCAGTCGTCCTGTCCCCTTTGCAAAAAAGCATCCCCAAAGAATGATGTTTCCACCTCCATGCTTCACGGTTGGGATCGTGTTCTTGGGGTTGTACTCATCCTTCTTCTTCCTCCAATCACGGCGAGTGGAGTTTAGACCAAAAATCTCAATTTTCTTTCTCATCAGGCCACATGACCTTCTCCCATTCCTCCTCTGGATCATCCAGATGCTCATTGGCAAACTTCAGATGGGCCTGGACATGCACTGGCTTGAGCAGGGGGACCTAGTGTGCGCTGCAGGATTTTAATCCATGACGGCGTAGTGTGTTACTAATGGTTTTCTTTGAGACTGTGGTCCCAGCTCTCTTCAGGTCATTGACCAGGTACTGCCGTGTAGTTCTGGGCTGATCCCTCACCTTTCTCATGATCATTGATGCACCACGAGGTGAGAACTTGCATGGAGCCCCAGACCGAGGGTGATTGACCGTCATCTTGAACTTCTTCCATTTTCTAATAATTGCGCCAACAGTTGTTGCCTTCTCACCAAGCTGCTTGCCTATTGTCCTGTAGCCCATACCAGCCTTGTACAGGTCTACAATTTTATCCCTGATGTCCTTACACAGCTCACTGGTCTTGGCCATTGTGGAGAGGTTGGAGTCTGTTTGATTGAGTGTGTGGACAGGTGTCTTTTATACAGGTAACGAGTTCAAACAGGTGCAGTTAATACAGGTAATGAGCGGAGAACAGGTGGCTTCTTTTTTTTCTTTTTTTTTTGGTGGAGGGGGGGGGAGGTTGGCATTATTTTTATAATATGTTTATTATTTTACAATAAAAAATCAAATAAAAAAGACAGCAATACTAACAATGACATTCATTGTACTGTTGAATGGGATGGCCAATTTAGAGGACAAAACAAAACTTAACTCACACATACACAAAATAAAACAAAATCCTATTAGGTGGTACATGTATAAGAAGACGGCATATAGTCATTCCAAGCAGTGTAGTTAAGCCAAAAATAAATATTGAGTGGAGTCCAGCACAGAGTAGCAGCAGATCATCAACCCAGTTATGAAGCGGGACTAGACCATTTATCCAGTATCGGCTGCCATATTTTGTAAAACATTGGACTTCTATTGGAGGTATTGTATTGAATATTTTCCATATGTATTACATTCCCTAAAGCCCGTACCCACATTTCAAAGGTAGGTACCGTCTCCAGTTTCCAAAATTGCAATATGAGCCTTTTGGCTAATAGAGTACAAAGAGAGACAGCTTCAGGAGGGCTTCTTAAAGAAAAACTAACAGGTCTGTGAGAGCCGGAATTCTTACTTGTTGGTAGGTGATCAAATACTTATGTCATGCAATAAAATGCAAATTAATTACTTAAAAATCATACAATGTGATTTTCTGGATTTTCTGGATTTAAAAAAATGTTGATTCCGTCTCTCACAGTTGATGTGTACCTATGATAAAAATTGCAGACCTCTACATGCTTTGTAAGTAGGAAAACCTGCAAAATCGGCAGTGTATCAAATACTTGTTCTCCCCACTGTATATATATATACATTCAAGGGTTTTTCTTTATTTTACTATTTTCTACATTGTAGAATAATAGTGAAGATATCAAAACTATGAAAAAACACACATGGAATCATGAAGTAACCAAAAAAAGTGTTAAACAAATAAAAATATATTTTAGATTTTAGATGCTTCAAAGTAGCCACCCTTTGCCTTGATGACTACTTTGCACACTCTTGGCATTATCTCAACCAGCTTCACCTGCAATGCTTTTCCAACAGTCTTGGAGTTCCTGCATATGCTGAGCTGCTTTTGCTTCACTCTGCGTTCCAACTCATCCCAAACCATCTCAATTGGGTTGAGGTCGGGTGACTGTGGAGGTCAGGTCATTTGATGTAACCCTCCATCACTTTCCTTCTTGGTCAAATAGCCCTTACACATCCTGAAGGTGTAAGGGCTATCCTGCTGCAGAGGATAAGTTATTAGAGTTAACTGCACCTCAGATTGCAGCCTAAAAATAAAATAAAAAGATGAATCACAAGCCAAGCCTTCAATACTGGTTAGGCCTATAAGGTAGGGAGGGATGTATTTTTAGAATGTCGAGATTGACCTAGTCATAGTCTATTTATTGTGGTGTTGAAAAGGCAAACCATGATATTTAAACACCCAAAGTCGGTATGCTTTGATAATTGGTTGTGTGGTGCATTGGCAAATACAACCTGTTGGTAGAAAATTAGTTGCATATATTTTATATAATTATAAATATGGCATCAAAATGTTGAAAATCTGATTTCCCCCTAGGTTATCATTGTCTACAGCCGGCTCTGATCATCGTGCAATGAAACAGGCAGGTAGAGTGAGCTCGTCTGTGGTGGTCGGTAAACCCTGAACCTTTTGGCCAGTAGCTCTGTGTGGCATCGACTGTGCCACAAAAGAGTGCGGAAGTGACAAAGTCGATATCCACGTTTTTAAATACAGGGTCGCCACAGTTATTGTTAATTTTGGTTGTAAACATTATTTTGAGTTAATTCTATGAGAGGGGAGGGTGTTCAATTTAATTTTCAGTACAAGGGGAGGGTCATGTCAAAATATTTGTAATGTTGGGGAGTGCATTTTTTAATGATCACCTTCAGTTGGACCAGCCCCTCCCCCCAATACATTTACATCTGTCCATGAGCTGTTGTTGACGCTGCAGTTACTCTTCCTGGGGTACACAAAAAAACTAAAAACATGACATGATACAGGACATCAATAGACCAACACCGCTATACGCTTTATCCAGTCTCAACAGTCTTTTTCCATACTTAACCTTCCTGGCTCTTCCTCTCCGCCTGCTGCTGCTCGGTGTCAGCCCGGTGTCAGCCTGGTGTCAGCCCGGTGTCAGCCCGGTGTCAGCCCGGTGTCAGCTCGGTGTCAGCCCGGTGTCAGCCCGGTGTCAGCCGGTGTCAGCCCGGTGTCAGCCCGGTGTCAGCCCGGTGTCAGCTCGGTGTCAGCTCGGTGTCAGCCCGGTGTCAGCTCGGTGTCAGCCCGGTGTCAGCTCGGTGTCAGCCAGGTGTCAGCCCGGTGTCAGCCCGGTGTCAGCCTGCCCTGTCAGGAAACAGCTGGAACTGCTCTCACAGACATGTCGTGAAAACAAGCATGGCTAAGGAAGACATTAATAAGCTGAACACTACAGTTACTCTGGTTCACTGTCTATTCCCTATGTGTGAATTTCAAACTGCACCCTGTTCCCTTTATAATGCACTACTTTTGACCAGTGACCATAGGGGTGTCTACTGGGATGCGTCCACTGTGAGTAACATTCACACTAATATCCCAACTGTCTCGCCCAGACTCAGTCTCTTTCAGTCATTCTGTTTGTGAATAAGATTCAGGATGCAAGCTACTTTAGGAAGTCTTCAGTGATCGCACTACGTTACTCACAATCCTCAGTGATCTGTTCAGTTTTCAGCCCAGTTTTCAGACAGTGCCTTGAGAAAGTATTCACACCCCTCCACTTTTCCCAAATGTTATTGTGTTACAGCCTCAATTTAAAATGGATTAAATATCGTTTTTTTGGCTTACACATACTACTTCATAACGTCAAAGTGGAATTTTGTTTTTTGACATTTTTACAAATGAATTAATTGAAAAGCGGGTCAACTGAGTCGATAAGTATTCAACCCATTTATTATGGAAAGCCTATTTCAAACACAGATTCAATCACAAAGACCAGGGAGGTTTTCCAATGCCTTGCAAGGAAGGGCACCTATTGGTAGATGGGTAATTTATTTTAAGGAGACATTGAATATCTATTTCTAATTTCACTTTGGATGGTGTATCAATACACCCAGTCACTACATAGATACAGGCGTCCTTCCTAACTCAGTTGCTGTTGAGGAAGGAAACTGCTCCGAAATTTCCCCATGAGGCCAATGGTGACTTTAAAACAGAGTTTAATAGCTGTGATAGGAGAAAACTAAGGATGGATCAACAACATTGCAGTTATTCCACAATACTAACCGAAATGACAGAGTGAAAAGAAGGAAGCCTGTATAGAATAAAAATATTCCAAAACATGCATCCTGTTTGCAACAAGGGACTAAAGTAATATTGCAAAGAATGTGGCAAAGCAATTAACTTTTTGTCCTGAATACAAAGTGTTATGTTTGGGGCAAATCCAATAGAGCACATTACTGAGGACCACTCTTCATATTTTCAAGTATAGCATCATGTTTTGGGTATGCTTGTAATAGTTAAGAACTGGGGAGCTTTCAGGATAAAATATAAATGGAATGGCGCTAAGCACAGGTAAAATCCTAGAGGAAAACCTGGTTCAGTCTGCTTTTCACCAGACACTGGGAGATTAACTGACCTTTCAGGAGGACAATAACCTGAAACATAAGGCCAAATATACACTGGAGTTGCTTACCAAGCAGACAGTGAATGTTCCTGTGGCTGAGTTACAGTTTTGACTTAGATATGCTAGAAAATCTATGGCAAGACTTGAAAATGGTTGTCTAACAATGATAAACAACCAATTTGACAGAGCTTGAAGAATTATGAAAAGAATAATGGGCAAATATTGTACAATCCAGGTGTGCAAAGCTCTTAGAGACTTACCCAAAAAGACTCGTAGCTGTAATTCCTGTCAAAGGCGATTCTAACATGTATTGATTCAGGGGTGTGAATACTTATGTAACAGAGATATTTCTATATTTTATTTCAATACAAACATTTCTAAAAACATGTTTTCACTTTGTTATTATGGGTTTTTGTGTGTAGATTGATGAGAAAAAAAATGTATGTTAGATTTTTTAAAATTCAGGCTGTAACACAAGAAAATGTGGAATATGTCAAGGCGTCTGAAGACTTTCTGAAGGCACTGTACGTATCTGTGGGCCTCAGGCAGACACAGAAATGGTTAGCTCCAAAATGGCTGAGCCCTCACCTCAGTTTCTCAACAGAGCTGTCTCATCGACCTTCACTGAGACTCACAGGGAGAGGGGGAGGGGGGAGTGGGGAGAAGGGTAGAGGGAGGCATAATTCAAAGGCACATCTATGTGTCTGTGTGTGTGCGCATGTGAGTGAGTGTGTCTGTTTGTACGCCCACGTGCATATAGCGTTGGAGGTAGGTGGGTTTATTAATGAATGAATTCCCTCCCTCCATCCTTCCTCTCCCCAGGTCACTCCTCCTCTCCGCCTCAGCCTCTCTTCCTCTCCTTGTCAGGGCTTTGGCGGGCGACTCTTGTTAGCTGCAGTGCGAGCGGGGAAGTGACTGCGGCTGACAATATAATTTACATTGTCTGTAGAGAGCTACCGGAGCGCTGCAGTCTTATTTATGCCACATTAGGGGATTTGCCTGCGCCGTTGTCTCTGGGCCCAATCCATCAGAAGCCTGTTTTCCAATGGCGCTTTATTGGAGCGTGCCCTTGAGAGAGTGCTGAGTAGCAGGGAGTGTGTTTATGTGTGTGTATGTATATGCTTGTGTGTGTGACAGTGTGCGTACGTGCTTGAATGATTAAGGCTGGAAAAGTCAGACAAATGGACAGCGGTCTCAGACAGGCAAAATTACATCCATAACTTCAAATAGGAACCGTGATTACAACCATTGTCATATCAGTAAGTCTGGCACAGCAGAAAGTGGCCATTGGGCTTTTTATCAAGCGTGGATCACTGAAATCCTTCCTGCTTTAGCTGCCCGTATTCCTTCCAATGGCTTGTCTATTATTGTAACAATCTTCAGAATCAAGCAGAAGTCCTGTCCTGCTCCAACAGGAATAGCTGTAGCTGTCTAGATAAGTGAGTTAAATGCAGAGTGGCATAGACACACACACAGTCTGAATTGTATCTAAGCTTTGTGTGGTACGAGGCTTAGGTGGAGAGAAATATGCGTGGGAGAGGACTGACTGGCACAGTAAGGAACCATGTCAAAGACGTCGTTTTTCATCCGGGATACAGAATGTCAGGGTGAAAGGCCGGAAAGACATTTCAGCTTGGTGAGTCTCTCAGGTGCAGCACATGGGGCTCCATGTGCACCTCATTAATCACACCTAGGGGACTGGAGGGCTGCATCCAAAACGGCACCCCATTCCATATACAGTGCACTACTTTTGATCAGGGCCCATAGTGCTCTGCTCAAAATATGTACAGTAAATAGGGAGTAGGGTGCCATTTGGGATGAAGCCAGGAAAAATGTCCATATCTGTAATTATGAGAGACTTCTAAACGGGAAATGCAGCTGGCTCCCTCCCTCCCTCTTTGAAGGTTGAAGCTAAAGAGTAAACAGTGCAGTGTACAGGAGTATGCCCTTACAAGGGCACTGAGACAGGAGTACCTGTTGCACAAGTGAACTTATGTGGCTAATCATCACCTAGGCAGGAAAAAAAAAGAGAGAGAGAGAGACTATTTGCACATGGCCGGTAAAATAACATTTGAAATGTATTTTGTGAGTGTAATGTTTATTGAATTGAGAGAGAGAGAGGGAGAGAGAGGGGGGAGAGAGAGAGGGGTGGGAGGGGGGCGAGGGGGAGGAGAGAGAGGACTCTGTTCACAAACACAAACTGACCCCACAGAGCCCCAAGACAGCAACACAATTAGACCCAACCAAATCATGAGAAAACAAAAAGATAATTACTTGACACATTGGAAAGAATTAACAAAAAAAACTGCCGGACCCGACGTCACTAACCAAAACAAAAAACAAAAACTCCCTGATGCTTCTTTTAGTGGTGTCAGCATTCTGAAAGGATCGATGCTGGTAGACGAGAAGCAGGTACAGGGAGTGAACATTTAATAGCAATGGACATGGAACAGGACAGCGTCTGGACATGAACACATAACAACATTAATGCTGACACTGGGGAAAAAATGGGGGAGCAGACAGAAATAAGGAAGGCAATCAACAAAGTGAAGGAGTCCAGGTGAGTCCAGGTAGCGCTAATGCAAGTAATGATGGTGACAGGTGTGCGTAATGAAGGGCAGCCTGGTGCCCTTGAGTGCCAGAGAGGGAGAGCAGGAGCAGGGGTGACAGTTAACATATGTTTCCCATGCCAATAAAGCCCTTAAATTGAATTGAATTGAATTTAATGGAAAGAGAAAGAGAGAGAGCTCACCTACGGGCTGCTCGGTGGAAGTGTGATATGATTGGCTACAAAAACAGGCTCTTCAGTTTGGAAAAACTCTTACTCTCCGCTGCGCAAGGCTATATAGTCTGGCTAAAGGCTCTCACACATCGCACTGAATGTGAATCTTGCGTTCATGTGCTGATTGGACAGCGCGCTTTGTTTTCAAGCTCAGACACACCAGTAGGATTGTCAAATGTTTGCCTGCCTTCAGTATTTAGCACCTTTGAACAGATTGCGGCTGTCATTCCCTTTTGTGTTCACGCAGTAAAGACCTTGAAATCGTCAGCCACTCAGCCTTGTTAAAATATTCCAAACCAGAAGGTGTTAGTAGCATTGTTTGGCAATGGATGTCCGTGTATGTTACTTTATGGTCTAGTCAATTTCAGCTAGCTAGCTGTGTTAATGTTGCTATTGTTGTAGAAAGCCCTTGTTGATACTAACCAGATGGCCACGGCTAGATAACTAGCCATCAAGATGATAAATAAACTATTTAATTTGCTCTCCATAATCACCCATACAGCCCATAGATATATTTATAGCTAGCTGGCTAATGTTATATAAATGGTTAGCATGATTTGACTAGCTATTTGGAACAATTCTGATGAAAAGAGTGGATTAGACCGGAAAAAGTTCCCTCTTCTTTCCTGCTCTCTGGTGGGATCAACGTCAAGTTGTCGGCCAGTGCCGACCATTGCGATTCTGCAAGTAGAAACGGCAGATTTGTCTGTACCAGGTCAGTACACAGCAGGTACATATTTTGTTCTAGCAAGAGAGGGAACGGTCTCCTACTGTGATGAGTACCTATCGGCAGTTTATCGGCAGTCAGATTCTCACCTGGTCACAGACAGCTGATGTGTTGTGCACTGAAGTCCACAAGCAAAGGGAAAAGGTGAGAGGAGGAAGGAATTGGCTGCTATGAATTGGCTGCTAAGTCTGTGTGTGAGCAGGGATGTATTCATTCCGTAGATGCTGTTGTAAAATGTTTCTGAAATAGAAACAAACGGAACGAAACAGGGAGATAAACATACCTTCATTTTTCAAAAAGAAACTCTCATTTGCAACTGTTGGACTAATGATTACACCCTGGATCAGCTAGATTCAGGCAAGAGTGTGCAATGCGGTATTGAATGTGTGAATGTCTGTCACCTTGAATACAAAACTTTCTCTCGACATTTGAATCTACGTTGTAAATTTTCATTCATAGGCTAGGTTGTAACAACCTAATTATGGGTATAGGGAAAATTCAAGTATCATGTAATACATTTTTTTTTTTACATTTAAGTCATTTAGCAGACGCTCTTATCCAGAGCGACTTACAAATTGGTGCTTTCACCTTATGACATCCAGTGGAACAGCCACTTTACAATAGTGCATCTAAATCTTTTAAGGGGGGGGGTGAGAAGGATTACTTTATCCTATCCTAGGTATTCCTTAAAGAGGTGGGGTTTCAGGTGTCTCCGGAAGGTGGTGATTGACTCCGCTGTCCTGGCGTCGTGAGGGAGTTTGTTCCACCATTGGGGGGCCAGAGCAGCGAACAGTTTTGACTGGGCTGAGCGGGAACTGTACTTCCTCAGTGGTAGGGAGGCGAGCAGGCCAGAGGTGGATGAACGCAGTGCCCTTGTTTGGGTGTAGGGCCTGATCAGAGCCTGGAGGTACTGAGGTGCCGTTCCCCTCACAGCTCCGTAGGCAAGCACCATGGTCTTGTAGCGGATGCGAGCTTCAACTGGAAGCCAGTGGAGAGAGCGGAGGAGCGGGGTGACGTGAGAGAACTTGGGAAGGTTGAACACCAGACGGGCTGCGGCGTTCTGGATGAGTTGTAGGGGTTTAATGGCACAGGCAGGAGCCCAGCCAACAGCGAGTTGCAGTAATCCAGACGGGAGATGACAAGTGCCTGGATTAGGACCTGCGCCGCTTCCTGTGTGAGGCAGGGTCGTACTCTGCGGATGTTGTAGAGCATGAACCTACAGGAACGGGCCACCGCCTTGATGTTAGTTGAGAACGACAGGGTGTTGTCCAGGATCACGCCAAGGTTCTTAGCGCTCTGGGAGGAGGACACGATGAGTTGTCAACCGTGATGGCGAGATCATGGAACGGGCAGTCCTTCCCCGGGAGGAAGAGCAGCTCCGTCTTGCCGAGGTTCAGCTTGAGGTGGTGATCCGTCATCCACACTGATATGTCTGCCAGACATGCAGAGATGCGATTCGCCACCTGGTCATCAGAGGGGGGAAAGGAGAAGATTAATTGTGTGTCGTCTGCATAGCAATGATAGGAGAGACCATGTGAGGTTATGACAGAGCCAAGTGACTTGGTGTATAGCGAGAATAGGAGAGGGCCTAGAACAGAGCCCTGGGGGACACCAGTGGTGAGAGCGCGTGGTGAGGAGACAGATTCTCGCCACGCCACCTGGTAGGAGCGACCTGTCATGTAGGACGCAATCCAAGCATGGGCCGCGCCGGAGATGCCCAACTCGGAGAGGGTGCCATTAGCCTAATAGCCTAAACCTATCAATGTTACATTGAGCTGGGTGAATGAAATATCAATGACTGTCATCCAATATGTTGTAATAGAAATAAGGCCAAATAAGGCCAAGATCATCTTAAATGGCACCTACTGCAACTTGTGTACAAAACATTAAGAACACCTTCTCTTTCCACGACATCGACTGACCAGGTGAATCCAAGAGAAAGCTATGGTCCCTTACTGATGTCACCTGTCAAATCCACTTCAATCAGTAAAGATGAAGGTACGGAGACAGGTTAAAACCTCTTTGGGCTAGGTGGGACGCTCGACAACATCTGGTGAAAATACAGAGCACGAAATTCAAAATACAAAAATCGTAATATACATTCATGAAAATACAAGGGTCATACATCATTTAAAAGCTTAACTTCTTGTCAATCCAGCCGCTTTGTCAGATTTCAAAAAGGCTTTGCAGTGAAAGCATACCATGCGATTATCTGAGGACAGCGCCCTGCATACAAAAGCATTAAAAACATTTTCCAAACCAGCAGAGGTGTCACAAAAGTCGGAAATAGCGATAAAATAAATCACTTAGCTTTGAAGAGCTTCCTCTGTTTGCAATCTCAGGGGTCCCAGCTACACAACAAATGGTCATTTTGTTTGATAAAGTCCTTCTTTATATCCAAAAAAAGTCAGTTTAGTTGGCGCGTTTGATTCAGTAATCCACCCGTTCCACTCGTTCAACATGCATACAAAGGAATCCTAAAAGTTACCAATAATCTTCGTCCAAACAAGTCAATTGTAACAGGGTTGGTTATGTTTCCACTTGCCTCTAAAGAAATGTGTATTTAATGTTCAAGCATTCTTATTGGTTAGTTCAACTCTGATGACAATAAGGTGTGTTGTGATTGGCCCCGCTTGCAGATAGGGGGAGATCGCGAACGTCAGGTCTCCCCAGTATGAAAATGTGATGCAAGGGGCAGGTCACGTTCTGAATACTGTTTTCTATTTTACAATGTGTACAAGTTTGCTGTACGTTACTTATTTATACATGTGTGGGTATATGGGACCTGTTAGGGATTGAGGGGCTTTTTGGGATGTGCTTTGGCATATGATTGCTGTAAATAAGTGTGTTAGCTAGCGTACACCAATGTAACAGTATAACTTTAAACCGTCCCCTCGCCCATACCCGGGCGCGAACCAGGGACCCTCTGCACACATCAACAACTGACACCCATGAAGCATCGTTACCCATCGCTCCACAAAAGCCATGGGGGAACTACTACTTCAAGGTCTCAGAGCAAGTGACGTCACCGATTGAAACGCTATTTAGCGTGCACCGCTAACTAAGCTAGCCGTTTCACATCCGTTACACAAACAACGTTTCTAATCAATCCTCAGGTACCCTAATATGTAAATAAACAATCAAATTTAAGACGGTATGTAGTATGTTCAATACCGGAGATAAATAATGAAGTGCGTGCCCCCATCCAAGAGTGCCACTTGACTACAGTCCAAAATGAGAGACACCTTGAAAAACTACAATTACTAAGTAATTTTTCAAAAAACAAGCCTGAAACCCTTTCTAAAGACTGTTGACATCTAGTGGGAGCCATAGGAACTGCAATCTTGGAGGATTTCCTTTGAATATCCCATAGACAAACATTTCAATGGGTGGGGACCTCAGAAAAATAAAAAATTCAGGATGGACTCTCCTCGGGTTTTCGCCTGCCATATCAGTTCTGTTATACTCACAGACATTTAACAGTTTTCTATCCAATGCTATCAATTATATGCATATCCTAGCATCTGGGCCTGAGTAACAGGCAGTTTACTTTGGGCACGTCCGAATAAGGCCCTCTAGCCTTATTAAAGAAGGATTTTTAAGCCTAGAGACAATTTAGGCACGGATTGTGTATGTGCCATTCAGAGGGCGAATGGGCAAGTCAAAACATTTAAGTGCCTTTGAACGGGGTATGATAGTAGGTGCCAGGCACACCGGTTTAACGTCCATTAGAGATAGAGCATAGTGCTGATGATCTCATCTGGGGGTTGTAGCTGCTCATCCAATAGATTAGCTGTGATGACATCACTGTTTACTAGACCTGCAGAAGGGCGGCTGAAACATTATGGAGAGGATCTGGCCTGGCTGATGATTTTGGAGGGAAAAACTAAAAGTGACATTTTGACAGTGCAAGTGCTGTTGTCAATACTCTCTACACTGAGTGTATAAAACATTAAGGACACCTGCTCTTTCCGTGACATAGACAGACTAGGGGAATCCAGGTGAAAACTATGATCCCTTATTGATATCACTTCAAATCAGTGTAGATGAAGGGGAGGAGACAGGTGAAAGAAGGATTTTTAAGTCTTCAGACAATTGAGACATGGATTGTGTAGGTGTGCCATTCATAGGGTGAATGGGCAAGTCAAATAATATAAGTGCCTTTGAACAGGGTATGGTAGTAGGAGCCAGGCGCACTGGTTTGTGTAAAGAACAGCAACACTGCTGGGTTTTTCACACTCAACAGTTTTCTGTGTGTATCAAGAATGGTCCACCACCCAAAGGACATCCAGCCAACTTGACAGAAGAGTGGAGTCAGCATTGGAGTCAACATGGGCCAGCATCCCTGTGGAATGCTTTCGACACCTTGTAGTCCCCATGCCTTGATTAATTGAAGCTGGTCTGAGGGCAAAAGATACACTCAAACAGGGGTGGGTTTCTGCAACTTAATATTAGGAAGGTGTTCCTTAATGTCTTGTACACTGAGTGTATGACATCATCAGAGTTATAGTCAAACTAAGAACACACTTTGACTGTATCACAAATGGCATATTTTTCCCTACATGCTGCACTACTTTTGACCAGAGTGGTATGGGCCCTAGTCAAAATTCATGCACTATACTGTATAGTGAGTAGCATGCCATTTGAGACACAACCATATATTGATCAGGCCCAGATTGCATTACATTAGATCAGTGTTTGACACACCCTCTGTACCTGTAACTAATGACATCTGCAGCCTGGTTAGAGTGTCTTGTGTTAGTATGCTGTAATGTACGTAGCCTTTCTCCTCCTGTCTGCTGTTCTAGAGGACGACAGGAGAAACCAAGGACAAAGCCCCCCCCACACACACACACACCAACACTGATGCGGCTGCTGTACTCCCCTGTCTCTCTCCCCCAAGGTGATCACTGACCAAACCAGGACACACCACCATGCATGTGATGCAGCCCTGATTCCAAACGCTGAAAGGAACAAGCCCCTGGTGAATTAAAACACCACCAGGTGTGCTTCCCAAATGGCACAGTATTGCCCATAGTGCGTTACTATTGACCAGACACCATAGTGCACTATATAGGGAATAGGGTGCTATTTGAGACACAATCCAGATATGAAATTAAGGAGCATTCACTATGTTTTTAAAAAATGGCTTTGTCCCACTATTATAAGTAAGCAATAAGGCTAGAGGAGGTGTGGTATTTGGCCATTATACCACGGCTAAGGGCTGTTCCTTAGCACAACGCAGCGCAGAGTGCCTGGATACAGCCATTATTATCTGGAGAGTCCCCCACTGATTATAGACCCATAAGTTTCATAAATTGTTGGGCCTCCCGTGTGGCACAGTGGTCTAAGGCACTGCATCGCAGTGCTAGCGGCATCACTACAGATCCAGGTTCAATCCCAGGCTGTGTCACAGCCGACCGGGAGACACATGAGGCGGTGCACAATTGGCCTAGCGTTGTCCACGTTAGGGGATGGTTTGGCAAGCTGGGATGTCGTTGTCCCATTGTGCTTTAGCAACTCCTTGTGGTGGCTGGGCGCATGCACGCTGTACGGTGTTTTCTCCAACACATTGGTGCGGCTTCCCTCCAGGTTAAGCGAGCAGTGTTTAAAGAAGCTTGGCAGGGTCATTTTTCAGACTCATGGCTCTCGTTTTTCATGGCTCTCGACCTTCGCCTCTCCTGAGTCCATACAGGAGTTGCAGCAATGGGACAAGACTGTAACTACCAATCGGATATCATGATGTTTTTTAAAATACAAATGTACAAAATATAAATTTCCCAAAAAAAGTTTAATAAATTGTGACAATGAAATAGTACTAAACTTTATTCAACTTTTTTTTTAAATGTTGTATATTTTGTATATTTGTATTTAAAAAACCGTCATGATATCCAATTGAGCTTAAAAGCAATAGAATGGCAAAACCTTACCAGACTTGATACATATCAATCAAATAGGGTTTTATTTTTAAAAAAGCACTTACAAACAAATACAAGAACACGTTTCAGTTTAATACAATACGCAAAATAACAAGATATAGACTCATCAATAATGGCTGTTGATGCCAAAAAGGCTTTCGACCGTCTTGAATGGGCTTTTCTATTAAAAACTTTGAAAGCTTTGAACTTTCTAGCTTAAATAATACATGAAATAAACATATATACAGTTGAAGTCGCACGTTTACATACACTTAGGTTGGAGTCATTAAAATCCATTTTTAAACCACTCCACAAATGTCTTGTTAACAAACTATAGTTTTGGCAAGTCATTTTTCCAACAATTGTTTACAAACAGATTATTTCACTTATAATTCACTGTATCACAATTCCAGTGGGTCAGAAGTTTCAATATACTAAGTTGACTGTGCCTTTAAACAGCTTGGAAAATTCCAGACAATTAGGTCATGGCTTTAGAAGCTTCTGATAGGCAAATTGACATCATTTGTCAATTGGAGGAGTACCTGTTGATTTATTTCAAGGCCTACCTTCAAACTCAGTGCCTCTTTGCTTGACATCATGTGAAAATCAAAAGAAATCAACCAAGACCTCATAAAAAAATAGTCTACCTCCACAAGTCTGGTTCATCCTTGGGAGCAATTTCCAAATGCCTGAAGGTACCACGTTCATCTGTAAAACAATGGTACGCAAGTATAAACACCATTTGACCATGCAGCCTTCATACCGCTCAGGAAGGAGACGCGTTCTCTCTCCTAGAGATGAATGTTCCTCTCGTGCGAAAGGTGCAAATCAATCCCAGAACAACAGCAAAGGACCTTGTGAAGATGCTGGAGGAAACAGGTACAAAAATATCTATATCCACAGTTAAATGTGTCCTATATCGACATAACCTGAAAGGCCGCTCAGCAAGGAAGAAGCCACTGCTCTATAACCGCCATAAAAAAAGCCAGACTACAGTTTGCAACTGCACATGGGGACAAAGATTGTACTTTTTGGAGAAATGTCCTCTGGTCTGATGAAACAAAAATAGAACTGTTTGGCCATAATGACCATCGTTATGTTTGGAGGAAAAAGGGGGACGCTTGCAAGCTGAAGAACACCATCCCTACTGTGAAGGGCGGCGGTGGCAGCATCATGTTGTGGGGGTGCTTTGCTGCAGGAGGGACTGGTGCACTTCACAAAATAGATGGCATCACGAAGAATGAAAATGATGTGGATATATTGAAGCAACATCTCAAGACATCAGTCAGGAAGTTAAAGCTTGGTCACAAATGGGTCTTCCAAATGGACAATGACCCCAAGCATATTTCTAAAATTGTCGCAAAATGGCTTAAGGACAACAAAATCAAGGTATTGGAATCTCCATCACAAAGCCCTGACCTCAATCCTATAGAGAATTTGTTGGCAGGACTGAAAAAGCGAGTGTGAGCAAGGAGGCCGACAAACCTGACTCAGTTACACCAGCTCTGTCAGGGGGAATGGGCCAAAATTCACCCAACTTATTGTGGGAAGCTTGTGGAAGGCAACCTGAAACATCTGACCCAAGTTAAAGTGACTAGTGTTCCATTCCTTAAAAGTGGCCAGTGATTCCTAGTCTATGCCTATAGGCAGCAACCTCTAATGTGATAGTGATGGCTGTTTAATAGTCTGATGGCCTTGAGATAGAAGCTGTTTTTCAGTCTCTCGGTCCCAGCTTTGATGCATCTGTACTGACCTCACGTCCTGGATGATAATGGGGTGAACAGGCAGTGGCTCGGGTGGTTGATGTCCTTGCTGTAGGTGTCCTGGAGGGCTGGTAGTTTGCCCCGGTAATGCGCTGGGCAGACCGCACCACCCTCTGGAGAGCCTTGCGGTTGCGGGCGGTGCAGTTGTCGTACCAGGCGGTGATACATCCCGACAGGATACTTTCAAATGTGCATCTTTAAAAATACATGAGGGTTTTAGGTGACAAGTCAAATTTCATTAGCCTCCTGAGGTTGAACAGGCTCTGTTGTGCCTTCTTCTCCACACTGTCTGTGTGGGTGGTCCACTTCAGTTTGTCAGTGATGTGTACGCCAAGGAACTTGAAGCTTTCCACCTTCTCCACTGCGGTCCCGTCAATGTAGATAGGCGTGCTTGGCCACGCAGTCATGGGGGAACAGGGAGTACAGGAGGGGTCTGAGCACGCACCCTTGTGGGGCCCCAGTGTTGAGGATCAGTGGAGTGGAGGTGATGTTTCCCACCTTCACCACTTGGGGGCGGCCCTTTAGGTAGTCCAGGACCCAATTGCACAGGGCAGGGTTGAGACCCGGGGCCTCAAGCTTAATGATGAGCTTGTAGGGTACTATGGTGTTGAATTCTGAGCTATAGTCAATAAACAGCATTCTTACATAGGTATTCCACTTGTCTAGATGGGATAGGGCAGTGTGCAGAGTGATGGCGATTGCATCGTCTGTGGATCTATCGGGGCAGTAAGCAAATTGAAGTGGGTCTAATGTGGCAGGTAAGGTGGAGGTGATATGATCCTTGACTAGTCTCTCAAAGCACTTCATGATGACAGAGGTGACTCGCCACGGGGCGATAATCATTAAGTTCAGTTACCTTTGCCTTCTTGGGTACAAGAACAATGGTGGCCATCTTGAAGCATGTGGGGACATTGAATATGTCCGTAAACACACCAGCCAGCTGGTCTGCACATGCTCGGAGGACGCGGCTAGGGATGCCGTCTTGATCGGCAGCCTTGTCGAGAGTTAACAAGTTTTAATGAGTTTAAATGTTCTACTCACGTCGTCCCCGGAGGAGAGCCCACAGTCCTCGGTAGCAGGCCGCGTCGGTGGCACTGTGTTATCCTCAAAGCGTGCAAAGAATGTGTTTAGTCTGTCCGTAAGCAAGACGTCGATCTCGGCGACGTGGCAGACATCTATAACTGTATCAAAGTCATTGGCCTGTAATGTTGAGACAAAGTATATTTTGTTACCTAAGTGTTACGAGAATTATGTTCTCAATGTTCATAAACCCAATTCAATTCACTACTCGGACATAAAACCCAGAATTGGTAAGAAACTGGTTGAAATGAATCAGACGGAGGCCCAGCTACGATAGTCAGAAAGTTTATTTACGAGAGCGCTGGTCTGTTGTACAAAACAATTCATTTTATACTGGCTTCTCACTCACACACATTCACACTAACATACGCACACACATTCACTCTAACATTAGCACACAATGTCCTGCTACCCAGCCGACAAAGATTAGGGGAATCCGTGAGACTTACTCCCCATCCTCCCTTAAGATAGGGAGACCCTGGGAAGTACTCTCAGTGGCCCCAGCCAAGGTCGGCACCGAATCTTGATCAGACAGTCTGTTTTTAAGATACTATATTAGACATAACCTACACACACACAGATATATAATTCTACTGACTAAAACCACACACACCATTAGAATAATCTCATGATTCTAATCAATTTCCATCATGATTTTAATAAATTTCATACAATCATATGGTTTCAGGGTGGAATATTCTAATCATTCACATGATCAAATATATCCCATTATCACTAACGCAGATGAGCTTGTGTCAGATATAGACCTATTGGACAAGTGTATTACCGTGTCTTGCTCCGTGTGAGTGGGAGGGGACTTCGTTTGTTGCCGTCTTCCTACATTTCTTGCGGGGAAGCCATCTCTCCAGAAATACACCTTCTGCTGCTTGTAGTCAGCATTATCCCACTCAAAAGTTTTCCACATGTATGGTTATATATTTTTATATATTGAACGTTAATATTGTGAACCGATATATGTTTTTACCTCCTGTTTCAGGAAGTGATGTCACTGAGCACTGCCCCAATATATAGGTCATATCCCCATCTGGGATATGGATGCCTGATGACTTAAGGGTTGAAAGGGTTGAAATGTTATAACCAAAAAATCTCCACAGCGTTGTGCAGCGTTTTCCTTTTTATTTTTCAGGAATGTCACAATGTCATGTACAATGCCACCCCCTTCCCCCCACCCCCCTCTCTCTCTCGCTTGCTCTCTCTCTGATGTTTTGTTATGCATTACCCTCATTTGAACCATGTCCTCTGTTTACACTCTGAAAGCTTCTAGTGCTGTGTGAGTGTTCGTATTGTGCGTGACAGGGTGTACTCTGCAGTACCCTGCCTGTAGAGTGTGTTCCATTATGTGTAATGAATGCTTATAGGGAGAACCAGATGGCGTGTTAACAATGTAAAATATGATCCGCCGCTCAACAATATGGTTGTATGCTTGTATTTACGACAACCATTGCACCCTGGGAATACATTACAGCTTTGCTCCTGGGCCCGTTCCATATCCACAGCTGATTGGCACATCCATTTCAACTAGAATTTAGAGCAATGGATCCTCCATTGAATGTGATACAGCAGAATCTGCCAAATAATAAAACAAGAAAAGGTATTGACATGCATTGATTGTTTTTGCAATACAATAATATGTCATGAAAAAAATGCTTTCTATTTAGTTCCTTTAAAGACACAAACTCCAGGAGAAGGTTTGGTGAAGAGGGGATTTCAAGGGCAGTAGGAGGGAGGTAGCTGAGGAAACACTCCCCCTCCCTTCACCCTGCCACCCCACCGTGGCCATACCAAGCCCATTCTCCTGACCCCTTGTTCCAGCCGCTGATGACGAACAACAACAGTGAGTAGACAAAAGAGCCCAGGCAGGTAGCTAAAGATCGGAGGAGAAGAGGTTGGAGGGAGGGAGTGGGTGGTGAGAGAGGAGGGATTAACATTCCACAGGAGTGGCCCTCTAGCTGTCCGCCAGTGACGCCCTCTCTAGCCCGCTAACTTCACTTCACTCCTTCACTCCTCACCACACTCAGTCAGCTGGGAGGCCATGACAGATAGGTCTGCCCACTCACTGCACCCAGCCTCTGTCTTTGTCTCTGGCCCTGTCCACAAACAACCCCTTGCCCCTATAGCATCCTACACCACTTGTAGAGATCTTAAAGGAGTGGATAGATTTATGCTTTTTCTTAGCCATATTGCTTAAATGTATGCAGTCCTCTCAGAGATCCACAAATGTGAAGGAGTTTATGTAACAATACAGAGGCGGATGCAAGATGCAAGCAACGATGGTTTAATGAATACAGGTTACAGCAGCAACAGGACAGACAGACTGTACTCAGACGGAATCCGACCCAGGGACTAGGGCGCATCCTCCTATGAAAGCGTGCTGAGAAACCCAGGGGAGAGTGTCCGGATGGGTAGGAAGGAGCACAGCAGATAATCCACACAAGAGCGGCGAGAGATGAGCACGGACACACGACACAACCTCAGGGAAGTAACAACGATCTGACAACAAGAAACACTGGTTACAGAACATATAAAGGGAAGATAAGTGATTCCAGCTGGCGCAGACAATCAGGCCGAGATTGGGAACCACGCCCACACAAACACGGGAGAGAGAGAGAGAGAGAGAAAAGGAAAAGGAGGCAGTGGATTCATGAACCGTGACAATACCCCCCCTAGGAACGCCTCTCTCAGGCGAATTTACCTGTCGATTGAAATCATCGATAAGGGAGTGATCCAGAATGTCCCTAGCAGGTACCCAACTTCTCTCCTCCGGGCCGTAACCCTCCCAGTCCACCAGGTACTGGAATCCGCGTCCCCTCCTTCTAGAGTCCAAAATACGATTGACAGAAAAGGTGGGTTCCCCATCAACAAGTCGTGGCGGCGGGGAACCGGGACCGGTGGGTTAATGCGTGCCTGAAACACAGGTTTTATTTTAGACACATGAAAGGTAGGATGAATTCTCCTATACGCCGGAGGAAGCTGGAGCCGGACCGCCACCGGACTAATGATCCTGGTGACTTTGAACGGGCCGATAAATTTGGGGGCAAGCTTGTTCGAAACGGATCGGAGTGGAATGTTCTTAGTAGAAAGCCACACTCTTTGGCCAACGACGTATACCGGAGGCTTCGACCGGTGGCGATCGGCCTTAGCCTTGGTGCGCGCCCCCACCCGGAGAAGAGTCTCACGGGCTCTGCTCCATGCGTGACGGCACCTCTGGATGAAAGCGTGAGCGGAGGGAACAGACACCTCGGACTCCGTACTGGGAAAGATAGGTGGCTGGTAACCTAAACTACACTCAAACGGAGAGAGACCCGTGGCTGCCACTGGCAACGAATTGTGAGCGTACTCAACCATAGAGAGTTGTTGACTCCAGGAAGAGGGATTCTTAGAAACCAAACATCGCAACACTCTCTCCAAATCTTGGTTGGCCCTCTCCGCTTGACCGTTGCTCTGGGGATGAAACCCTGAAGACAGGCTGACACTCGCTCCCAGTAACCTACAAAAATCTTGCCAAAACTTGGACACAAATTGGGGCCCCTGTCAGAAACTACGTCCATCGGCAGACCATGTAAGCGAAAGCGTGATCCACGACAGTTACCGCTGTCTCCTTGGCAGATGGTAATTTAGGCAAGGGAATAAAATGAGCCGCCTTCGAGAACCGGTCCACCACGGTCAAAACAACCGTCTTGCCCTGGGAGGGCGGGAGGCGGTAACAAAATCTAGCGCGATGTGGGACCAGGGTCTCGAAGGGACCGACAGCGGTTGGAGTAACCCATCTGGGGGTCGATTAGAAGTCTTCCCAGTGGCACAAACCGAGCAAGCCAAGACAAAACTGTGAATGTCACGAGCCATCAGTGGCCACCAAAAGCGTTGCTTAACCAAAAAGCTAGTGCGACTGACTCCTGGATGACACGCTACGTTGGAGCAATGCCCCCACCGAATAACATCGGACCGACACCCCTCCGACACAAACAACCGATTAGGCGGGCAACCGGGCGGAGGCGTTACCCCTTCTAAGGCCGTTTTGACCCTCGATTCAACCTCCCATGTGAGTGTGGAGACCTCTAGGGTCCCGGGTAGGATGCACTCGGGAGTGGATGGGCGTTCGGAATGGTCAAAAATGCGAGAAAGGGAATCGGGTTTGACATTCTTGGAACCCGGGCGATACGAGAGAGAGAAGTCAAAACGTCCGAAAAAAGTGCCCACCGCGCCTGCCTGGAGAGAGTCGCTTGGCGGTTCTGATATATTCCAAATTTTTGTGATCGGTCCAAACTATAAAAGGTACCCCCGAACCCTCTAACCAATGGCGCCACTCCTCCAGTGCTAACTTCACTGCCAACAACTCTCTGTTGCCAATGTCGTAGTTGCGTTCCGCAGGTGATAACCGATGGGAAAGGAACGCGCAAGGGTGCATCTTGTCGTCAGAAGAGGAACGTTGGGAAAGTACCGCACCTACCCCCACCTCTGAAGCGTCCACCTCCACCACGAACTGACGCGAGGGATCGGGAGCTATGAGGATGGGAGCCGAAACAAAGCGGCTCTTGAGTTTGACGAATGCAGCCTCGGCTGTATCGGACCACCTGAACGTCACTCTGGGGAGGTTAAGGCGGTAAGAGGAGCGACTATCTGGCTAAAGTTGCGAACGAAACGCCGGTAGAAATTGGCGAATCCCAGAAACCTCTGTAGGGCCTTACGGGAATCTGGGCTTGGCCAATCCACCACAGCCTTAACCTTGTCAGGATCCATGCGAATACCTTCAGTCGAGACGATGTAACCTAGGAATGGAACGGATTGTGCATGAAAAATGCATTTCTCCGCCTTGACAAAAAGTCCATTCTCCAACAACCTCTGAAGCACTCGTCTGACGTGCTGAACGTGTTCCTGGAGAGAAGAAGAAAAAATCAGTATGTCATCCAGGTAAACATATATGAACTGATCAATCATATCTCTCAGCACGTCATTTACGAGTGCCTGGAAAACCGCTGGGGAGTTGGATAGCCCAAAAGGCATGACCAAATATTCAAAGTGCCCTCTGGGGGTGTTAAACGCGGTCTTCCATTCGTCCCCCCCCCTTATGCGAACCAAATGATATGCATTACGTAAATCCAACTTAGTGAACACGGATGCTCCCTGTAACCTTTCAAAGGCTGAGGACATCAACGGTAAGGGATAGGTATTCTTCACTGTGATGTTATTCAACCCACGGTAATCAATGCAAGGACGCAGAGATCCGTCCTTCTTCTCCACAAAGAAGAACCCCGCCCCGCTGGAGAAGAGGAAGGACGAATGAATCCAGATGCCAGAGAACCAGAGATGTATCTCTCCATAGCCTCCCTCTCAGGAACAGAGAGTGAATATAACTTGCCTTTAGGCGGAGACTCACCTGGCAATAATTCTATTGCACAGTCATAGGGACGATGCGGAGGAAGAGAAGCAGCATGGGACTTACTGAACACCTCCTTCAGGTCGAGGTATTCAACGGGCACGTTAGACAAATCCACTGCCTCCTCTAGAAACACAGAATCAGACACAGACGAACAAGCAGACACTAAACAGGACTCAAGACATTTGTTACTCCACATGGATATAGAGTTATGACCCCAGTCAACTCTGGGGTTGTGTTGGGTGAGCCAAGGGTGGCCGAGAACTAATGGTGCAAGGGGTGAGTCCATGAGTAGAAATGATAGTGTCTCAGTGTGATTGCCAGAAGTGATGAGTGTGATAGGTTCAGTGGTGTGAGAAATGTTGGGTAGTTCTTGACCATTGAGAGCGTTGACGGATATCTTGTGCGTGAGTGAGGTGATAGGAATCTGGAGTTTGTGAGCGAGCTTGAAGTCCATGAAATTACCCTCTGCTCCTGAGTCCAGTAAGGCTTGGGTGTCGTGCGTGTGGTTGGCCCATCTTAGTCTTACCGGGAGGAGAGTAGATGATGAGGTCTTCTCTGTGGTGACACCACCCGATAGTAGCCTCATTCTTACTACCGGGCCTAATCTTTTACCGGGCAGGAGTGGATAAAGTGGCCCGCTCTACCACAGTAGAGACAGAGTCCTTGGGATCTCCGCCTCCCTCTCTTCCCGGAGAGGCGAGCTCTCCCAGCTGCATGGGTTCGTGAGCGGAGGCTGAACTGGCCGTGTTCCCGCCGCTGACATGCCAGCACTCCGTGTCGTTATACGGTCTGTTAGGGCATGCTCGGCGGCCAACACGACTCAGACGAGCGTCGACCCTCAAGGCTAGTTCCACTAGTCCATTTAAACTCCTGGGAAGGTCCAGAACATAAATCTCCTTCTGGATCCGGTCCTCCAGCCCATGCAGGAACATGTCCCACTGCGCCTCCTCGTTCCACTGACACTCTGCGGCCAGAGTGCGGAATTGGATGGAGTATTCCGATACTGAACGGTCTCCTTGGCGAAGGTCAGCGAGTAGTCTGGCCGCCTCCCTACCCGCCACGGCCCGATCGAAAACCCTTCTCATCTCCTCGGAGAGTGTCTGGAAAGAGGTGCAGCATGGGTCCTGGTTCGCCCACACCGCCGTTCCCCAAAGAGCCGCTTTGCCTGATAGCAGTGTGAGTACGAATGCTACCTTAGACTGTTCACGGTTGAAGGTCCGTGGCTGCAACGAGAAATGCATGGAACATCTCGTAAGAAAAGCTCTGCAATAGTCAGGATCACCTGAATAACCCTCTGGTGTCGGTAGCCGTGGCTCTAGCTGGGAATCCGGCTCTGGCGGGGCGGGTTGAACTGCCGGTGTAGGTGGCGCAGCGGGACCCCTCAGATGTTGTAATTGTTGGGTCAGCTGGGATACCTGCGTCGCAATGGCTTGTACTGCCCGACCTGTGCTGGAGATGTTCTCCTCTTGTTGATCCATTCTCGTGATACTGCGGGAAATGAATTCGGTCAGACTCGTTGAACTCGCTGCATCCATGGTCTGGTCAGATCGTTCTGTAACAATACAGAGGCGGATGCAAGATGCAAGCAACGATGGTTTAATGAATACAGGTTACAGCAGCAACAGGACAGACAGACTGTACTCAGACGGAATCCGACCCAGGGACTAGGGCGCATCCTCCTATGAAAGCGTGCTGAGAAACCCAGGGGAGAGTGTCCGGATGGGTGGGAAGGAGCACAGCAGATAATCCACACAAGAGCGGCGAGAGATGAGCACGGACACACGACACAACCTCAGGGAAGTAACAACGATCTGACAACAAGAAACACTGGTTACAGAACATATAAAGGGAAGATAAGTGATTCCAGCTGGCGCAGACAATCAGGCCGAGATTGGGAACCACGCCCACACAAACACGGGAGAGAGAGAGAGAGAGAGAAAAGGAAAAGGAGGCAGTGGATTCATGAACCGTGACAGTTTAGGACTAAGGGCTGAGGGCTATGGGGGCAAGATGCTAGGGGCTATGGGTTGTTTCTGGACAGGTCCTCTGTCTCTGGGTAGTATGGCCGAGGCCACCAACCTGCTACCCTCTAATACCCTCTAATAAATGACGCACCTACATTTTCACAGATACTGTATGTACTAAAGGTTATCTCTTCGCGGTCATTGGTATGTAAGGCTGGGCACTCTGATAATTGTGCTCCTACTTTCTTGGAGCAGTTGTTTACTGACAGGGTATGATAGTATGACAGAGAGGCTGTTAACAGCAGGAGGGAAATAGAGTAACAAGCTGAAGCACACAGCCCATCCTCTCCTACTGAGAAATGGCCTGATCACATGACACAGTTAGCCCTGGCCCCTGACCTTAAAAAACTCTAGGACTACGTCCCAAATGACACCCTATTCCCTATTATAGTTGGGGGGAAACATCGCTACAGTTATATATCAGGGTATTATTTTTGATAATATATCATATCGCATAGTTCTGACAATATTGCAATATTATTTTTGCTCTAGTTGGCTGTACCTGCACCAACAATCCAGGATTTTTCCTTCACAGCTTTTTCTCCACCTTCTTTTTGCAAATCAATCCCAGAACAACAGCAAAGGACCTTGTGAAGATGCTGGAGGAAACAGGTACAAAAGTATCTATATATACAGTAAAAACGAGTCCTATATCGACATAACCTGAAAGGCCGCTCAGCAAGGAAGAAGCCACTGCTCCAAAACTGCCATAAAAAAACTGCAACTGCACATTGAGACAAAGATCGCAGTTTTTGGAGAATTGTCCTCTGGTCTGATGAAACAAAAATAGAACTGTTTGGCCATAATGACCATTGTTATGTTTGGAGGAAAAAGGGGGAGGCTTGCAAGCTGAAGAACACCATCCCAACCTTGAAGCATGGGGGTGGCAGCATCATGTTGTGGGGGTGCTTTGCTGCAGGAGGGACTGGTGTACTTCACAAAATAGATGGCATCATGAGGCGGGAAAATTATGTGGGTATATTGAAGCAACATCTCAAGACATCAGTCAGGAAGTTATAGCTTGGTCACAAATGGGTCTTCCAAATGAACAATGACCCCAAGCATACTTGCAAAGTTGTGGCAAAATGGCTTAAGGACAACAAAGTCAAGGTATTGGAGTGGCCATCACAAAGCCCTGACCTCAATCCTATAGAAAATGTGTTGGCAGAACTGAAAAAGTGTGTGCGAGCAAGGAGGCCTACAAACCTGATTCAGTTACCCCAGCTTTGTCAGGAGGAATGGGCCAAAATTCCCCCAATTTATTGTGGGAAGCTTGTGGAAGGCTACCCGAAACATTTGACCCAAGTTAAACAATTTAAAAGCAATGCTCCCAAATACTAATTGAGTGTATGTTAACTTCTGACCCACTGGGAATGTGATGAAAGAAATAAAAGCTGAAATAAATCGTTTTTTTCTACTATTATTCTGACATTTCACATTCTTAAAATAAAATGGTGATCCTAACTGACCTAAGACTGTGAATTTTTACTAGGATTAAATGTCAGGAATTGTGAAAAACTGAGTTTAACGTATTTGTCTAAGGTGTATGTAAACTTCCGACTTCAACTGTAAGTATCGTGATAATATTATATTGTGAGTTCCCATCCATACTTTATAGTGCCTTATATTTGACCAGGGCCAACATGAACTAGGCTAGTTCCTTTGGTACAGTATATATATGTCATTCCAGGAGAAGGAGAAAGGGAGTCTGAGACAAGCCAATAGGAAAGAGGCTCATCATGAAAAAAAGTATTTTCAGTGGACCAACTGTCATAGCATAGCAACAAGGAAACAGAGTTTGGTGTTTACAATGAAGTAAAACAGGACAACACAACACTGCAGTATACTGGCAGCACAGTAACAGTAAAAGGCCTGCATTGATGGATGTTGACCTGAAACTAGTGAGGCCTGCATTCTGTCAGCATTCTGCCTGCATTCTGTCAGCAAGCAGACAGTGAGAACTCTCAGACACAGAAGAGACACACACACACACACACACACACACACACACACACACACACACACACACACACACACCCTTCTTCCCTTGCAATCTGGAGCAATCACCTCATGTACCATTTTACTGTGCAATCATCAAAGGGCCATTAAATCAGAAGTGACTGCCAATAAAGAGAGGAAATTGCGGCCGGGATTACGATGTTTGCATGATAAAGAGGGTTGGGTAGGGGGTCGGGGGTGGAGGAGCCAGGCGTCGTGAGATTTATGGAGCAGTTACTGTGGAACAGATCGTAAAGTGTAATTACAGGGGGTCAACACACCGCGGATACACAGCCCAGCCAGGCAGCCAGGCAGACAAAGATGCAGGCGTACAGGCAGGCAGACCTTTCTCAGGCATACCACCCTGCATCCCACTGCTGTCTTGCCTCTGAAGCTAAGCAGGGTTGGTCCTGGTCAGTCCCTGGATGGGAGACCAGATCCTGCTGGAAGTGGTGTTGGAGGTCCAGTAGGGGGCACTTTATCCTCTGGTCTAAGGAGATCCCAAGGCAGTGAAGGGGACTGTGTCCTGACTATCTCATGGTAGGAGTATTAACCCTGGTGTCCTGGCTAAATTCCTAATGTTTCCCTCATACAATCATGAACTAATCATCCAGCTTCCAGTTGGCTCATTCATCCACAGACTTCCCCAAGTTGTTGCTGTAAAAGAGAATGTGCTCTCAGTCAACTTATCCCCCCCAAAAAAATGTTTTTCACTCATATCCTCCAAATCTCTCACACTGACCAGACCCGAGCTCTGACACCAGTCAAGCAGAACACTCTCTGGGAGCATTCAAAGTGGGCCATGACTAACCCACATTTCCATGAGTATTCAAAACAACATGGAAAACAACAGAGTGGTCTGTCCCAAAGAAGTCTCTTGGTTTGAGTACACATTAACTCAGAGGAAAAGAAAGGGAGGGAGTGAAAAACACTGGCCTTGGAATCTGATGTCTATCTGTATACATATGACACAGTGTGTTTGTTTGAAGGTGTTGGAGAGAGAAAGAGTCCTTGACTCATAGAGAAGTGCTAGCTTGAGGACTGAATCAAAGGCCAGCAGCATACCACCCTGCATACCACTGCTGGCTTGCTTCTGAAGCTAAGCAGGGTTGGTCCTGGTCAGTTCCTGGATGGGAGACCAGATGCTGCTGGAAGTGGTGTTGGAAGGCCAGTAGGAGGCACTCTTTCCTCTGGTCTAAAAATAAATATCCCAAGGCAGTGATTGGGAACACTGCCCTGTGTAGGGTGCCGTCTTTCGGATGGGATGTTAAACGGGACTCCTGACTCTCTGAGGTTGTTAATAATCCCATGGCACTTATCGTAGGTGTTAACTCTGGTGTCCTGGCTAAATTCCCAATCTGGCCCTCAAACTATCACGGTCACCTAATATTCCTCAGTTTTGGCTCATTCATCCCCCTCCTCTCTCCTGTAACTATTCCCCTGGTTGTTGCTGCAAATGAGAATGTGTTCTCAGTCAACTTACCTGATAAATAAAAGGAATAGGAACTTTAAATGGATAGGCTTAGAGGAACTTTTGAACCGGCCCTAATTTTGCTGATAGCTCTAAGGAGGAAGGACAGAGTATTTATCACGTGAAAAAATGGTGACTTACCACCAGATGTTTTTGAGGGGGGTCCCTCTCTCCTTCTTCATCCCCTTTGTCCTTTTTTAAATCCTACGCTCACTTTATGACCTCCTTTATCCAGGGTCCGTTGTGGAGGTCGGGTCAGGGAAGGGTTGGAGAGCTCTTTAGGTCAGTTCCAGGTCAACTGAGCACCAATGAGCCTCCTCCCCCATTCCCTCCCCATCCTACACCCCTCCCTCCTCCCCGCCCTGACCTCCACCTCTCCTGCCACATTCATCTTTCCTCTCCTCCCCCTGCCCTCCTCTCCTTCTCCCCCATGTCATCCTCCTCCTGTTCTCTCAAGGCATACCAGGCTGCAGATTTTTCTCTGTTTAATCTTCATGCCCCCTGCACTGACACACAGAATCTGTCTCTCACTCCTCTTTCTTTCTCTCCTTTCATTATCTCTCTCTCTCTCCCTCTCTCTCTCTCTCTTTCTCTCTCTAGCAAACTCACTGTTTGTAGGCCAGTTAGTACTTTTGTAAACCAATTAGAATTGTATCATGCTGTAAAAGACACAAAGACACAAGCACACACGTAACACAAACACACACACACCGAGAGAGGTGACAGTCAGACAACAATCTCCCCCCTCTACAAATGTACATTTACATTTAAGTCATTTAGCAGACGCTCTTATCCAGAGCGACTTACAAATTGGTGCGTTCACCTTAAGACATCCAGTGGAACAGCCACTTTACAATAGTGCATCTAAATCTTTTAAGGGGGGGGGGGGGTGAGAAGGATTACTTTATCCTATCCTAGGTATTCCTGAAAGAGGTGGGGTTTCAGGTGTCTCCGGAAGGTGGTGATTGACTCCGCTGTCCTGGCGTCGTGAGGGAGTTTGTTCCACCATTGGGGGGCCAGAGCAGCGAACAGTTTTGACTGGGCTGCGCGGGAACTGTACTTCCTCAGTGGTAGGGAGGCGAGCAGGCCAGAGGTGGATGAACGCAGTGCCCTTGTTTGGGTGTAGGGCCTGATCAGAGCCTGGAGGTACTGAGGTGCCGTTCCCCTCACAGCTCCGTAGACAAGCACCATGGTCTTGTAGCGGATGCGAGCTTCAACTGGAAGCCAGCGGAGAGAGCAGAGGAGCGGGGTGACGTGAGAGAACTTGGGAAGGTTGAACACCAGACGGGCTGCGGCGTTCTGGATGAGTTGTAGGGGTTTAATGGCACAGGCAGGGAGCCCAGCCAACAGCGAGTTGCAGTAATCCAGACGGGAGATAACAAGTGCCTGGATTAGGACCTGCGCTGCTTCCTGTGTGAGGTAGGGTCGTACTCTGCGGATGTTGTAGAGCATGAACCTACAAGAACGGGCCACCGCCTTGATGTTAGTTGAGAACGACAGGGTGTTGTCCAGGATCACGCCAAGGTTCTTAGCGCTCTGGGAGGAGGACACAATGGAGTTGTCAACCGTGATGGCGAGATCATGGAATGGGCAGTCCTTCCCCGGGAGGAAGAGCAGCTCCTTCTTGCCGAGGTTCAGCTTGAGGTGGTGATCCGTCATCCACACTGATATGTCTGCCAGACATGCAGAGATGCGATTCGCCACCTGGTCAAATCTACCCATTGTGACACCATACAGTAAAGGATATGAGAAATATCATTTCACATGAATGAAAAATATCGCCATTTTTATAGTATTCATTTTTCAACTCCTATTCAAAGGATAACTTGAATTGGTCAGTGAAAAGGAACTAACCATGTATATGTGACTAATAACATTTGATTTGATTTGTGATTCTATTTGGTGTTTCCACACCACTGTAGCTACGGTATATGTTGTTTGGAGTAATTATATTCCAAATGTTTCTGTCTGACACAACAGGGGACGAAACAATACGATACCTGGGCACAAGAACTTAAATGGGCTGACTAGCTATAGCAAGTCACTACAGCAACAACATCAACCCTGCACAGAGAAATCACATGACCAAGGCAGGGCAGGGTTCTACTTTACCTCAGGGAGGCTGCAGGTCAGAAGAGAACTTGTCTTTCACTCTCTGGGTGTGTTCTTCTCACTCTTCTCACTGATAGTATAAAGAAAGAGGAGATACTGACATATGCTGTATCAAGCAACCCAGTGGATAATGCTACAGTTTACACATTTTTAATACCTTTATTTTACCAGGAAAGACCCTGGAGTTTAGAAACCTTCCTTCGCATTTGAGGGGGACCTGGCAAAATGTCATGTATAAAATGCTAACATTAAGAATACAGCAGCCATTACATGGTTTAACAAGCATTCAATACCTCAACATGATGACTCTGTGGTTATGATGTAATCATCAGCTACTTTGAAGAAACCCATTCCCTGTTAACTCCAGCGTATTCCTCCCTTACTGTAATGTGATGTATCCTTCCTCCCTCCTACTATCTGTCTTCAGCATGGTTAACTTTCTTCCTAAATACTTACTGGATGCTCTTTCTAAGTCAGTACTCCTCTCTGCTCTAATCTTAAAGAGCTGGTCAGTACCAGTAAAACCACCTTGGAAGCTTAATGAACCAGCTGTCTCATTAGCATGGCCTCTCTCTCTCTTGCTTTCTCTCTTTTTCTCCCGACTCTCTCCCTATATTTTTGCCTCTCTTTCTATCTTTCTCTCTCTTTTTCACTCTCTCTCTCTCCACCCCTCTCTCTCCCTCATTCCCTCCCTGCCTTCTCTCTCTCCCTTATTCCCTCACTCCTGCTCTCTCTGCTCTGATATGGAACAACTCATTATTTGGCACTGCAGTCGTGGCGAATTACAGGGCCCAAATGGAACGATATGAATCAAATCTTTAGTATGGTGGCAAACTCAGAGATATCAGATTGTGAAAGGCTGCAAAACGAATATGTCACTGTCATTGGGGCTGCACAGGCATTTAGCTGCTAGCATTAGGGAGATGGGCTGAGACGGCCTTGACCCTGGATGTAATATGGAAACCTGCTCTGGAAGCTATTAGCATGACATGGCAGGTCTGTCCTCACCCTGCACAAATGTTAAATGTTTTATATTTTTCCCCCTTGCTCTTTCTCTTCTGTAACCTCTCTTCCCCCCACTCATTGTTCTGCCTGGCTTGGAGAGAGATAGGAAGGAAGGAAGGAAAGAGAGAGAGATCTATCTTGCTCTTTCTGCAGGGCTTAAAACCTACCTCTCACTGCCACCTCCCACCCTCTCCACTGAGCTTCCTTTCCCAGTGATGATAGCTGCTGCTGGGGCAGGACTACACACAGACTGGGCCGGGCCAGGCCCCAGTCCCAGCCCCTGTGCCTCCTCAGGCCCAGTCCCAGGCCCAGCACCAACGTTAGTCTACCCGAGTGCGAGCCAGCCAGAGGACACCAGCACATAATGGGCTCATTAGAAAAGAATATTAAACCCCAAGTGAAATGTGCTAAATGCCTGTGTCAAAGAAGTGGGAACAAATAAACATGAGTTATGCTGTAGGTCTGGGTGTGCATAATAAATTACAGAGTAATGATATTAAAAGCACAGAGTCCTTAAGATGCCAAGCGGAGAGACACCATAAATCCAGTCGGGCTCCCACTGGCTGTCCCCACACTCAGTAATTAAAGTGGATTTATGAGGCGCATTACATCAGTGCTAGATAGTTCATATATCGGCCTCCTTTATTGGACAGCCTGACAGGCGCCAAAAAATATTGTTGAAGTTCCCCGGCCTTTGCTGACATAGAGGCCGCACCCAGCACTCTGTCTTTTGTTGTGTCAGTCCTGCATGACGATGATGGATGGAGCGCTCCACTCCTCCATTCTCTCTCTCCCCCCCACCCCTCCACTCGTTCCATCACCCACCCTGGATGTGACGCTGAGGAGGTCTGTGACACTGCTGCCAAATAGCTTAATCTTCATGGCAGCCATTCACACAATCCCTTTACCTCTCTCTACATCTCTCTCTCTTTCTAGCTCTCTCCCTTTTCCTCTCTCTTTCTCCTCCATCTCTCTTTTTGTATCTCTCTCTACTGGGGAAGAAAAAAAGATAGAAGCTCAGGTGTAAAAGGGAGAAGTGAGAGGAAATGAGAGAGAGAAAAATAGAGATACAACATGGAGAGTGAGAGAATGCCCCATTAAGTGTGCTGCCCTATAAGGACGGGCCTTCGAAGATGGAACTACACGTTAGGAGTACAGAACAGAGAGAAGTGAGTGGGAATACAAAAGCTAGCCAAGCAGTAAAACAACAAAGAAAAGTTGAGAGAGAGAGAAAACACACCAAGGACCAAGAGCAAGGTTCTTTGTTGGCTAATTATTCTGCTTTGCTTTGATTCAAAGAAAGCAAAGGGAGTAGAACTCTGCAGCACATTGGTTTATAATTGTGCTGACAGAAAAGGTTGTCTATCTCCCTCCCTATGGTGTGAACATCTATATACTATCCAGGCGGGTAAAGTATGCTTAGGCAGGTAAAACTGAGCAGAACATTATTGCAATAACCATTAACTAGTGTACAGTAAGGCCACAGAAGCTCCTGAATAGATTCTAACATTCTATTTCAAAGTGGGCATTGAGTTTTCAGTATTGGTCAGATATATCTGGAGATCATCTGCAAATAAGTTTATTTTATATTCATGTTTACCAGTACTGATACCTGTTACATTTGTATCATGTCTAATTCTTTCTTCAAGCGGTTCCTTAGCCAGTGCAAACATGAGTGGGGAGAGAGGTCTTCCCTGTCTTGTGCCCCTTTCTGTAGCAATTTCATCAGATAACGTATTATTCATGTATATTTTTGCTTTAGGACATTTACAGTTGAATTCGGAAGTTTACATACACCTTAGCCAAATACATTTAAACTCAGTTTTTCACAATTCCTGACATTTAATCCTAGTAAAAATTCCCGGTCTAAGGTCAGTTAGGATCACCACTTTATTTTAAGAATGTGAAATGTCAGAATAATAGCAGAGAAAATGATTTATTTCAGCTTTTATTTCATTCATCACATTCACAGTGGGTCAGAAGTTTACATACACTCTATTCGTATTTGGGAGCTTTGCCTTTAAATTGTTTAATCATGTTTACATATCTTGCATTACTCATCTCATATGTACAGGATATATTGTATTCTATACTATTCTACTGTATCTTAGTCCATTCTGCTCTGACATCGCTCGTCCGTATGTGTATAGTCTTAATTCACTCCTACTTAGATTAGTGTCTTGGGTATATCGTGTGTAATTTGTTAGATATTCCTTGTTAGATATTACAGAGCTGTCGGAGCTAGAAGCACACGCATTTTGCTACACCCGCAATAACATCTGCTAATCACGTGTGTGACCAATAAAATTAGATGAGATGTTTTTTCTTCAGCTTGAGGTTAACTGTCACGCCCTGACCATAAAGAGCCCTTTGTTCTCTATGGTGTATTAGGTCAGGGTGTGACTAGGAGGTGATCTAGTATGTCTATTTCTATGTTGGTGCAAATATGGTTCGCAATTACAGGCAGCTGTTTATCGTTGCCTCTGATTGGGGATCGTATTTAGGTAGCCATTTCCCCACCTGTGTTTTGTGGGATATTGTTTGTGTTTAGTTGCCTGTGTGAACGTCATGACTTCACGTTTTGTTGTTTCATTATTGTTTTGTTTGTTTCATGGCGATTAAAAATATGTGGATCTATACTCACACTGTCCGCTCATTACGACGATCGTGACATTAACCAAGTTCTTTGATAACGGAGTTGCTCCCTATGCACCTGCCAATGTACATCTATTGAATGAAACAAGTAACCAGACAAGACATAGTTCTAATGCTCTTCCTATTGATAACCTAAATGACAATGAACTTGACTTTCGCTCTGAGGACATGATAAGGGAAAATGCACATAACTCCCAAAAGAAACCCCTCTCTTAAAACATACTGGCACCTATTTTAGAAAGATATACACATTGTATACAAAAATATGTAGACACCCCTTCAAATTAGTGGATTTGTCTATTTCAGCCACACCCATTGCTGAGTGGTGTATAAAATCGGGCACACCGCCATGCATTCTGCATAGACATACATTGGCAGTAGAATGGCCTTACTGAAGAGCTCAGTGACTTTCAACGTGGTACCATCATAGGATGCCACCTTTCCAACAAGTCAGTTCGTCAAATCTCTGCCCTGCTGGAGCTGCCCCGGTCAACATATGTGCTGTTATTGTGAAGTGGAAACATCTAGGAGCAACAGTGGCTCAGCCGCGAAGTGGTAGGCCACACCAGCTCACAGAATGGGACCGCTGAGTGCTGAAGCACATAGCATGTAACAAAATCGCCTGTCCTCGGTTGCAACAATCACTACCGAGTTCCAAACTGCCTTGGGAGCTTCATGAAAGGTGTTTCCATGGCCGAGCAGCCGCACACAAGCCTAAGATCACCATGCGCAATGCCAAGCGTCATCTGGAGTGGTGTAAAGCTCATTGCCATTGTACTCTGGAGCAATGGAAATTTGTTCTCTGGAGTGATGAATTACGCTTCACCATCTGGCAGCTCGACTGGCGAATCTGGGTTTTGCGGATGCCAGGAGAACGCTACCTACCCCAATGCATAGTGCCAACTGTAATGTTTGGTGAAGGAGGAATAATGGTCTGGAGCTTTTTTTCATGGTTCGGACTAGGTCCCTTAGGTCCAGTGAAAGGAAATCTTAAGGCTACAGCATATAGTGACATTCTAGACGATATATGTGCTTTCCAACTTTTTGGCACTTTCCTGTTTCAGCATGACAATGCCCCCGAGCACAAAGTGAGGTCCATATAGAAATGATTTGTCGAGACCGGTTTGGAAGAACTTGACTGGCCTGCATAGAGAACTTCCCAGAAGAGTGGAGGCTGTTATAGTAGCAAAGGGGGGGAACCACTCCATATTAATGCCCATGATTTTGGAATGAGATGTTCGGCGAGCAGACATCCACATACTTTTGATCATGTGGTGTACATAATCTCCTGTCTCAGAAGCGAGAACACAAGGTATTCCACAAAATGTCCAAAGTAGAGAAAGTATCATTTAAGGAGCTCAAGAATAACTCCACTATCATTTATAAAAAGGTGCAATAGCAATGGAAAACAACTCAGTGATGATGAATTTTACAGAAGACTCTCTAGGGATCCTCCAAATCAATCCAAGTCTCTGATCCATGATAAACTGTCTAAATGTTTCAATGAAGTGGAAATTACAAAGACAGAATATGAGTATATGAAAGTTGACTGCCCAACCACACCTGTCATATACACTCTCCCCAAAATTCACAAGTGCATGACGCCACCTATACCAGGTAGGCCCATTGTGAGTAGTAACAGATCTTTGACAGAGAACATTTCTACCTTTGTAAACCATTTTGTGAAACCCTGGGCGAGTTATCCCCACGTACACCAGAGACTCTATTGATTTTATCAATCTCCTGAAATCTGTGGACCACATACCAGAAAATTCTATTCTGTGTACTTTTGATGTTACCAGTCTATATACTAACATCGCCCTTCAGGGCTGCCTAGGGGCCCTCATGTTCTACCTCAATGAACGTCCCCCTAATCTACCCAGCACCAAATGTAATGTGGACTTGGCTGAACTGGTACTAACCTCCAACTATTTTTCTATTCAGAGGAGACTTTTTCTTACAGACCAAAGGGTCAAAGACTCCAGCCACCCAAGTCAAAGACTGTTCTCTCTGCTACCGCACGGAAAGCGGTACCGATGCACCAAGTCTGGAACCAACAGGACACACAGCTTCTACCCCCAAGCCGTAAGACTGCTAAATAGTTAGTTAAATACTTAACAAAATAGACTGTTAAATAGTTAGTTAAATAGTTAACAAAATAGACTGTTAAATAGTTAGTTAAATAGTTAACTAAATAGACTGCTAAATAGTTAGTTAAATAGTTAATTAAATAGACTGCTACATAGTTAAATAGTTCACTAAATAGACTGTCAAATCGTTAGTTAACTATTTAACTAAATAGACTGTTAAATAGTTAGTTAAATAGTTAGATAAATAGCTACCAGGACTATCTGCATTGACCCTTTTTTGACTCATCACATCCGCCGTGGCTACTGTTTGCTCTCTGTCACTTTATTCCTAGTTATATGTACATATCTACCTCAATGACCTTGGACCCCTGCACATCACCTCTGTACTGGTAACTTTGTATATAGAAAAGTTATTGTTACTGTTAGTCTACACCTGTTGTTTACGAAGCATGTGATGAATAGAATTTGATTTGATTTGAAGGGAAAGCAACTATGGTTTCTAATTATGCCTACCTGTATTTAGGAATGTTTGAAAAACAGGTGGTGCTGAATCCAGAACTTAACCCCTTTCTCCCCAATATTTTCCTAATTCGGAAAATGTTTTATGATATTTTCCTGATCTATACAGGGACCCCGGAAGAGCTTTTGGATTTCCATGCCTATCTAAACTATAAATGAGCTGCTCCGTTTCATCATTAATTATGACCTATCCCAAATCAGTTTTCTTGATGTGTTTAAGGACAAAACCTCAGTCTCTACAGATCTCTACCATAAAAAGTTATGGACAGGAACACCCTCCTTAGAGGTGACAGGTTCCATCCACGTTCACTTATTAAAAGTCGTCTTGTAAGTCAATTCAGCCGCATTAGAAGGATATGTAGCTCTGATGCTTCCTACCAGAAACAGACCACGGACCTCACACAAAGGTTTAAGGAAAGGGGATATAAAGACAATTGGGTCAAACATGAAGGGCTAACAGAGTTGGAAAGCCTTCAACCAAAAGTTAAAGAAAAGGCAGAATGTGTCCCTTCATGCTTCACCCAATACGTACCCTTAGGGAAGGCATTTAAGGACATCATCAGGAAGCACAGATACATTGTTGACACTGAACCACAACTGAAACCCATCTTAAACCATCCCCCATATATGGTCTTTAAAAGACCACCAAACGTGAGAGACATTGTGGTCAAATCTGATTACCCCCCAGAGAAAGGTGAAACCTTCTTGGACAATGTCCCAGAGGGGAATTACAAATCTGATTACCCCCCAGAGAAAGGTGAAACCTTCTTGGACAATGTCCCAGAGGGGAATTACAAATCTTGCCAATGTGTTTAATGCAGTTTCATGTACAAATGTCCCTCGTTCACCAACCCCCGCACAGAACAAAGATTTAAGATCAGAGGCCGGATTACCTGCATGTCCACCAATGTTGTTTATGTGTTGAAATGTCCCTGTGGTCTGTCCTACATAGGGAAAACCTGCAGAAGCCTTAAGACCCAGATCAGTGAGCACCGCAGCAATATACAGACAGGTGAGAGAAAAAACCCTGTTGCTGTTCAAGCCAGACATCCTATTAGCTTTGTGAGATACATCGGGATATAAATGGTCAAGATGTCATGCAGGGGAAGGGACATTGAGAGGAAACTACTAAGGGAATCTTTCTGGATACATAGACCCTCTTCGCCTTAATGAGGAGTTTGACTTTAAACTGTTTTTATAGTTCTAAAATGTCCAAACTACTGTTTTTACTCTAATTGAAAACTGTTTACAGTGCATTTGGAAAGTATTCAGACCCCTTGACTTTTTCCACATTTTGTTACGTTACAGCCTTATTCTAAAATGTATTAAATTGTTTTTCCCCCCTCATCAACCTACACACAATACCACATAATGACAAAAACACGTTTTTGAAATGTATGCTAATGTATAAAAAAACGTTTTTAAAAAATTAAATATCACATTTACATATAGTACCAGTCAAAAGTTGACACACCTACTCATTCAAGGGTTTTTCTTTATTTTTGCTATTTTCTACATTGTAGAATAATAGTGAAGACATCAAAACTACGAAATAACACATATGGAATCATGTAGTAACCATAAAAGTGTTAACCAAATCAAAATATATTTTGTATTTGAGATTCTTCAAAGTAGCCACCCTTTGCCTTGATAACAGCTTTGCACACTCTTAGCATTCTCTCAGCCAGCTTCATGAGTTAGTCACCTGGAATGCATTTCAATTAACAGGTGTGCCTTGTTAAAATTTCATTTGTGGAATTTCTTTCCTTCTTAATGTGTTTGAGCCAATCAGTTATGTTGTGACAAGGTCGAGGAGGCATACAGAAAATAGCCCTATTTGGTAAAAGACCAAGTCCATACTATGGCAAGAACAGCTCAAATAAGTTGTCAGGGCCGTTGAATGAAGAGGACCAAGGTGTAGCGTGGTGAGCGTACATGTTCTCTTTATTAGAAAAAGGCGGCGACATAGAAATTCAAATGATAGAACATAGAATACCCACCCCAAATCACACCCTGACCAAACCAAATAGAGACATAAAAAGGATCTCTAAGGTCAGGGCATGACAAAGAGAAACGACAGTCCATCATTACTTTAAGGCATGAAGGTCAGTAAGTCCGGACTGAAAGTTTCTTCAAGTGTAGTTGCAAAAACCATAAACCACTATGATGAAACAGGCTCTCATGAGGACCGTCACAGGAAAGGAAGTTCCTCTCTGTACTTTGCTCCATACTTGGCATTCAGGCCAAAGAGTTTAATCTTGGTTTCATCAGACCAGATAGTCTGGTTTCCCTTGTTCCGAGAGTCTTTAGATGCCTTTTGGAAAACTCCAAGTGGGCTGTCATGTGCCTTTTACTGAGGAGTGACTTTCATCTGGCCACTCTACCATAAATGCCTGATTGGTGGAGTGCTGCAGAGATGATTATCCTTCTGGAAGGTTCTCCCATCTCCACAGAAGAACTCTGGAGCTCAGAGTGACCATCGGGTTCTTGTTCACCTCCTTGACCAAGGCCTTTCTCCCCTGATTGGTCAGGTTGGCCGGGCGGCCAGGTCTAGGAAGAGTCTTGGTGGTTCCAAACATCTTCCATTTAAGAATGATGGAGGCCACAGTGTTCTCGGGGACCTTCAATGCTCCAGAAATGTTTTGGTACTTTTCCCCAGATCTGTGCCTCGACACAATCCAGTCTCGGAGCTCTACGGACAATTCCTTCGACCTCATGGCTTGGTTTTTGCTCTGACATGCACTGTCAACTGTGGGACCTTATATAGACAGGTGTGTGCCTTTCAATTGAATTTACAACAGGTGGACTCCAATCAAGTTGTAGAAGCATCTCAAGGATGAAAAATGGTAAGCAAATGGTCTGAATACTCAAGTAAATAAGGTATTTCTGTTTTTATTTGTAATAAATTAGCTAAAATATTGATTGCTTTTCTTTCAAAAACAAGGAAATTTAGAAGTGACCCAAAACTTTTGAATGGTAGTGTATATCTCACTGTAAATATTTATCACATTCCTCATGTATGGTTTTCTATTTACAATATTTACATGGTGAACTGGTATGTTTTTACCTTCTGTTTCAAGAAGTGATATTACTGAGCACTTCCTCTATATTTTAGTCATTTAGCAGACACGCTTATCCAGAGAAATTTACAGGAGAAATTAGGGTTAAGTGCCTTGCTCAAGGCAGATTGACAGATTTTTCACCTAGGGGATTCAAACCAGCAACCTTCTGGTTACTGGCCCAACGCTATTAAGCACTAGGCTACCTGCCGCCCCCAGCTGGGATATGGATGCCTGATGAAGACCTAAGGGTCAAAACATTGAAACAATAAAATCACGAGAGAGCATGAACAGCAGTGTGCAGCGCTTTTCATTTCAATTTTTCATCAATTCACCTACAACTCCAGCACCAGCAAAAAGGTATCTGGATGTGTGTATACTCTTCAGCTTTTAAATGTGATTCCTGCCATAGCACAGCAGCTAACAGCACTGCCTAATGGACATGTATCAATTACCACTATTACTTGGAAAATAAACGTATTGTTGACTCTATTTGTGTCAGTAGACATTTTGACAGTCTCCAGAGGAAAAGCTGATAGAATGGAAACAGTTGAGATGGAGGAAAGAGAGAGAGAGGGAGGGAGACAGATGTAGCTAAAGAGAAAGAGAGAGAAATAAGGGAGAGAGAGAAAGTCAGGGAGGGAGAAAGATGCAGAGAGGGAAAGAAAGGGAGGAAGAAAGATAAGGAGAAAAAGAAGGGTGACAGAGAGAGAGAGAGAGAGAGAGAGATACAGAGAAAGGGAGAGAGAGAGAGAGATACAGAGAAAGGGAGAGAGAGAGAGAGAGAGAGAGAGAGAGAGAGGGAGAGAAAGGGATACAGAGAATGAGAGTGAGCGGGGGATACAGAGAGAGAGTGAGAGAGGGATACAGAGAAAGAGAGTGAGAGGGGGATACAGAGAAAGAGAGTGAGAGGGGGATACAGAGAATGAGAGTGAGCGGGGGATACAGAGAGAGAGAGAGAGAGAGAGAGAGGGATACAGAGAAAGGGAGTGAGAGGGGGATACAGAGAAAGAGAGTGAGAGGGGGATACAGAGAGAGAGAGTGAGCGGGGGATATAGAGAAAGAGAGTGAGCGGGGGATACAGAGAAAGAGAGTGAGAGGGGGATACAGAGAAAGAGAGTGAGAGGGGGATACAGAGAAAGAGAGTGAGCGGGGGATACAGAGAAAGAGAGTGAGAGGGGATACAGAGAATGAGAGTGAGCGGGGGATACAGAGAAAGAGAGTGAGCGGGGATCCAGAGAAAGAGAGTGAGCGGGGGATACAGAGAAAAGAGAGTGAGAGGGGGATACAGAGAGAGAGTGAGGGGGATACAGAGAATGAGAGTGAGCGGGGGATACAGAGAAAGAGAGTGAGCGCGGGATACAGAGAAAGAGAGTGAGAGGGGGATACAGAGAGAGAGTGAGAGGGGATACAGAGCGAGAGAGAGAGAGAGAGGGATACAGAGAAAGAGAGTGAGAGGGGGATACAGAGAGAGAGTGAGGGGATACAGAGAATGAGAGTGAGCGGGGATACAGAGAAAGAGAGTGAGCGCAGGATACAGAGAAAGAGAGTGAGAAGGGGATACAGAGAAAGGGAGAGAGAGAGGGGATACAGAGAAAGGGAGAGAGAGGGGGATACAGAGAGAGAGAGTGAGAGGGGGATACAGAGAGAGAGAGAGAGAGAGAGAGAGGGGGATACAGAGAAAGGGGGTGAGAGGGGGATACAGAGAAAGGGAGTGAGAGGGGGATACAGAGAAAGAGAGTGAGAGGGGGATACAGAGAAAGAGAGTGAGAGGGGGATACAGAGAGAGAGAGAGAGAGAGAGGGATACAGAGAAAAGAGAGTGAGAGGGGGATACAGAGAAAGGGAGAGAGAGTGAGAGGGGATTCAGAGAAAGGGAGAGAGAGTGAGAGGGGGATACAGAGAAAGAGAGTGAGAGGGGGATACAGAGAGAGAGAGGGGGATACAGAGAAAGGGAGAGAGAGAGGGGGATACAGAGAAAGGGAGAGAGAGTGAGAGGGGGATACAGAGAAAGAGAGTGAGCGGGGGATACAGAGAAAGAGAGTGAGAGGGGGATACAGAGAATGAGAGTGAGTGGGGGATACAGAAAAAGAGAGTGAGCGGGGGATACAGAGAAAGAGAGTGAGCGGGGGATACAGAGAAAGAGAGTGAGAGGGGGATACAGAGAGAGAGAGGGGGATACAGAGAAAGGGAGAGAGAGAGGGGGATACAGAGAAAGGGAGAGAGAGTGAGAGGGGATACAGAGAAAGAGAGTGAGATACAGAGAAAGAGAGTGAGAGGGGGATACAGAGAATGAGAGTGAGCGGGGGATACAGAGAAAGAGAGTGAGCGGGGGATACAGAGAAAGAGAGTGAGCGGGGGATACAGAGAAAGAGAGTGAGAGGGGGATACAGAGAGAGAGTGAGGTGGATACAGAGAATGAGAGTGAGCGGGGATACAGAGAAAGAGAGTGAGCGGGGGATACAGAGAAAGAGAGTGAGAGGGGGATACAGAGAGAGAGTGAGAGGGGGATACAGAGAGAGAGAGAGAGAGAGAGGGATACAGAGAAAGAGAGTGAGAGGGGGATACAGAGAGAGAGAGAGAGGGATACAGAGAAAGGGAGTGAGAGGGGGATACAGAGAAAGAGAGTGAGAGGGGGATACAGAGAGAGAGAGAGAGAGAGAGAGGGGGATACAGAGAATGAGAGTGAGCGGGGGATACAGAGAAAGAGAGTGAGCGGGGAAACAGAGAGAGAGTGAGAGAGAGAGGAATACAGAGAAAGAGAGTGAGAGGGGGATACAGAGAGAGAGAGAGAGGGATACAGAGAAAGGGAGTGAGAGGGGGATACAGAGAAAGAGAGTGAGAGGTAGATACAGAGAGAGAGAGGGGGATACAGAGCGAGAGAGAGAGGGGGATACAGAGAAAGGGAGTGAGAGGGGGATACAGAGAGAGAGTGAGAGGGGGATACAGAGCGAGAGAGAGAGAGAGGGATACAGAGAAGGGAGTGAGAGGGGGATACAGAGAAAGAGAGTGAGAGGGGATACAGAGAGAGAGAGAGAGAGAGATACAGAGAAAGAGAGTGAGAGGGGGATACAGAGAAAGGGAGAGAGAGAGGGGGATACAGAGAAAGGGAGAGAGAGGGGATACAGAGAGAGAGAGTGAGAGGGGATACAGAGAGAGAGAGAGAGAGAGGGGGATACAGAGAAAGGGAGAGAGAGAGGGGATACAGAGAAAAATAGAGAGAGTGAGAGGGGGATACAGAGAAAGGGAGAGAGAGTGAGAGGGGGATACAGAGAAAGGGAGAGAGAGTGAGAGGGGGATACAGAGAAAGGGAGTGAGAGGGGGATACAGAGAAAGAGAGTGAGAGGGGGATACAGAGAGAGAGAGAGAGGGGGATACAGAGAAAGGGAGAGAGAGAGAGAGAGTGAGAGGGGAATACAGAGAGAGAGAGAGAGAGTGAGAGGGGGATACAGAGAAAGGGAGAGAGAGAGAGAGAGAGAGAGAGAGAGAGAGAGAGAGAGAGAGAGAGAGAGGGAGAGAGAGAGAGAGTGAGAGGGGGATACAGAGAAAGAGAGAGAGAGTGAGAGGGGGATACAGAGAAAGGGAGAGAGAGTGAGAGGGGGATACAGAGAAAGGGAGAGAGAGTGAGAGGGGGATACAGAGAAAGAGAGTGAGAGGGGGATACAGAGAAAGAGAGTGAGAGGGGGATACAGAGAAAGAGAGTGAGAGGGGGATACAGAGAGAGAGAGAGAGAGAGGGGGATACAGAGAAAGGAGAGAGAGGGGGATACAGAGAAAAAGAGAGAGAGTGAGAGGGGGATACAGAGAAAGGAGAGAGAGAGAGAGAGGGGATACAGAGAAAGGGAGTGAGAGGGGGATACAGAGAAAGAGAGTGAGAGGGGGATACAGAGAGAGAGAGAGAGGGGGATACAGAGAAAGGGAGAGAGAGAGAGAGAGAGAGAGAGAGTGAGAGGGAATACAGAGAGAGAGAGAGAGTGAGAGGGGGATACAGAGAAAGGGAGAGAGAGAGAGAAAGAGAGAGGGAGAGAGAGAGAGAGAGTGAGAGGGGGATACAGAGAAAAGAGAGAGAGAGTGAGAGGGGGATACAGAGAAAGGGAGAGAGAGTGAGAGGGGGATACAGAGAAAGGGAGAGAGAGGGGATACAGAGTGAGAGAGAGAGGGGGATACAGAGAAAGGGAGAGAGAGAGGGGGATACAGAGAAAGGGAGAGAGAGTGAGAGGGGATACAGAGAAAGGGGAGAGAGAGAGAGAGAGAGAGAGAGAGAGGGGGAATACAGAGAGAGAGAGAGGGGGATACAGAGAAAGAGAGTGAGCGGGGGATACAGAGAAAGAGAGTGAGCGGGGGATACAGAGAGAGAGTGAGAGGGGGATACAGAGCGAGAGAGAGAGGGATACAGAGAAAGAGAGTGAGAGGGGGATACAGAGAGAGAGAGGGATACAGAGAAAGGGAGTGAGAGGGGGATACAGAGAAAGAGAGTGAGAGGGGATACAGAGAGAGAGAGAGGGATACAGAGAAAGAGAGTGAGAGGGGATACAGAGAAAGGGAGAGAGAGAGGGGGATACAGAGAAAGGGAGAGAGAGGGGGATACAGAGAGAGAGAGTGAGAGGGGGATACAGAGAGAGAGAGAGAGAGAGGGGGATACAGAGAAAGGGGGTAAGAGGGGGATACAGAGAAAGGGAGTGAGAGGGGGATACAGAGAAAGAGAGTGAGAGGGGGATACAGAGAAAGAGAGTGAGAGGGGATACAGAGAGAGAGAGAGAGAGAGGGATACAGAGAAAAGAGAGTGAGAGGGGATACAGAGAAAGGGAGAGAGAGTGAGAGGGGATTCAGAGAAAGGGAGAGAGAGTGAGAGGGGGATACAGAGAAAGAGAGTGAGAGGGGGATACAGAGAAAGAGAGTGAGAGGGGGATACAGAGAGAGAGAGAGGGGATACAGAGAAAGGGAGAGAGAGAGGGGGATACAGAGAAAGGGAGAGAGAGTGAGAGGGGGATACAGAGAAAGAGAGTGAGCGGGGGATACAGAGAAAGAGAGTGAGAGGGGATACAGAAAATGAGAGTGAGCGGGGGATACATAGAAAGAGAGTGAGCGGGGGATACAGAGAAAGAGAGTGAGCGGGGATACAGAGAAAGAGAATGAGAGGGGGATACAGAGAGAGAGTGAGGGGGATACAGAGAATTGATAGTGAGCGGGGATACAGAGAAAGAGAGTGAGCGGGGATACAGAGAAAGAGAGTGAGAGGGGGATACAGAGAGAGAGTGAGAGGGGGATACAGAGAGAGAGAGAGAGAGAGAGAGGGATACAGAGAAAGAGAGTGAGAGGGGATACAGAGAGAGAGAGAGAGGGATACAGAGAAAGGGAGTGAGAGGGGGATACAGAGAAAGAGAGTGAGAGGGGATACAGAGAGAGAGAGAGAGAGAGAGGGGGATACAGAGAATGAGAGTGAGCGGGGGATACAGAGAAAGAGAGTGAGCGGGGGATACAGAGAGAGAGTGAGAGAGAGAGGGATACAGAGAAAGAGAGTGAGAGGGGGATACAGAGAGAGAGAGAGAGGGATACAGAGAAAGGGAGTGAGAGGGGGATACAGAGAAAGAGAGTGAGAGGTGGATACAGAGAGAGAGAGAGGGGGATACAGAGCGAGAGAGAGAGGGGATACAGAGAAAGGGAGTGAGAGGGGGATACAGAGAGAGAGTGAGAGGGGGATACAGAGCGAGAGAGAGAGAGAGGGATACAGAGAAAGGGAGTGAGAGGGGGATACAGAGAAAGACAGTGAGAGGGGGATACAGAGAAAGGGAGAGAGAGAGGGGATACAGAGAAAGGGAGAGAGGGGGATACAGAGAGAGAGAGTGAGAGGGGGATACAGAGAGAGAGAGAGAGAGGGGGATACAGAGAAAGGGAGTGAGAGGGGGATACAGAGAAAGAGAGTGAGAGGGGGATACAGAGAAAGAGAGTGAGAGGGGATACAGAGAGAGAGAGAGATACAGAGAAAGAGAGTGAGAGGGGGATACAGAGAAAGGGAGAGAGAGGGGATACAGAGAGAGAGAGAGAGGGGATACAGAGGGAGAGAGAGAGAGAGGGGGATACAGAGAAAGGGAGAGAGAGAGGGGGATACAGAGAAAAAGAGAGAGAGTGAGAGGGGGATACAGAGAAAGGGAGAGAGAGTGAGAGGGGAATACAGAGAAAGGGAGAGAGAGTGAAAGGGGGATACAGAGAAAGGGAGTGAGAGGGGGATACAGAGAAAGAGAGTGAGAGGGGATACAGAGAGAGAGAGAGAGGGGATACAGAGAAAGGGGGAGAGAGAGAGAGAGAGTGAGAGGGGAATACAGAGAGAGAGAGAGTGAGAGGGGGATACAGAGAAAGAGAGAGAGAGAGAGAGAGAGAGAGAGAGAGAGAGAGAGAGAGTGGAGGGGGATAGAGAGAGAGTGAGAGGGGGATACAGAGAAAAGAGAGAGAGTGAGAGGGGGATACAGAGAAAGGGAGAGAGAGTGAGGAGGGGGATACAGAGAAAAAGGAGAGAGAGTGAGAGGGGGGATACAGAGAAGAGAGGAGAGAGAGGGAGGGAGGGGATACAGAGAAAGAGAGTGAGAGGGGGATACAGAGAAAGAGAGAGAGAGTGAGAGGGGATACAGAGAGAGGGGGAGAGAGAGAGGGGGATACAGAGAAAGGGAGAGAGAGAGGGGGATACAGAGAAGAGAGTGAGAGGGGGATACAGAGAGAAAGAGAGAGAGAGGAGGGATCAGAGAAAGGGAGAGAGAGTGAGAGGGGGATACAGAGAAAGAGAGTGAGAGGGGATACAGAGAAAGGAGAGTGAGAGGGGATACAGAAAGAGAGTGAGAGGGGGGGATACAGAGAAAAGAGTGAGAGGGGGATACAGAGAGAGAGAGGGGGATACAGAGAAAGGGAGAGAGGGATACAGAGAGGGGGAGGGGATACAGAGAAAGAGAGAGAGAGAGTGAGAGGGGGATACAGAGAATGAGAGGGATACAGAGAAAGAGCGGGGATACAGAGAAAGAGAGTGAGGGGGATACAGAGAGAAAGAGAGTGAGAGGGGGATACAGAGAGGGGATACAGAGAGAGAGGGGATACAGAGAGAGATAGAGAAAGAGAGTGAGTGAGGGGATACAGAGAAAGAGAAAGAGAGTGAGAGGGGATACAGAGAGAAGAGAGAGTGAGAGGGGGATACAGAGAAAGAGAGAGATGAGAGGGGGATACAGAGAAAGAGAGTGAGAGGGGGATACAGAGAGAGAGAGAGAGAGAGAGAGGGGAGGGATACAGAGAAAGAGAGTGAGAGGGGGATACAGAGAAGAGAGTGAGAGGGGATACAGAGAAAGGGAGTGAGAGGGGGATACAGAGAAAGAGAGTGAGAGGGGGATACAGAGAGAGAGAGGGGAGAGAGAGAGGGGGATACAGAGAAAGTGAGCGGGGATACAGAGAAAGAGAGTGAGCGGGGATACAGAGAGAGAGTGAGAGAGGGATACAGAGGAGAGTGAGAGGGGAGAGAGAGAGAGAGAGAGAGGGATACAGAGAAGAGAGTGAGAGGGGATACAGAGAGAGAGAGAGGGATACAGAGAAAAAGGGAGTGAGAGGGGATACAGAGAAAGAGAGAGAGGGGGATACAGAGAGAGAGAGAGAGAGAGAGGGGGATACAGAGAAAGAGAGTGAGAGGGGGATACAGAGAAAGTGAGAGAGAGGGATACAGAGAGAGAGTGAGAGGGGGATACAGAGAGAGAGAGAGAGGGATACAGAAAAAGGGAGTGAGAGGGGGATACAGAGAAAGAGAGTGAGAGGGGGATACAGAGAGAGAAAGGGGATACAGAGAGAGAGGGGATACAGAGAAAGGGAGTGAGAGGGGGATACAGAGAAAGAGGAGGGAGATACAGAGAGAGTGAGAGGGGATACAGAGAGGGGGATACAGAGAGAGAGAGAGAGAGGGGGATACAGAGAAAGAGAGTGAGAGGGGGATACAGAGAAAGAGAGTGAGAGGGGGATACAGAGAAGGAGAGAGGGGATACAGAGAAAGAGAGTGAGGGGGATACAGAGAGAGAGAGAGAGAGGGATACAGAGAGAGAGAGAGAGGGAGAGGGGGATACAGAGAAAGAGAGTGAGAGGGGATACAGAGAAAGGGAGAGAGAGTGAGAGGGGATTCAGAGAAAGGGAGAGAGAGTGAGAGGGGATACAGAGAAAGAGAGTGAGAGGGGGATACAGAGAAAGAGAGTGAGAGGGGGATACAGAGAGAGAGAGAGAGAGAGGGGATACAGAGAAAGGGAGAGAGAGAGGGGGATACAGAGAAAGGGGAGAGAGAGTGAGAGGGGGATACAGAGAA